>NW_026607499.1:8580000-9035272 GCF_021117445.2 Syzygium oleosum | reverse complement strand
CCTAAACCCTAAACTCCTAAACCCTAAACCCTAAACCCTAAACCCTAAACCCTAAACCCTAAACCCTAAACCCTAAACCCTAAACCCTAAACCCTAAACCCTAAACCCTAAACCCTAAACCCTAAACCCTAAACCCTAAACCCTAAACCCTAAACCCTAAACCCTAAACCCTAAACCCTAAACCCTAAACCCTAAACCCTAAACCCTAAACCCTAAACCCTAAACCCTAAACCCTAAACCCTAAACCCTAAACCCTAAACCCTAAACCCTAAACCCTAAACCCTAAACCCTAAACCCTAAACCCTAAACCCTAAACCCTAAACCCTAAACCCTAAACCCTAAACCCTAAACCCTAAACCCTAAACCCTAAACCCTAAACCCTAAACCCTAAACCCTAAACCCTAAACCCTAAACCCTAAACCCTAAACCCTAAACCCTAAACCCTAAACCCTAAACCCTAAACCCTAAACCCTAAACCCTAAACCCTAAACCCTAAACCCTAAACCCTAAACCCTAAACCCTAAACCCTAAACCCTAAACCCTAAACCCTAAACCCTAAACCCTAAACCCTAAACCCTAAACCCTAAACCCTAAACCCTAAACCCTAAACCCTAAACCCTAAACCCTAAACCCTAAACCCTAAACCCTAAACCCTAAACCCTAAACCCTAAACCCTAAACCCTAAACCCTAAACCCTAAACCCTAAACCCTAAACCCTAAACCCTAAACCCTAAACCCTAAACCCTAAACCCTAAACCCTAAACCCTAAACCCTAAACCCTAAACCCTAAACCCTAAACCCTAAACCCTAAACCCTAAACCCTAAACCCTAAACCCTAAACCCTAAACCCTAAACCCTAAACCCTAAACCCTAAACCCTAAACCCTAAACCCTAAACCCTAAACCCTAAACCCTAAACCCTAAACCCTAAACCCTAAACCCTAAACCCTAAACCCTAAACCCTAAACCCTAAACCCTAAACCCTAAACCCTAAACCCTAAACCCTAAACCCTAAACCCTAAACCCTAAACCCTAAACCCTAAACCCTAAACCCTAAACCCTAAACCCTAAACCCTAAACCCTAAACCCTAAACCCTAAACCCTAAACCCTAAACCCTAAACCCTAAACCCTAAACCCTAAACCCTAAACCCTAAACCCTAAACCCTAAACCCTAAACCCTAAACCCTAAACCCTAAACCCTAAACCCTAAACCCTAAACCCTAAACCCTAAACCCTAAACCCTAAACCCTAAACCCTAAACCCTAAACCCTAAACCCTAAACCCTAAACCCTAAACCCTAAACCCTAAACCCTAAACCCTAAACCCTAAACCCTAAACCCTAAACCCTAAACCCTAAACCCTAAACCCTAAACCCTAAACCCTAAACCCTAAACCCTAAACCCTAAACCCTAAACCCTAAACCCTAAACCCTAAACCCTAAACCCTAAACCCTAAACCCTAAACCCTAAACCCTAAACCCTAAACCCTAAACCCTAAACCCTAAACCCTAAACCCTAAACCCTAAACCCTAAACCCTAAACCCTAAACCCTAAACCCTAAACCCTAAACCCTAAACCCTAAACCCTAAACCCTAAACCCTAAACCCTAAACCCTAAACCCTAAACCCTAAACCCTAAACCCTAAACCCTAAACCCTAAACCCTAAACCCTAAACCCTAAACCCTAAACCCTAAACCCTAAACCCTAAACCCTAAACCCTAAACCCTAAACCCTAAACCCTAAACCCTAAACCCTAAACCCTAAACCCTAAACCCTAAACCCTAAACCCTAAACCCTAAACCCTAAACCCTAAACCCTAAACCCTAAACCCTAAACCCTAAACCCTAAACCCTAAACCCTAAACCCTAAACCCTAAACCCTAAACCCTAAACCCTAAACCCTAAACTCCTAAACCCTAAACCCTAAACCCTAAACCCTAAACCCTAAACCCTAAACCCTAAACCCTAAACCCTAAACCCTAAACCCTAAACCCTAAACCCTAAACCCTAAACCCTAAACCCTAAACCCTAAACCCTAAACCCTAAACCCTAAACCCTAAACCCTAAACCCTAAACCCTAAACCCTAAACCCTAAACCCTAAACCCTAAACCCTAAACCCTAAACCCTAAACCCTAAACCCTAAACCCTAAACCCTAAACCCTAAACCCTAAACCCTAAACCCTAAACCCTAAACCCTAAACCCTAAACCCTAAACCCTAAACCCTAAACCCTAAACCCTAAACCCTAAACCCTAAACCCTAAACCCTAAACCCTAAACCCTAAACCCTAAACCCTAAACCCTAAACCCTAAACCCTAAACCCTAAACCCTAAACCCTAAACCCTAAACCCTAAAAACCCTAAACCCTAAACCCTAAACCCTAAACCCTAAACCCTAAACCCTAAACCCTAAACCCTAAACCCTAAACCCTAAACCCTAAACCCTAAACCCTAAACCCTAAACCCTAAACCCTAAACCCTAAACCCTAAACCCTAAACCCTAAACCCTAAACCCTAAACCCTAAACCCTAAACCCTAAACCCTAAACCCTAAACCTAACCTAAACCCTAAACCCTAAACCCTAAACCCTAAACCCTAAACCCTAAACCCTAAACCCTAAACCCTAAACCCTAAACCCTAAACCCTAAACCCTAAACCCTAAACCCTAAACCCTAAACCCTAAACCCTAAACCCTAAACCCTAAACCCTAAACCCTAAACCCTAAACCCTAAACCCTAAACCCTAAACCCTAAACCCTAAACCCTAAACCCTAAAAACCCTAAACCCTAAACCCTAAACCCTAAACCCTAAACCCTAAACCCTAAACCCTAAACCCTAAACCCTAAACCCTAAACCCTAAACCCTAAACCCTAAACCCTAAACCCTAAACCCTAAACCCTAAACCCTAAACCCTAAACCCTAAACCCTAAACCCTAAACCCTAAACCCTAAACCCTAAACCCTAAACCCTAAACCCTAAACCCTAAACCCTAAACCCTAAACCCTAAACCCTAAACCCTAAACCCTAAACCCTAAACCCTAAACCCTAAACCCTAAACCCTAAACCCTAAACCCTAAACCCTAAACCCTAAACCCTAAACCCTAAACCCTAAACCCTAAACCCTAAACCCTAAACCCTAAACCCTAAACCCTAAACCCTAAACCCTAAACCCTAAACCCTAAACCCTAAACCCTAAACCCTAAACCCTAAACCCTAAACCCTAAACCCTAAACCCTAAACCCTAAACCCTAAACCCTAAACCCTAAACCCTAAACCCTAAACCCTAAACCCTAAACCCTAAACCCTAAACCCTAAACCCTAAACCCTAAACCCTAAACCCTAAACCCTAAACCCTAAACCCTAAACCCTAAACCCTAAACCCTAAACCCTAAACCCTAAACCCTAAACCCTAAACCCTAAACCCTAAACCCTAAACCCTAAACCCTAAACCCTAAACCCTAAACCCTAAACCCTAAACCCTAAACCCTAAACCCTAAACCCTAAACCCTAAACCCTAAACCCTAAACCCTAAACCCTAAACCCTAAACCCTAAACCCTAAACCCTAAACCCTAAACCCTAAACCCTAAACCCTAAACCCTAAACCCTAAACCCTAAACCCTAAACCCTAAACCCTAAACCCTAAACCCTAAACCCTAAACCCTAAACCCTAAACCCTAAACCCTAAACCCTAAACCCTAAACCCTAAACCCTAAACCCTAAACCCTAAACCCTAAACCCTAAACCCTAAACCCTAAACCCTAAACCCTAAACCCTAAACCCTAAACCCTAAACCCTAAACCCTAAACCCTAAACCCTAAACCCTAAACCCTAAACCCTAAACCCTAAACCCTAAACCCTAAACCCTAAACCCTAAACCCTAAACCCTAAACCCTAAACCCTAAACCCTAAACCCTAAACCCTAAACCCTAAACCCTAAACCCTAAACCCTAAACCCTAAACCCTAAACCCTAAACCCTAAACCCTAAACCCTAAACCCTAAACCCTAAACCCTAAACCCTAAACCCTAAACCCTAAACCCTAAACCCTAAACCCTAAACCCTAAACCCTAAACCCTAAACCCTAAACCCTAAACCCTAAACCCTAAACCCTAAACCCTAAAAACCCTAAACCCTAAACCCTAAACCCTAAACCCTAAACCCTAAACCCTAAACCCTAAACCCTAAACCCTAAACCCTAAACCCTAAACCCTAAACCCTAAACCCTAAACCCTAAACCCTAAACCCTAAACCCTAAACCCTAAACCCTAAACCCTAAACCCTAAACCCTAAACCCTAAACCCTAAACCCTAAACCCTAAACCCTAAACCCTAAACCCTAAACCCTAAACCCTAAACCCTAAACCCTAAACCCTAAACCCTAAACCCTAAACCCTAAACCCTAAACCCTAAACCCTAAACCCTAAACCCTAAACCCTAAACCCTAAACCCTAAACCCTAAACCCTAAACCCTAAACCCTAAACCCTAAACCCTAAACCCTAAACCCTAAACCCTAAAACCCTAAACCCTAAACCCTAAACCCTAAACCCTAAACCCTAAACCCTAAACCCTAAACCCTAAACCCTAACCCTAAACCCTAAACCCTAAACCCTAAACCCTAAACCCTAAACCCTAAACCCTAAAAACCCTAAACCCTAAACCCTAAACCCTAAACCCTAAACCCTAAACCCTAAACCCTAAACCCTAAACCCTAAACCCTAAACCCTAAACCCTAAACCCTAAACCCTAAACCCTAAACCCTAAACCCTAAACCCTAAACCCTAAACCCTAAACCCTAAACCCTAAACCCTAAACCCCTAAACCCTAAACCCTAAACCCAAATTGAATTCCTTATCACATTTTTAACCCAAATATGTGATTTTCCACAATTTTAATTATAATCATGTCCAAAATTTTCACATTTTTGTATTCGGTTTAATAGGTTTTTGTTCAATTTGAATTCCTAATGACCTAATTAGGCAAAATTAATGCCAAAATTGAGTTACCCACATCTGATTAACCCTACAAACGATAATCTCGTGGTTCGACAATTTCATATTGGGCACGATTCCCAATTTGGGCTCAAAATTCCTAATTTTCAATTGAATTTCGGGAATTTCTGATTTCTATGACAAATTGTACAATTGGACCAACCATTATGTAATGCAAGGTCCCAGAAAATCATTTGTTGTTCAATTTGGGTTTGATTTTGCCAAATTTTGGGAAAAACATATACCCGATTGAGATTTTTCAAAATTGATGATGTATTAATGAAATTGGATTTAAAAGAAGACTAATGACTATTTTATGGAATTTTCTGATTTCATTTGCTATTTTTCTTGATTTTCTCACTTATTTTGACTAAAAGAAATTAAAGGAAAATGCAGGAAAATGCTAAAAAATTTATTTTTGGTTTTGAAGTAGGTATCTAGGCTTGACCAAGATTCCTAGTCCTAATTTTGGAGATTTTTGAAAATATGAAAAAAAAAATAAGCTAAAAATCAAGTGTCAACAAACCCTAAACCCTAAATCTTAAACCCTAAATCCTAAAACCCTAAAATCCTAAACCCTAAACTGTCGCGCCGCGCTTTTTTGGGACTTTCGGGATTTGCGAGCTAAGGAGGTATTTCCGTGTAAGGATCTCTCCCAGACCATACGTCACGTGACAGCGGATAGTAATTTCCTATTTGATCTAAGTTTTATATTTTGGAGTCGCCACTAGTCATTATTGGTAGATTGACTAGAAACCTAATCGGGGTATGAGAGAAATACCACGATTCTACGAACCAGAAATTCTGAGTACGGGGACTTGGTTATGCTAATGATCCCGAATAGAGATCCCTAACGCCCTTTCGGTACCTAAGAACGATACGATGTCTAACATGTCATGTAAGTTTTCGAGGCTTATCCACTAATTCTATCCATTCTAATCGCGGGGAAAATCAATCAAAAATTAAATGCGCAATCAATGTCAATCAAACTAAATAATCCTAAATTGTCTCTAAAAATGAAAATCAATCAAAACATCCAAACTCTAGTGAAGCCCTAAAAGCTTATTCATTTCATGATTTATGTCTTTTTAGGATTTTAGGGTTTTTTAGGGGTTATAACCTCTGATTTAGGATTTTCTAAAAATGCCACTTGGGCACTTCCAAAAATTCAAATCTCATTTTTCAAGGTTGGCCACAGTGTTTTTGAACCATTCTGTGAATTTTTTATTTTTTTGATTTTTTTTCGGAAATTGAATTTTTGAGATTTTCATTAACCGAGAATTGATTTTTATGAATTTTTGAAAAATTTTATGAATTTTCCAATTTTGCAATTTTTTTAGATTTTTCTGAATTTTTCACATTTTTTATTTGTATTTTCTAAATTTTCTGAATTTTTATGAATTTTTTGAAATTTTTTGAATTTTTATGAAAATTTTTGAATTGTTATGTTTTCCTGAAATTTTTTTATGTTTTCCAGAATTTTTGAATTTTTTTATTTTTTTATGAATTTTTTTAGATTTTTATTATTTTTTGATTTTTTTGAATTTTTTGGACTTTTTTATTTGGATTTTTATTTAAATTTCCCGCCGGAAAAAGAATCGGACTAGCCCAGTTCAACCCGGTTCGGCTGAGCCGAACCAGGCATCGCAGGCACCGGCGCCGGTCATCTTCTCCGGCGAGCACAACGCCAGAAACGGCGTCGTTTCGTCCCTGTTCATTGTGGCATTTTGCCGAACACTTGATATGCATAGTCCATGTGTTGAAGTTTTCAAGAGCGCCGGTTTGAGCTCGTCGTCGATGACCTTCTAGCAATTATTTTGCCATTCCGATTGGTCCATTGTAAAGTCTATATTACCTACTAACAATCTAGCATAACCGGAGTGTCACCGGACCTCCGCCGGCCGGCAAAATCTAGTCTCAAAAACACTAACCCTCACTGGCTAAGATTTGCATTTTTTAAAACCTAAATAACTATCCTACTCGCCCTAACCGTCTATCTCAATCAAAATCAACATAAAATCAACAAACAGAGTCAAAGAAGTCTAACTTGGACGGCCTATGGCAAAAACTGAAGCTCCGGCGAAGATCTCCGAGCTCCGGTGGGGTTTGGAATTTCCAGCGAAGCTTAACAATCATAGCCGACTCGATTTGAATGCATTTTTTATCATTTTAAACGCAAACAAACAAACAAAAGGTGATCATAACAAGTTTTAGGCATCCAATATAACGAAATCAGGAGGAAATATGCATGAGCAAACCTAAAACCTATTCTGGAAATTTATAAAAACCGAGGCCATGAACGATTTTTACCTTCTTCGTTCGACGATCAAATGATTTTTCCGAGCCAATTCACTGCTATAGGATCCTTTTCCGATATTCAGGCTTCCAATAGATGGTCTTGGTTTTACCGGAAGGGCTCTGGACATGTCGGCCGAGCTCAATTTTAAGGCGCCGGCGATCAGGCTTGGACCGATCGTCTTAGATGAGGAAGCTCACTGTTTAAGCCGATTCGCCGACGTTTTTCTAGCCGGAAAAACGCCGATCACTCGACCTTCGGAGCCTCAACTCATTCTCTCTCTAGTTTTCTCTCTTTTCCCTCTGTTTCTCTCTCTTCTCTCTCTTTGGCAATTCGTCGAGCATGTTCTATTCATCACATTTAGTTTTTTCTTGTTTTTTGTTGATTAATTTTCCCGCCCAAATTCAGTTAGAACCGACTTAGAATCAGTTAGGTTGATTCTTTGACGCGAGCTGGAGATTCTCCAGCTGGCCAAGTCAATTTACACGTGATAGATTGATCGGGGAAGATTAATGAAATTCTGGGTTTGAGAGGATTTTTTCTGGGTTTGGCATGCTCTGGGTAGGTCGGGTAAGGAAGAAGACCGACCCGAGTCGGGTTGGGTTGACCCGGTCGACCCGGCAGACCCGGGTTGGTCTAAATTCGCAAATTAAGCTCAATTTTGATCCAATTTTCAAAATTAAACCCCAAAATTGGATTCCTTACCACATTTTGAACCCAGATATGTAATTTTCTCCAATTTTTGACAAAATCATGTCCTAGATTTTTAACTTTTGGTAATCGGGTTATTGGGGTTTTGTTCAATTCAATATCCTAATGACCTGATTAGGCAAAATTGGTACCAAAATTAAATTACTCACATCTGATTAACCCTAGAAACGATGGTCTCATGGTTCGACAATTTCATATTGGGCACAATTCCCAATTTGGACTCAAAATTTCTAATTTTTAATTGAATTTTGGGATTTTCTGATTTCTTTGACAAATTATGCAATTGGACCGACCATTATGTAATTCAAGGTCCCAGAATCATCTGTTCTGAAGACACTATGACTTAAAAATGACTAGAAAAGACTTATTTGCATTTTTTGGTTCAATTCGGGTTTGATTTTGCCCAATTTTGGGAAAAACACATACCCGATTGAAAATTTTCAAAATTGATGATGCATTAATGAAATTAGATTTAAAATAAGACTAATGACTATTTTTATGGATTTTTCTGATTCCATTTGGTATTTTTCTTGATTTTCTCACTTATTTTGACTAAAAGAAATTAAAGGAAAATGCAGGAAAATGCCAAAAAATTTATTTTTGGTTTAGAAGTAGGTTTCTAGGCTTGTTCAATATTCCTAGTCCTAATTTTGAGATCTTTGAAAATATAAAAAAAATGAACTAAAAATAAGGTGTCAACATAAACCCTAAACCCCTAAAACCCTAAACCCCGAAACCCTAAATCCGAAATCCTAAGTCCTAAACCCTAAATCCGAAACCCTAAACCCTCAATCCTCAACCCTCAAACCTAAACCCTTAACCCTCAACCCTAAACTCTAAATAGAATAGTTATCATTTGCATCGTTAATGAACCTGATTTGGCTGTGACTTTGTTGGTGGAACTCGAATCACACTTGCGGGAGTTTCAACATGTGCAGGTTTATACCATTTCTTCTCTCTGTACTTGTACACTGTTTTGTGAAAACTGGGAACGAAATTGGGAAGTAACTCAAATTAAACAATTCTTTTGTTTGAGTTGCGGTTGATCCACTTAGAAAGAGTGAGCAACCACATCACCACCATTCATCAGTTGTTTGCCGTGATGTCATCTGATTTCTTTGAGACTGTCAATGAGATAAATCCAAATGAAGAGAAACTTTTTTCTTTTTAAATTTCGTCGGTAACAGCTACTTTCTCGATATTTCCTCTCTTTACATTTTAAATTTAGTACTAGCAGATATTTCCTCTCTTTACATTTTTCTGGCTTATTGATTGTCTTAAGGATCTTCCCGAGCTTGAGCTTAATAAAATGCCCTTAAGGCTAATACTTGTTGCTGGTGAACTGACTAATCTTGTTTGCTGCAAGATTTTTTTTTATAGCATCCAAATTAAGAGAAACTTTTCTGATGAAATTGTAGCTTCAAAATCTAGGGAGCAGACTCATGGAGCCATCGAAATTTATGGACACTCTTATTGAGAAACAGAAGAAGTATGACTATTTCACCAGCCTAATTTCTTCCAATTTTGACGAGGTGTCTAGGCTAGGATCCCTCACTCCAGAATTCAGTGAGCAACTGAAAACTTAACCTACGGTTTATTTCACAAATAAACACTCACCATATTTTAAAAGTTGTCTTTTGGATTTTTGTAAACATGCTTAAACCTGCTATTTCTAGGCTGAGCTTGAAGTAGAGAGGTTGAATGCGCTACAGGCCAGTAAGATCAAGGAGCTCTTTAAAAAGACGCAACGTGAGCTTGAAGAAATCTACAGAGGTGCCCATATGGACGTGCATAGTGATGCAGCAAGACAGATTCTCATCAGCCTCATAGAATATGGTCTCACTCATTCTTCCCATTTTCACTTTCCACAGTGATAGACTAGAAATACTCTATTGGTATTACCTTCCTTAAGTAATTTAGCAATGTCCATGATGTGCAAAACTACCAAATCCCAGGGTGAGGAGGCATTCCTGGAATATTTATCTCGTGTGAAATAGAATCTGTTGTAACTGAATTCCAACCTCCAACCCTTATCCCGTGTCCATACTTCCAGTAAGATGTTTTCACCTTCAGCAGACTCTTTGTTCTTGATATATTCCACTTTCCTCCCTTGTGCATGCATCTTTTACCTTGTTTCAATAAGGCCCTTCTTTTAGGAGGAAATCAACATGCAAACTTCTTGCACGTTGTGTATCGGCTTGGGCATAAGTGCATCCAAATCTCGTAACCAAATCAATCACGAGGTCCTATGATCAAGGGACCGCCTTATTATCAGTGTACTCGTAAGGTTTAGGCAATTCAATCACTATCCCCTCATCAAACATATGTACCTCAATTGCTAGTTCTCCATAGTCGGATGCGTCCTCTAAGGGTGACATGTCCTCAAGCGATGAATTCACCTTGCTCTTTTCGGCATTCAATGCAGCAAACTCCTCTTCCCAATCAATGAGGATTTGCTATATGGTGGAAACTTTTCCAGCATGGTGGGCATACACAATCATTCCGGCTTCGTATGACCCTTTCCTTTATTAGTGACAAAGAAGATGTCTCATGGCTCAGGTAGTATCCGGCTCTAACTAGCCTTTTATAGATATCAGCATACGTTCTTGATTCGGCGAGCATCGAACCCGAATATAGCATTTACGTTGTCTGTATGATTAAGGAGTAAATTGTTATGAACATTCAACTGGGAATATCGCATTTCGTTTCAAGACATCCACCGTCGGCTGCCCTCCTCCCGCCGTCGGCCGCCATGGGCTACCGGCTACCATCTCCCGCCACCGGTTGCCTCCTCCCGCTGGCCGCCGTAGGCCGCCCCCCGCCGTCCATCAGTCACCATCTCCCGCCGCTAGCCGCCCTCCTCCCGTTGCTACCCGCATCCCGCCATTCGCCATCTCCCGCCGCCGACCGCCATGGGCCACCGCCCATCGTCCACCGGCCACTGTCTCCCGCCGCCGGCTGCCCTCCTCTCGCCGTCGCCCACCTCCCACCGCCGCCTGCCATGGGTCACCACCCACTGTCCACCAACCATCGCTCGAGCAGCCGGCCGCCCTCCTCCCACCACCGCTCGCCACCCCTCTCCGGCTACCGTGGACTACCGCCCACCGACCACCGTCTCCCACCACCAGCTGCCTTCTTCCCACCGTTGCCCTCCTCACTTCATCGGCCGCCTCCAACCGCCGTCCTCTACACTGGCTACATCACCGTCCGTCGCCGCCTCCCCCCATTGTCCGCCGCTCGCCATTTGCCACCACCGTCCGGCGCTCGCCATTCGCCACCACCATCCGCCCGCCGTCCACTCGCCAGTCACCCGAGAGGGAGAAATTTTGTGCAATTATCAAATAAATTTATGTTTAGAGAACATAAATTTTGTGTCGTTATCAAACATGTTTTTTTGCTCAGAAACTCATCTAGAAATAGAAATTGATTTTTGAAATAGAATGGTTGTCATTCGCAGCCCAAGTTACATGAGTCAATCAATCTCTCGTGCCTTCATTCCAGGCCAAATGAAAAAAGTTTAATGACCTGTTCTGCTAATAAGTAAGAAAGTTAGATTTGGCCAAGGTTTGTTGCATTTGTTTTGCAAAAAATAAATAATTTTAAAAATATTTTCTTAAAAATGATCGCTTATATCATTTATAAAAATTAATGAACTAAGAAACTTTTCATCGTCCACGAAAATATTTAAAACATATATTGTTAATAAAAACGTTTTCCATTGACAAATTATTTCAACCGATCATATTTTGAAAATGTTTTTCAAATCTTTCTTTTTTGCGAAATAAATAGAGCCTTAGAGAGCTTGAAGATGCCAACATATTTCAATAAAAGTACCAAAAACATCCAAAATCTATTACACTTGTGTCAATTCAGTCTTAAACATTTCAATTACACGATTGAGTCCTCAACCTTTTTGACGATTTGTAAAAATAGTCCATCCAATCAATTTAGCCCATAAATCGTTGACATGGATGTCGACCGTCCTAAGTGGCACGACTAAGCTGACATTGCCAAAATTTAATTTTTTATACTTTTTTTCTAAATTTTTTATGATTTTTTCTTTTATTTTTTTCATTGTGGCCTAGGTTGCGAGGGTCGAGCCCTTGTCAGATCCGGCGAGAGCAACCCTTACCATATTTACATGTTGACACCATAACGATCTGCAGCTAAGTTTCAAATCGCACTAAGGAAAAAAACTTAGTCCACTAAAGTTTTCAAACAAGCCTTACGGAGGAAGTGCATCTTAATTTGAGCGCCATGGCTCAAAAATAATATACTAACATGTGCACATATATATATGGCTTCACAGGTTTGGCTTCAAAAAATCTCGAACTCGGATCAAACCGCACCAGCAGGGTGTTGTTCGGTTTCTCAACCATCTTTCGAAATTACCATCGTAAAAACCAAACACGTCATATCTCTTTGGATAAGACTTGCAAGTGAATTAGGAAAAATTGTCCAAAAAATCCTAAATTTATTGTACTTTTGCCAAATCAGTACTAAACCTTTCAATTTTGTTAATTAAATACTTAATATTTTCAATTTCTACCAATTGAGTCCATCCACCAATTTTAATCGAAAATCACTAACGTGAACGCCGTCGGCGTAACTACGTGATACGGCCAGTGTTAACGTGAACAATTTTTAATATTTTTTTCAAATTATTTATTTATTTATTTCCTTTTCTTCTTTTCTTCTCTTTTCATTCTTTTCTTCTTCTTTTTCCTTTTCTTCCCTTTTCTCTTCTTTTCTTTTTTTCTTTTCTCTTTTTTCCTTTTCCCCTCGGCCAGCCATTGCCAAATTATATCGATGGCCAATGGTGGTTATCAGCCAAGGTTGGCCCTTGCCTAGGCGACCCTCAACAGATCGAGGATGAGGGTTGCCCTTACTTGCACAAGCAAGGGCGGCCCTCACCAGCCTCGGGCGATAGTCGCCTCGTTTGGGCGAGCATGGGCCGCCCTTGACCCTCACCTGAGGTTGACGACCTTCGCTGACCATTGATGAGGCCCAGTGGTGACTACGGGGGAAAAAGGGAAAAGAGAAAATAAAAAGAAAATAAGAGAAGAGAAAAGGGGAAAAAAGAAGGAAAGTAGAAGAAAGGAAAAAAGGAAAATTAATGTAAAAATAAAAAAAATATTATAAAAAAATGTCCATGTCATTGTCGGCCGTGCCACATAAGACGGTTAGCATCCACGTTAGCGATTTTGATTGGTAAAACTTGAAAAGGTTTAAGACTCAATTGATAAAATTAAAAAAATTAGGACTGAATTGGCATAAATATAATAAATTTAAGACTTTTTAGATAATTTTTCTGAAGTGAAGTGCATCTCAGATATGTTAGACTATTATAATCTCCTTATTTTGAGTAAAGTGAGACATCGCATCATCTCTCTTTTGGAATAAGCATTAAATTTTATGGCCCATCATGGTACAAAGTTTTCAAGTTACATGAGTCAATCAATCTCTCGTGCGCTTTTCTACTTAAAAGTAAGAAAGTTAGATTTGACCTAGGTTTGCCTTGTCTTAGGGTGCATTTATTTTATGGAAAATGAATGATTCAAAAATATTTTCTTAAAAATAATCGCTTATATCGCTGACAAATATTAATGAGTGAAGAAATTTTTATCGTCTACGAAAATATTTGGACATACATTGTTAATGAAAACATTTTTCATTGACAAATTATTTCAAACGATTATTTTTTTAGAAATATTTTTTTATTTTTTCTTTCTGCGAAATAAACAAAGCCTTAGAGAGCTTGAAGATACCAACATTTTGTACTCTCCATCAGCGAAGGACATGTCATTTCGATAAAAGTACCAAAAAACTTCAAAACATATTACACTTGTGCCAATTTAGTCCTAAATCTTTCAATTGTACAATTGAGTCCTCAACTTTTTTGACGATTTGTAAGTGTAGTCCATCCGACTAATTTTGCTCGGAAAATCTCTGTCATGGATGTTAACTGTTCTACATTGCACGATTGACGCTGACATGGATAAAACTTACAATTTATAATTTTTTTTCAATCTTTTCATTATTTTTTCTTTTCTTTTCTTTTTCATTGTGGTCAATTAAGGTCGCCGGTGACGCCCTTGTCAGATCCGACGAGAGTAGCCCTGGCCATATCTAGCAAGGGCTAGACCGTAGGGATCGAGCCCTCACCGGATATGGTGAGGGCTCGCCTGGGCGATGGCTACAACTCTCGCCATACATGATGGAAAAAAAGAAGATAAAAAAATTATAAAATTTGCCATGTCAGCGTTAGTCGTGTCACATAGGACGACCGGCGTCATGTCAACAATTTCCGGCCAAAATTGGCCAGATGAATTACATTGGCAAATCATTAAATAATTGCAAGATTCAATTGGTACAATTGAAAAGTTGATGACTGAACTATTATAAGTGTAGTAGATTTTAGGGAAAATTCTAAAAAAGGGCATGAAGTACCCTCATTTTTTCAAATAAGAGCTTGAAGTGGACTTTGTATCAAATAAGGACCTGAAGTGGCATGTCAGTCTCAAATAAGAGACTGAAGTAACCATGACAGTTTCAAATAAAGACCTGACTTCGCCGGTCACCGGACGGCGAAATATTCCAATCGACGACTGGCGAGGTTAAGGGCATTTCGTCCAAAAATAATTTTAATTGTAAATAATTTTATTTTTTCCTTTTTCCTTTCCTTTCTTTTCTTTTTTCCTTTCTTTTTCTTTTTGTCCTTTTATGATCTTCTCTTTGTTTTGCCGATGGCCAAGCTGACCACCGGCGAAGCCCAAAAAGGGCTGGGCAAGGGTCGCCCTCGCCCGACTGGCCAATCACCGGCAAAGAACAAAGAGAGACCAGAAAAAGAAAAAAGAAGAAAGAAAAAAGGAAAAAAAAAAAAAAGAAAAGAAAGGGAAGGAAAAGAATTCAAAAAAAGTTTAAAAAACGTAAATGCCCCCACTATTCAGAAAGTTAGGCCCCTTCTTTGAAACGGAAATAGTCACTTCAAACCCTTATTTGACACAAAATTCATTTCGGATCCATATTTGAGAAAATAATTATACTTTAGGTCTTTATTTAATACAAAATTTATTTCAGATTTTTATTTGAGAAAATAAGGATATTTCGAGGGTTTATTTGAAATTTTTCCATAAATTTATGACTTTTTTTAAGATACTTTTTCCTGTCATATCTGCGCGCAACTTAGGCTGTGTTCGTTTGCGGAAAAATATTTTTCCGTAAAATATTTTTCGCGCTTTCCGGTGTTCGGGGGCGGAAAATGTTTTCCTTCCCCACCCCCAAATCCTTCATTGTTTTGAGGAAAATGATTTCCTCTTTTCACAAAGAGGAAATCATTTTCCCCCAAATTGAAGGCAAAATTGCCCATGGGAGGGAAAATATTTTCCGTGGGAGAGGAAGTTGATCGCCGGTCATCACCGTTGGCCGCCGGTCGCTGGCCGCCCGCCTCCGCCGCCGCCGCCGGTCGCCGGTGAAAAATACTTTTCGAAACTTTTTCATATTGGTCGCCGAATACCGGAAAATTATGTTCCGGGAAAATATTTTTCAGGAAAATGACTTTCGAGAAAATATTTTTCAAAAGACAAATATTTTTCAAAAGAAGAATATTTTTCGCCAAACGAATGGAGCTTTAATGGGTTTTTTTTTTGCCATGATTGACGAGTAGGAGCACTACAAAAGGGCAGGTACCATGGCATGTTCTAAAGGCGAAGTCCTTTTCTTCACTTGTCTTTGGTTGACACGAATTATAGAGAGAGAGAGAGAGAGAGAGAGAGAGCGAGAGAGGGCGGGGACATAAAAATCCCACCATCATTTTGCTTTTGCCCGATTCTCTCTCAGACACACTTGCTTTTTGGACCCCAGAGCGAGAGAGAGAGAACAAGAGGGAGGGGGCTGCATTATATTATTCCCCATGCCCATTCCCGTCTCTGCTCTCTCTCTTCGGTCCTCTTCCACCGTCTCCTCCATCTGGTCTCGTAGTGTAGAGCTGAACAGTGCTCTCCTCCTCTCCCCCCGCCCGCCCGCCCGCCCACTTTTTGTTGTTTCCACATTCCTCCTTTATCCCGCCGGCATCCGCTTTTCTTTTGGGATCGTGCGCACCCGAATCAGTTGCTGCTGCTGCTGCTTGCTTCTTGCTTGCTTGTTGTGTTGTTATTAGGTATCATCATCAATTCCTTTGATAATCCTCCGACTCCCTCCCCGTCTGTTCGCTGAACTATCGTTCGATTTGAGATTTAGGCCGGGGGGAAATGGAGGATGAGTCTAGGGCTTTAGTGAATGGAGATGGAGCTCATTCTTCTTACTGGCTCGACGCTTGTGAGTACTCCCCCTGCGACCTGGTCCCTGACTTCGTCGATTTTGGTGGTGCTGCTGCCGTCGACGACGACGACGACCCTGCTGCCCTCGTTAACGCCAATGACTTCTTCGGAGGTATTGACCGCATTCTCGACAGCATTAAAAGCCGCGATGCACTCCCTCCTCCCTCTCCTCCTCCTCCTCCTCCTCCTCCTCCTCCTCCTCCTGCCTCTGTGGAGGAGGAGGTGGAGGAGACTCCTCCTGCTGCTTTTGTCGATGCTGGCCCCGGATGCCTCATCGATTGTGACTCTCCTCCTCAGTCCTTGACTACCAATGGAGGAGGAGAGCAGCAAAATGGGTTTCAGGGGCACGATGACCGAGATAGCCAAACAGACCTCTCTCGCGAGGAAAGAAGCAGCAAGAGAAGCAGGTGCGGCGCCCACGGCGGCCTCCCAATCCACTCGATGAAGGGGAATCCTTACGGCCGGGAGAGGGAGAAGGAGAGACAACCGAACCTGAAGAGGCTGCGCGATTGGGATGAGTTTGATAGGAGAGATAGGGATCACATCAGGAGAAGAGAGCACCGCAGCGGTTCTGGACGCCGGGATGGGAGGGAGAGGGAATGGAGAGATAGGGAACCGAGCGGCTACTGGGAGAGGGACCGCCTAGGTTCCAATGACATTGTTTTCCGGTTAGGTTCTTGGGAAGCCGAACGTAGCCGAGAGGAGAAGTCCAGAACTGACAATATTCAGGACTGCAATGGGAGGGTAGACGACAAGCCTGAAGATCACAAGGAGAGATTTCCTGAGGAACAAGCCCGGCAGTATCAGTTGGATGTTCTTGAACAGGCCAAAAGGAAGAACACTATAGCTTTTCTGGAAACAGGGGCAGGGAAGACCTTAATTGCTGTTCTGCTCATCAAAAGTGTTAGTGCTGATCTGCATAAACTAAACAAGAAAATGCTGGCTGTGTTTTTAGTGCCTAAAGTTCCGCTTGTTTATCAGGTAATTTTTGGTTTATGTCATCAAGATTAGCTCCATCACGCCTAGTACTATCATGGTATCTAATATGCTTTGTTCAATGCCTTTATTTGATAAGCTGTTGTCTTTTGTGCTCATCTTGTCCAATTCAGCAAGCCGAAGTAATCCGTGACCGTACTGGTTACCAAGTTGGTCATTACTGTGGTGAAATGGGTCAGGACTTTTGGGATGCCAGACGGTGGCAACGTGAGTTTGAGACAAAGCAGGTAGTTCTGCTATTTATATTCTTGACAATCATCTGTTATTTTTCATTCAAATTATTGGCAATAGGTTGTTACATGAAATAACTATAAGTGTGAAGACGTGACTTCTAGCAGACAAGTGTGTAACGATGCCTTGCCAGACATGCTGTTTGAGGTTCTTTACATCTTTTCTTGGGATAGACAGAGAAAAACAGCACTATGAAT
Organism: Syzygium oleosum; assembly: GCF_021117445.2. Classification (NCBI taxonomy): domain Eukaryota; kingdom Viridiplantae; phylum Streptophyta; class Magnoliopsida; order Myrtales; family Myrtaceae; genus Syzygium; species Syzygium oleosum. The sequence continues at coordinate 9,017,538 of NW_026607499.1, read as the reverse complement.
TAGATTGTAGATGGTGCCGGATTAAAGAAGAAAAAATACTTGCAATTAAAGCTTCATTCCTTAAAGCAATATTTTACTTAGCTCTCTCCAAATACACCACCTACGACAATGTGGTACAACCTTACACGATTTCTATGAGATTGAACCATCGACAAAGGCATCGCAAGAGATGAATAATGGTATAGCATATCGAGGAAGAAAAGCACAGGGATATATTCCACGAGTTGAAAGTGTAATTATTATGAAGGGAAAGTTGACGAGCAGAATCATTGAAATATCTGCGTTTGCAACGTCAATCCATGTGAATGGAAGTCTGTTTACTGAGGTGCTCAATTGTAAGAGTTTTATCCCGCACAGAGGTCCAACAAAATAGCAATTCTGTTAGGAATATTAGCAAGCCATATTGCTTCACAGGGGAAAGGGTGAGGAGAGACGCTTTCGATGATTCTGCTTAATTACAGAACTGCAGCACAAACAGTGCTCATTGTTTTATGTCTTCAATTTTAGGAATTTAGGTCTTTTCTTGTAGGTCCATTATTTTGTGAAATAGGTTTATCTAATTGGGCTTTCTTGTTTTTCTTTTTTCGGCTATGATGGTGATACTTACATTTTGGGGTCTCTTCCTTCTATTGCAGGTTCTGGTGATGACTGCTCAAATACTGCTGAACATCCTGAGGCACAGTATAATAAAAATGGAAGCTATAAATCTCCTTATATTGGATGAATGCCATCATGCTGTGAAGAAACATCCATATTCCTTGGTGATGTCTGAGTTCTATCATACAACACCCAAAGAGAAGAGACCGTCTGTTTTTGGAATGACTGCTTCACCTGTTAATTTAAAGGGTATATGTAAAGTAGATTTTACTTTGACAATTTCTATCTGTTTTGAGATAATATCTTTTCTGGAGCAGTTGAAGATTGAGAATTATATGTAAGTACATTCTTTTTCCATAGCAGTAAACTTACTGGTTTTATTACATTTCAGGCGTTTCAAGTCAAGTGGATTGTGCAATCAAGATTAGGAATCTTGAAAGCAAGCTTGATTCTGTTGTCTGTACCATAAAAGATCGAAAGGAGCTAGAAAAGCATGTTCCAATGCCATCTGAAGTTGTTGTAGAGTATGATAAAGCGGCTAGTTTGTGGTCCCTCCATGAGCAAATAAAACAAATGGAAGTGGCAGTTGAAGAAGCCGCACAATCTAGTTCTAGGAGAAGCAAGTGGCAATTTATGGGTGCCCGTGATGCAGGTGCAAAGGAAGAACTGCGCCAAGTTTATGGTGTTTCTGAAAGAACAGAGAGTGATGGTGCTGCTAACTTAATACAAAAGCTTAGAGCAATCAATTATGCTCTTGGTGAGCTGGGACAATGGTGTGCTTACAAGGTGCCAACAAGTTAATATGTGCTTCTTCCTTTAAATTTTCTTAACTTGCACAGCTAGCTAAGGCCCTTTTTCCAGGTTGCGCAATCCTTTTTGACAGCTTTGCAGAATGATGAGAGAACAAATTACCAGCTCGACGTTAAGTTTCAGGAATCCTACCTAAGTAAAGTTGTATCTCTCTTGCAATGCCAACTGTCAGAGGGGGCTGCTTTTGAGAAAGATACGACATCTGTAGGAAGTGGTGTCTCATTGGATGTAACTGATATTGATGAGATAGAGGAAGGAGAGCTTCCTGACGGTCATGGTGAGTAGACCCATCACTCTGATTCTATCCCGAAGTAATCTCTGTTTATCTTTTGGAGGTTTTAGAGGATTGCCTTTCCTTTGTCTGATGTGCGGGAAATTCCTGAGGTTTGCTTAGAGCAGATTTCTATTGATACAAGTGAATCACATTATTGCCACACAGAATTGACATGCTATGTAGAAAAAAGGGCATGGAGTCCATTGCACTGTGATAAAATATGTTGCCGCATCAAAATATTCTCCAAATCAAACTATAATGCTTTAGGTTGTATGGTATCATCCCTCATGATTGGTGTGAACTCTAGGTAAGAGATACATTACATGACAGTTTTGCAAAGCAAACAAAGAGGGGGGAATGTAGAAGTAAATCTTCATGATGGAAAAAAATGTTGGAGATAGTGTAAAATATGTGCATTCCTTGCACAGTTTTGTTCCCCATACTTAAAAGTAGTGCCAACTATTGCCTTTTGTTCTATCTGGGGGAACTTCTCGTCTTGCTCGTGTGCGCAATGTGTTTTGTGAATTCTCTATCCTTTCATTGTGGATTCATTCTCTGAACCTGTGGAGTCATATCTTCAGCTCTTCAAAGGTGTTTTAGGTCATTCTACGACATGCTATTAGTAGTTGGAATGCCTTAATGGGTGATTCAGTTTCAAAGAAATCTGGGAGTGCCGCACCGGCTTGTCTTATATGGTATATTTGGAGAAAACATAACTAATTGTTTGAGGAACTTGAGCCCCTGTTGCTACTATTTTGGATTCTTTTGTACATTGACTTGCTTTAATTCTATCTAATCTTAATGTATGTTTTGGGTGACATATACTTTTAACAGTTTTTTTTTTTAATTTAACTTTTGCCATTTGATTTTTGCTATAGCAAACACCTCGAATTGTTAGAAACAGATAGATATCTACATTTGAATTTTGCAGTCAATTACATATTTTCTTTTTCTTTTTTTAAAAATAAAAAGAAAATTGTTGTTTGGGACAACTTCCAAATGTTGAGTTAAAAAAAAAAAATCAAAGATGTTTTAGTTTCTGTTTGTCTCTCTTTCTAATGTATGGTGTTTTTGTCTTTCTATGAAAGCCTTTATTCTTTATTAACAAATATCAATGGGCAAGATGGTGCTATTAGGTTTCATGGTTATTGTCGGTAATAATGAAGCATTTCAATACATCTCTTCCTTATACTTACATTGTCATGCGGCGAACATAGCAGATTCATCTTCATTGGTTATAAAACACATATCCCGCGGTTAAGGACATGCAACAGTATATTCTTAGGAAAAGAATCACACCTATATGCACGTGTTAGATGCAATTTTATAATTTAAAAATTCTGGAAAAACACTTTGCGAAGTTGGATACTATTTGATTCAATGTTTGGATTTGATTTTGATCCAGCTGTTTCTGGTGGAGAGCATGTGGATGTCATAATAGGAGCGGCTGTGGCTGATGGAAAGGTGACGCCAAAAGTGCAGGCATTAATTAAAATACTTCTCACATACCAACATACAGAGGATTTTCGGGCAATAATATTTGTTGAGCGTGTTGTTGCTGCTTTGGTTCTTCCTAAGGTTTGACCCAAGTATATCACCGGTTTTTCTGTATCTCATTTCCTTTACAAGTTCCTCATATTGTTTTGTGTTCATCGAAGCATTCAGGTGTTTGCAGAGCTTCCATCTTTAAGTTTTATCAAATGTGCGAGCTTGATTGGGCATAATAATAGTCAGGAAATGAGGACATGCCAAATGCAGGAGACTATTGCCAAATTTCGAGATGGTCGTGTAAGTTTGGTTAAATTTCAAGACTGAACTTTGTGAAGAGCTGAGGTATGTGGTAGCTATTCTGATTTAACACAGCATCTTTGTAGGTGACATTGCTGGTTGCAACTAGCGTTGCTGAGGAAGGTCTTGATATTCGGCAATGCAATGTTGTAATTCGATTTGACCTTGCAAAAACTGTTTTGGCATACATTCAGTCACGTGGCCGTGCTAGAAAGCCCGGGTCAGATTACATCTTGATGGTTGAGAGGTGCATATTTCAAGTTTGTCTAAATGCATGTATTTTTATGCAGTGCTAGTTGACTTGAGTGAACTCAATCTTCAGATGTTTTGTTTTCCCAGGGGAAACTTGTCACATGCAGCATTTTTGAGGAATGCAAGGAATAGTGAGGAGACATTGCGAAAAGAAGCAATTGAAAGAACTGACCTTAGTCATGTAAAGGACGCATCCAGGTTAATTTCACAGGAGGCTCTACTAGGTACAGTGTACCAGGTAGAGTCAACGGGTGCTATCGTCAGCTTAAACTCTGCTGTGGGACTTATTCATTTCTACTGCTCTCAGCTTCCGAGTGACAGGTATGATATAATTGTTGTGGCAATACTACACTTTGCATCATGCAGTGTGGGTGGAATTTAATTTTGTATCTTTTGATTTCAAGAGTTGCACTTTATATCCTTTCCCTCTTCTGTTAATCTGATGATGAAATTACTCTGATGCTGTTATATCTTAATATTGTCGAGATGAAGGCATCCATAGATTGGAAAAGAATTAAAGAGAGTGAGCAGAGGGAGGGAGTGAATGGGTCAGTAAAATTAGTTTATTTGGCTAAACTAATCTCATTCTATATACTTAAAATGAATGGTTATAGGAATAAGGTAATGTGGCCATCTTCAAAAGTTTTCCTTTTCATATTGAGAGTTGGTTGGTGGTTTTCAAGATTAAGGACACCGGTTTCTTTTCTTTTTTTTTTCATTTTATATCTTGTCATTGGGGAATTAAATAGAAATCGTTCTTGAATTTTCCTTCAAATAAAATTTGGAGTAGTAGGCTGTGGTGTTTTTGGTTTTTGGGGTAACACACTGCTGCTTAAATTTTAGTTCTTTTTTTTCTTTAAATTACTTTAATTTCCACATGTGAACACGTGGCTAGAAAATTCCTTAAGATTTTTTTTGTGAGTTTATTTTAGAGTGGGCACCTATTCAAATATGACAAGAATATATGTTCTCTCTCTAAAGACGTTGATAATTTACTTCTATGTTGGAATTTTAACCTTTAAACATAATTAACTTAGCTAAATAGAATGTAACATGATAAGAAATTGTTACCGCCATCTAATACTAAAATAGTTCTTCCATTGAGACCATATATTTATATATCACGTCGTTATACTGTCTGATTTATGATATTAAAATGAATTTCACATATATTAGATGAATTGGGTTGTGAACAGAAACAAAGGATGTGATTTCTTGAGGATTATTTTAATGAACTATATTTTTCCCCAATCTTGCACTTTATTTATATTCTTCCTTTTTGTCTAACCTATATCTGAGATAGAAAAATAGATTTAAATTAGTTGAATATAAACACTAAGTGGGTAATATGGTTTGTTGAGATTTGTCAAATGAGGTTTTCCTGTGAAGTATTCCTTCTTGCTCCATTTTCTATCCTAGCACGAAACATCCATCGAATAAAAAATGTTAATACTTAAAAATGTGGTCGGTACTTCTTGAATAGTTTACGTGTTTGTGGTTCAATATGGTTTCTATCTCCAATCTTATCAGTTTATTGGATTTTCAATTTTTAACATCAACCAAGGTAACAAGGTTAAACCATAATTAGAATTTCTGTTCGACCTTATGTTCACCATTACCTTAGTAGGATTAATTTCAAACTTTATATTCCGCATTGAAAAAGAAGCAACAAAAGAACAAAGGTATCTTCATAAATGAAATATAGAGAGCTGTTTCAGCGCTACATTGAAATAGCTTTCTAGGGATGAAATTATAGAGACAGAACAATACATTGTGGCAAAGTTTAAAATATAAGGCAATGAGATTAAGTTTGTTGCCATAGGCTCAATCTATGATGACAAAGTAATATATTAGAACCATTTTTATGATAAGGACCACATTTTTTAATCTAAACTCATGAAACAGGTCACTAAGTTTATGGTCTAGCAAAAGACTAGCTAGATGGTAATTGGTGGCTCTGGCATTAAATTTTTTCTTTTTTCTTTTCCTGGATAATGTCAACTAACCAAATATTTGGCTCAACATATGTACAATCAACGGGCCTGAGAGTATGGATAATCAAGCTTAAAATTTTTGCACATGGTGGCATGGAGAATAAGGAAGTTCATTTCACTTTATACAGTATGATTGGGAGTATGCATCATGTAATACAATGAAGGATAAAATTCTAATTCAAAAGTGAACCGAATCATCATATAATTCTCATGATCCCAGGTATCGAACGGGTCATTTTCTAGTTTTTATGAGAAAAATCGTTCCAATAGTTATGATGATATCCTTGGGCACTTTCGGTAAAGGAAACTTTCTGCGCATGACATTGATGGACAAACGATATATATAATATTTGTGGCACGAACTGTAGGATGTGAAGTGTGATTTTTCCAACACTTCTTTTGAAGATGCCCTAAGTGCATTTGTTAAGCATTACCACAAATAGAAAAGTTACCTCTATTCTAGATGTTGAAATAGAGTTAAGTGTAATGATTGTTCACATTAGAGAAAAGAATTAAACATCTAGAAATCAGCTTTAGACATTTCCTAAACGCACTTATTGTAGCTTAAAAAGTGCCCCAAGGGCACCCTCTAGCAATTTTCTTTACATAAGTTCAAGATGCAAATTGCAATGATGGATGAATTATAGATGCAATTTGTGATTTTCCGTATTTCCTTTCAACTACTTAGCACCAGATAATTCCTTCTTTCTGCCTAAAACTGCATTCACCACTTCAGATATTCAATTCTTCGTCCTGAATTTATCATGGAGAGGCATGAGAAACCTGGAGGTCCCACCGAATATTCCTGCAGGCTTCAGCTCCCTTGCAATGCGCCTTTTGAAAAACTTGAGGGCCCTATATGTAGCTCAATGCGACTTGCACAACAGGCATGCGGTCTCTCTCTCCATCACTCAAGCTCAAGATACAGGTTCATCGGGATCTGACAAAATTATTTCTGACATACAGGCTGTTTGCTTGGCTGCTTGCAAGAAGCTCCATGAGATGGGAGCATTCACTGACATGCTATTACCAGATAAAGGAAGCGGGGAAGAAGGGAAAGATGTTGACCAGAATGATGAAGGAGATCCTCTTCCTGGCACTGCCCGACACAGGGAGTTTTATCCTGAGGGTGTGGCTGACATTCTCCAGGTATATACGCCATGCATGCAATGCTTATCGCAGAAGCTGTTGGTTATTATAGCAAGGGAATTTGGGGTACTTCATAATTACATTTTGCAGCATAATCTCCTATCTGTCCTCGTCTCTCTGACAATTCAATCTTAGTGAACTTTTGGATGTGGAAAACTTCTATGACCCTTCTAGTTAGCTTTTCGATTTTTGCATTGTTTTGGTTATTCTAAGAGGTCATTGGAAATGAGTTTGCTTAATGCTTATGAAGCAAAATGTTGGATGGTTAGGGAAATATATTCCTCGACCAAGTTGGAACGGTTCAATTTCCCTCCACCATGATGAGATGAAGCCTGATTAGCCCTGTGATCTAGCATGGACCAGCAGTTGTCTGGCCCACATGGGTACAATTTCATACTGCTGGCAGGGAGGTCATCCTTCACCTCCAAAGTTTTCTGGTTGACCCTTCCACCCCGCTCCCACCCAAAAAAAGAAAGCAAAAATTAAAGGAATAGTAATATTAGCATAAAAGAACAGATTATTAAAATCTCTCTCAATAACGAAATAGTTATTTTCAGTGTTTATAACAATTGATAAGTTATCAACTGGAGATTAATAATAGGAATGGCAAGTTAGCAGCTGGCTACCAAGTGTGTTGCACTTAAAAGCAATCTGTTTGGAAAAGTTAGGAGCCTGCGAATTGTTTCTTCTCTCGTTTAAATCTTTTCTTATCAGCTGATCTATCTAGTGTTTGGGTACCCCCAAGTCTTGCTGACCATGTTTCTGCCAAAGTTGCGAAGATATAGTTGCAAACCCAGTTTGGGTTAACGTTGTTTGATCCACCAGAAATTATCAGCATGGTATTGATATGATATAGAACTGATCAGCATGGTTTGGAACCAATCATGAATAGCGTATAGTTTTGATATGATTTGGAACTGATCAGCATGGTTATATATCTCCTGCTAAACAAATTCAGCTTCAAACGATACATTGCTTTGATTGAAGTCCTCACAAGATTGGAGTCTAGGACTTCCTTTTCTTGAATTACCATCAATGAGATCACCTTTCTCCAATGTTGCATCATATATTAGCCTTCTTTCTCTTGCATTTACATGCAAAAGCCAACATTTTCAGCAAATAGCAATTGCACAATGTAGTAGTAGTGAAAGAGAACAGCAAATGTATGTAATTAGCTTACTGCAAAAATAAAAAATAAAAAAAGTACGCTCTATCATGTTCACAATTTAGCCCTTTTAAGTTTGTGTATAATCTATGTTCCCTGAATCTATTATTGTTCAAGTAGATATAACAAATTGCCAAGTTAAATTCGGTTGGATGTATCAGATATTCAGCTCGAGATGTATCTATTGGGATATAATCCATTATCAAGAGAATCTACGTGATTAGCTTACTGAGGCTGTTTTAATTTAGTCATCTATCTAATCAGAGTTGCAAAATCTTAGAAGCTCTAGCACTTTGTCGATAAAGTGTTGGTGAGTTCATTTTGTTTTTTGCTAACAGTGTCAAAATTCCCGTCAGTTTGCTGTGGAGTCAAGAGTGGTCCTTTCCATCCTTATAAGTTGCGCATCCTTGCATGAAGTATTTTACTGTAGCTTAGGATTTCTTTTTCAATTATTCGCCTCAGCTCATGAGATATTAAAGACTTCAAAAGATCCTTACCTTCTGCAGTCTGAATAATCAATTTGATCGGCAAATTAACATTTCTTGAAGATTTGTACAGTTAAACATATGATTGGTCAACTTTTGTTTTTCCTCAATTTGATTTATGCAACTGGGTCAGTCTCAGACTTCAACGGCCAGGGTTAAACTATGCTAGACTCTTAGGTCAAGTTGAGACGGGACAAGTTCTGTTGTTCTTAGTACCTCTTCTGAATTTCCCTTGTTCGACCCTCATCCAAACATGTTTTGTTATGCTCCCCCACGTTATAGATAATTGCACTGGTTGTCATATGAATACTACCTATTGCATCTTCTGAAGCTTTTTGACTCTTTAGGGAGAATGGATCTTGCATGGGCGAGATGGTTGCAGTGACTCCAAATTGCTTCATCTTCAGATGTATGCTGTCAAATGCGTAAATATTGGCTCTACAAAGGATTTGTTTTTAACTCAAGTTTCGGACTTTGCTGTACTGTTTGGAAATATGCTGGATGCAGAGGTACTTTATAGTTTCGAATTCTTTAGTTGCGAAGGAAGTGTGGAGTTTGGTTCTAAATTTACATGCTTTTTCTAGGTGTTATCGATGTCCATGGATCTATTTATCGCTCGAACCATGATAACAAAGGCATCTCTTCTTTATAGGGGCTCAATTAGTATAACTGACAATCAGGTATATATGCTTTTTTTATAATTATTTGTTTTTACTTTAATCTGGGTATTTATTTAGTGCTTAACTAATTTCCCCTTCTGGTCATGGATAGTTAAAATATCTTAAAAGCTTTCATGTAAGATTGATGAGCATTGTGCTGGATGTGGATGTTGAACCTTCGACCACTCCATGGGATCCTGCGAAGGCTTATTTATTTGTCCCTTTGGTTGGCGATAAATCTATAGATCCACTTAAAGAGATTGACTGGGATCTGGTCAATGAAATTGTCGGAACAAATGCATGGAGCAATCCACTTCAGAGAGCTCGGCCAGATGTGTACCTGGGTACAAACGAGCGTACTCTTGGTGGGGACAGAAGGGAGTATGGGTTTGGGAAGTTGCGGCACGGTATGGCTTTTGGACACAAGTCTCATCCAACTTATGGGATTAGGGGAGCTGTAGCACAATTCGATGTTGTGAAAGCTGCTGGATTGATTCCTCACAGAGATGCCTTTGAAATGGAAAAGAATCAGGACTTAACCAAAGACAAATTGATGATGGCTGATTCTTGCATAAGTTCTAATGATTTGGTGGGAAGAATTGTGACGGCTGCACATTCTGGAAAGAGGTTTTATGTTGACTCCATATGTAATGATATGACTGCAGAGAACTCATTTCCAAGAAAAGAAGGCTATCTTGGCCCATTGGAGTATAGCTCATATGCTGATTATTACAGACAAAAGTGAGATTCTCCCCGCCTGCGTCTGTCTGTCTGTCTGTCTGCCTGTCTCTCTGTCTCTCTGTCTCTCTGTCTCTCTGTCTCTCTCTCTGTCTCTCTCTCATGCACACATGAATTTGACTCAGGTACGGAGTTGAATTGGTGTATAAACAACAACCATTGATCAAAGGACGTGGAGTGTCATATTGCAAGAACCTACTGTCGCCTAGATTCGAACACTCAGAAGGTGCTTGTCCGTTACTCTTAGATTTTAATTTTTTTTTTTTATCATAAATGGATAGGATAGATTCAGTTTCTAATTTTTGGGTTATGATAACTGTGGAAGAAGTTAAAGGTTATTGCTCCTATGTCTATTGAGATATGCTTCTTCTGTCTCATTAAGGTGAATCTGAGGAAATTCTTGATAGGACATATTATGTGTTCCTCCCCCCTGAACTCTGTCTTGTGCATCCACTTCCCGGGTCACTTGTTCGTGGAGCTCAACGATTACCTTCAATAATGAGAAGGGTAGAGAGCATAATGCTTGCAATTCAACTCAAGGATATAATAGATTACACGGTCCCTGCTTCAAAGGTGTGTTATATTCTAAGTTTTGAAAAAGTTGCTGTCTTGTGTACCTTAATAATGTGTCTCTTTTGTCTCTGACAGATCTTGGAAGCTTTGACTGCAGCCTCATGTCAGGAGACATTCTGTTATGAAAGAGCAGAGCTCCTGGGAGATGCTTACTTAAAATGGGTTGTAAGCAAATTTTTATTTCTTAGATATCCACAAAAGCATGAAGGTCAGCTGACCAGAATGAGGCAACAAATGGTGAGTAACATGGTTTTGTATGAGTATGCTTTGAATAAAGGACTTCAATCATATATCCAAGCGGATAGATTTGCTCCATCTAGATGGGCTGCACCAGGAGTGCTTCCTGTCTTTGATGAGGATACAAAGGATGAAACGTCCTTGTTTGATATGGAGCAGTCCCTTGCTGAAGTTGGAGGTGGGTTAGATGTAAACGGGACTGAGTATGATGATGAAAGCATTGAAGATGGTGAAGTTGAGAGTGACTCAAGTTCTTACAGAGTTCTGTCTAGCAAGACACTAGCAGATGTTGTTGAAGCATTGATTGGGGTGTATTATGTTGAAGGTGGCAAGAATGCTGCCAATCACTTCATGAAATGGGTAGGAATACGGGTTGAGTTTGACAATGACGAGAAAGATTGCGCAATCAGGCCATCAAATGTCCCAGAGAGCATCCTCAGGAGTGTCAATTTTGATGCTTTAGAATCTGCCCTTAATGTCAAGTTTGAAGACAGGGGCCTCTTGGTAGAAGCTATTACTCATGCTTCACGACCATCTTCTGGAGTCTCTTGCTACCAGCGGTTAGAGTTTGTTGGTGATGCAGTTCTGGATCATCTTATTACAAGGCATTTGTTCTTCACTTATACTGATCTTCCACCTGGCCGCTTGACTGATTTACGAGCTGCTGCTGTAAACAATGAGAACTTTGCACGTGTTGCAGTTAAACACAAGCTCCATTTACACCTTCGGCATGGGTCCAGTGCCTTGGAAAAGCAGGTTTTTCATTTCTTTCTTTCTTGCTTGTGACATAATATCATCATTAAATTGCTTTTGTGGTTGTTTGATATACATGACCTGCGAACACTGATTGTTGAATTGTCTATAAGGGTTATGACCATTAGGTCTTTTGGCTTCTTTTTCCAGATCAGGGACTTCGTAAAGGAAGTTCAAGATGAATTGTCAAAGCCAGGTTTCAACTCTTTTGGTTTAGGAGATTGTAAAGCACCAAAAGTCCTTGGCGATATTGTTGAATCCATTGCTGGTGCTATATTCCTTGATAGTGGACATGATACTACTGTTGTGTGGCAGGTTAGTTTGATCTGGTTGACCTATGAGCATTATTTTTCGCAAAATGCCCACTCAGAAAACGAAAAAAAAAAGATAAACAAAAAAAAATAGAATTTTGGAAAACAGTTGAGGTTTGCTTTTTTCGGTTGGAAATTGAAGGTGAATACAGAGAGAGAATCTGGAGTAATGAATTGTCTTTTTCCTTTACAGGTTTTTCAGCCCTTGTTGCACCCAATGGTCACTCCAGATAGACTCCCAATGCATCCTGTCAGGGAGCTGCAAGAACGCTGCCAGCAGCAGGCTGAAGGCTTGGAGTATAAGGCCTCTCGAAATGGCAACTTGGCTACAGTTGAAGTCTTTGTTGATGGAGTACAGGTTGGGGTTGCTCAGAATCCACAAAAAAAGATGGCGCAGAAACTTGCTGCACGAAATGCTCTTGCTGTTCTGAAAGAAAGGGAGACATCTGATGCTAAGGTGAACAATGATGGAAAGAAGAAAAATGGTAACCAAACATTTACGAGGCAGACACTGAATGACATATGTTTGCGTCGAAACTGGCCAATGCCATTATATAGGTAAGGGACTGAATTTGTCCTGTGTTACTGCAACTTGTGAAATATGATCATTTATTGTTCAATTTATATGCAATTTTAGGTGTGTAAATGAGGGTGGCCCTGCACATGCAAAGCGGTTCACGTTTGCCGTTCGTGTAAACACCACCGACAGGGGATGGACGGATGAATGTGTGGGGGAGCCCATGCCAAGTGTCAAAAAGGCGAAGGACTCTGCTGCTGTTCTTCTCTTGGAACTTCTAAACAAATGGTACTCTTGACATTAAAATCGTATTTTTAATGGCCCTTAATATGCATTCATGCTCCGGACTCGAAGAAAGATGGGAGGCTTGCAACTTGTGATACTTTTCCCCTCTTCTTCTCTTGCCTGACCAAGTGCTACAGGGATGTGTTTTTTATTTTTTATTTTTTCTGTTAATACGAGGTCTCTCGCTGTATAAGTATGGAAGGGGATTTTCGTGAAGAGCTTCGACCGTTGCTTGGTTACACACTCTCTTGTCATAGAGAGAGAACACCAGAAATAGGAGAGGAACACTGATTATACAGGAATTAATAAACGACTTTTATGAAATGTTTCTCCATCAGCTCGACTGAAAAGTAAAAAGGAGCAGGGCCCTTATGGAGACAAATGATAGGATTGGGATTTTTCTAGGATTGTCAATTGATATCTGATGGCAATAATAGCTTATTTGGAAAAATGGGATGCCTACTGTCAAATAAATTGTCTATTAAACCAATGCAGGAGAGAAGTTTCCGAGTGTCCATTACAAAACGTCACATGTCGAGCATCGATTGGTTCTCCAACCTCTAACTCGTGCAATTTTCTCCAACCTCTAACTCATGCAATTTTATATGTATAATCGCTTGCATTGCTTATAAAAATAAATAAATAGAAAAAAATTTCATTGCCCACAAAAATAGTTAGCATAGATTGTTATCGATGATAAAAATATTTTCCATTGACTAATTTTTATTAACGATATAAGCAGTCATTTTCCAGAAAATGTTTTTCAAATCACTCATTTTTCGCGAAATGAACGCACCCAAAAATGTACCTTTGTTTTTTTTTTTTTTTGGTAAGGAAAAATGTACCTTTGTAGTCTTTTATATTTTACAGTCAATTCACTAATATACTTATTATGAGTTTCTATTCTTTAACTTAACCTGTTTCATTTTGTTTTGATAATCTTTTCACGACAATTTACAATGAAATCCTAATTTCAATAGTTTGTTCCCTTTTTTAAGTATATTTATCATATGAAACTCAAATATAGGATGAAAAAAGAGAATATTGTGATATTTTTGTTAGGTTGTACAATTAGTATCAATAATTTATATTTGATCTAATGATAGAAGATGTTGTTTTTTTATTCTAATTATGTCACAACCCCGCTAATAATTATGTTTATATATAGGGAAAATTCCAAATAAGGGCTTGAAATGTCCTCATTTTCTCAAATAAAGATCTGAAGTGGATTTTGTTTCAAATAAGGACATGAAGTGACTAAAAAATGACCTATCTTTCAAAATGGTAAGGGCATTTTCGTCTTTTAACTCTATTTTTTTCCTTTTTTCTTTCTTTTTTTTTATTTTTTTGGTTTCTTTTTGTTCTTTGCCGATTTCCGGCACTAGCCACTTGCGAAGTCCAGGAAGGGTTGGTAGTGAGGCGACCCTCGCCCTGGGCTAGGCCATCCTCAAATGCCACAGGCGAGGGTCAGTCTCGCCTGGGCAAGGGGTGGTTGGCGAGACCCTCGCCTATGGCTTTCGAGGTCGGCCTTGCCCAGGGTGAGGGTCGCCTCGCCGAGATGAGGCCGGTAGCCGGCAAGGCGACCCTCACCTAGATCTGGCAAGGGCCAGCCTCGCCCATGGCCAGCAAGGACGGCCTTGCCCGATCTAGGCGAGGGTCACCTCACCCAAGCAAGGCCGTCCCTTGCCTATTGCCGGCGATGGTTCCCCGCCCAGGTGAGAATAAAGAGAAAAAGGAAAAAAAAGAAAAGAAAGGAAAATATAAATTGTCTTTAGACGAAAATGCCCTTGACCGGTCAAAATAAATTCGCCGGCCGGAAACCGGCGAGGTCATGCCCTTATTTGAAACTCTCATGGCCACTTCAAGTCGTTATTTGAGATTGACATGCCACTTCAAACTCTTATTTGACACAAAATCCACTTCAAGCCCTTATTTAAGAAAATGAAAGAACTTTATGTCCTTATTTGGAATTTTCCCTATAATATATATATGCTCCTAATTTGCAAGAACTAGTTTATCTTTATTGGATTGGTTTGATTTTTATAAAACAAAAGTAAAAGTAATTAAACTGATAAAGAAAGTTGTTTTTCTTGATCAAATTGTTGATAGATAAATAATTTTCTTTATAGAATTAGCTCATTTTTAATCAATTCATAAACAGTTCTTTTCATGTAAGTATATCTTTTCTAATTTCATTTTATTTACAATTATTCACCTTTCATTGTAGATAGATCAATACATTCATAAAGCATCATACTTTGTTATTGCCTAGTACAACATGGAAAAAAAAAATTCCATGTTATCAAATGAGCTTAAATACTGACATTTTCATTTGTACAGTAAACAAAGTTATGTTTCAGCATGAGAGTATTTGGTTCATCAATACTATTATCATTACTTTGATAACAAATAATCAAATTTTTGCACAAAACTATTATTCTTTAATGAATTATAATGATGTTGAAATGATTTTTTAGCTGAAAAACTGTTTTTTATAGAAAATTTAGTTTTTTGCAACTGCATTGTGGGGCCGCTCTAGTTAGAACTATTGTACAGGCCTTATAAAGAATCGACATATAAATAGAGAAATAAGAAAAATAACTTTTCTGGTCCTGCGAAATGCGAAATCTAAAATATGCGGGATATTCTTCCTTAATTGGGGATCGAACTATATAAAAAGCACGACGAATTTGAGACATGATAAAATATCTATTGATGTCCCTACTCCATGTATTTTATTGAAGAATTAAATTACTACTCAATAGAGAAATATGAAATTATTACATGATGAGATCATTTCTTGGTTACTGTAGAATTCAATTGCTCAAATTTCTAGTGTAAATTCAACAACTGAATACCATAAACCTATCAAATAGATGATATCATTTTGTCATTTTCTCCATGAACATAAGCATAGTTTAATTCCCTTTTATTATTCCAAGAATCTATCCCGAACCTGCCACAAACCAACAACATAAAATAAAAAGCTTCAGTCGAAGTCGAGTTCCCATTGCGTGCTTGCAATTCATCCAAAACCCACAATAATATTTCTACCTATACAAATTGTCGCATTTAATATAATAAATTAACTCAAATTTACAATCACAATATAATAAAAAAATATTAAGAAATGCAAAACATAAGATTTTGTAATGATGACTATTTCAAAAATATATATATTTGTGCAAGGAGTAACATTAAGTTTTCTAAAAGAGTAAGGAGAGTTTTATGTATAGCAAGCCAAGTTCCGTTAGGTACATCCCTAAGTAGGGCTAGGTTTTTGTATAAAGGACATCAAATCCGTACCTGGCAACCCATTTATCTCCTATCAGGATGGGGAACCCTATTATGGTCCAACCCCCCTTCCGTCCCTACTCAGTTTTATAACATCAGTGTGAGTGATCCAACTGAACAAACACAGTCAAGCTAAGTGTTCAGGAACTCCGTGCACCATTAGCTGTACGCTACTATGCTTTTGTCTTCATTTAACCCGAAAGAACAATATGAAAGAGTGTCATCATACCAAAATCGAGCACCTAAATTTTGAAAAAAAATCAGCTAGAAACACAAGAAAATCAATGGTTCATAGAATTCTCATATCGAAATTCTCTCAGCAAATTATTAGTCCACTACATCAGGATACCACCATCACCGATTATTCACCAGAAGTCCAACCAAGTGGGCAGAGACGGATAAAACCAAGCATGAACATAATAAAAACAGATCTTGACAACATTCCATCCATTGCTTTGTCAAACATCTTGCTGAACTTGAAAGAAAGCCCGCAATATTATCGCCTCAGGGTGTGCAAAATGTATTCAGCATAAAGGTCCCTGTACCAATAATTCAAAAATTTCAAGTTTGATTAATAAATCTGTTCTCACTTACAACCCACACCTGCTCACATGCATGCGTGCACATGTGAGAGACTCAGCATTCTTGTATGTGGCAAGAGAATGAATCTTCCTAAATCGGCCAGAAATGAGATTCTTATCAAATGTACTGTCAAAAAGATGACAAAAACTTTTCAAAAGATTTTATAATTTGTTTCTTCAGTAATGTAAGAAAGAAAACATTCACCGGAGGGGATAGTAGTTGCATCCTACAATGATAACAAATCAATTTCATTAATGATATCTTCAGATGCATAAGTATATACCTCTTCAGGGGCACCACTTTTACTGTTGAAAATGCACATAGAAGTAATTTTTTACAGGTGACGCTCCTACCAAATTATAACTAACCTGTCCTGCTTGTTGCAACATAATCTTAGAAACAAGAACCAGTATGAGAATACAGCATATAGTAAGATAGACAAAACTTCCTTTGGCATGCTGCATCATCGACTTACATTGAATACTGGATGGCTTCAATGGCAGTTGTTGAGGGCAGAAAATCGTTGACAGCTACCTCCTTGTTTTCATTCTTCTTGTCTGTTCCACTTCTTAAGGACACAAGTTTACGATAAACAATCATCTAACTCCCATGAAAAACAGAAATTGCTCACTCTTAAAAGGATACAGTCTTCAAAAAAGCGGCGGATTTCAGAAAGGCGATGGGGGGGAAGCTCTTTGATGTCCGTGTAGTGTTTGTACTCCGGATCATCAGCACATACTGCAATGATCTTGTCATCTTTCTCTCCCTGCATTCAAAGCTCAAGCGTCTTATTTTACACTCTTGGTAAAGCCTGGCCACTTCATTCAGTCTAGCCAACAACCTTAACTAGGGTACCTGGTCAATCATGGGCATCAGTCCAATGGCCCTAGCACGTAGGAAGCAGCCAGGAAGGACTGGTTCCTATGAAAATAGCATGCACTTAGTCACAAATTCAGTCGGAAAAAAAATTTGTTGTTAGCACTTGGCAATGCATGACAAGCAATAAATTATATCAAGAACGGATGTAAATACTGCAATTGTATTTATAGGTGCAAACGGTTCAGACTAGTCGAATACTGACACAACATAGGTGCAACTTATTAAAGGGACAATAGAATAGTTTGTCAAGAGTCAATTTGTTCCAGGTAGTTCTAGAGAATAGAAGATATACAATTACATGCTGCTGAATCGTCATCAAACAGTAACATACCACTAAATTGTAACCTAGACTGCGCTCGCGCCTTAAGGCCAAGCCAAACAGATTGTCCAAAGGCAACTCAGAGCAACTATGGCGTAGCATTTCTAGTGTACCCAAAGGTGCTGTGCTGGCTAGCGCAGTAGATAAGTTCCTTATGTTTTGCAACAAAGGACTTGGGGCGAAACACCCTCAAGAAGGAAAGGTTGGGGGTTTACCCTACCCCTAGTACTTATCATAGGGTATATCAAGCTATTCTTGAAATTCAGTAACTTAAAAGCCCTCGACTGCTGCAGCGTATCGAGCAATTTCCCGAACAATACTTCACAATAACGTGGAAAAGTTGAGATGTAGTCATTTATCAACACTAATCTATTTATTGAGGATTGAGCTGAATCAAAATGATCGGTCTGTTGTCTATGTTTATAACCCTGAAAAGAGAGAGATTACCTGCATCAGGATTAACACATCTAGTGGATCATTGTCTTCACATAAAGTGCGAGGGATGAAGCCATAATTGTGAGGATAAACAACTGACGAATATAATATCCGGTCAACCTGAGGAAAAAAGAAAAGGTGGGTTACTAGACAAGAATGGCGGCTGCAGTTTCTAATGACAGCTAGCTCAGTTTTGACGAACCCAGGAGCTCGCATTGCAGATAACTATTCGATTGAAGGAGCTGGAAAAGAGGAGGATGTAAGAGAAAGGGGTTACACCTTAATGAGGCCGGTCTTCTTGTCAAGTTCGTATTTGACCTTGCTTCCTTTAGTTATCTCAACAACCTGTCATGACCAAAGCAACACGAGGAGCAAGTAAGAATCGGGTTCTGCTTTAACAAGAGAAAGGAAGAGGGGGAACGAACGAAGACATACACAGTTGAAAATATGGGGAGCACCGGGTCCTGCAGACGAGGGAGAATGAGAGAGGAGAGGAATATCATTAAACAGAAGGAGTGATCAAAAGAAAGAGAATGGGGCAAATACCAATCTCGAGATCATGCCAAGGATGGGCAGCAACAGATCTCCGGGACAGTGAGGAAAGGATCCTCTCGTTCAGGCGAGGAACGGGTCGCTGATTCTGAGGTTGGGATTGGCTTCCTTCACCTCCTTCATTTGCATTTGCCTCACCACTCATTTCTGCTCAGTGGGGGGGAAGGATCGGGACTCGGATCCAGAGAGAGAGCAAAGTGACCTGTGCAGGTAAACACAGAGATAACCACACCGGAGGACCGCGGAACGAAGATGGCATAAGTTGACTAGCAAAGGTAATATGATGTACCTGCGGTGGGTTCGAGAGACGGAACGGATCGATGTCTGGAGGCGAGGCAGGACAGGAAGATGAGATGGAGATACAACCGATGTGCAGGCAGACTGCAGTCTCCTCCTCTTCCTCCTCCTTTATTAATTTAAGGGACAAGTGCATCACGTGTACTAAAACTCGTCAGAAAAGGGCATTTGAGTTTTAAAATTTACAAAAAATTCATTTGAGTCCTGCAACTTATCAAAATGATTCATCTGAGTTCTAAAGTGAGTTTTAAAATTTGCAAAAAATTCATTTGAGTCCTAAAACTTATCAAAATAGTTCATTTGAGTCCTAAAATTAATACAGTTAGATTTACTAACGGAAAACGCTGACGTGGCGCTGACTTGTCATTTTAATTATTTTTCTTGAGACACGTGGCGCCACGTCAGTAAAAATAAAAATAGAAAAAGCTGTAATAAAACAAAAAAAAGGAAAAAAAAAATAGAACCGACGGTGGCCGCCGCCACAACCACCGGGAAGGACCGGCGGAGGTCGCCTGGGCCTTCCCGAAGCCCAGCGACCCTCGCCGGCCCCGAGCGAGTCCCCAGTGAAGGCCGGCGACCCTCGCTCAGATCTGGGGCAAGGGTCGCACCCTCCCCCAGATCGAGGGTCGCCGGGCCTCGCCAGGGACTCGCACGGGGCCAACGGAGGTCGCCTGGGCCTTCCCAAAGCCCGGCAACCCTCGACGGCCCCGGGCGAGTCCCCTGTGAGGGCCGGAGACCCTCGCTCAGATCTGGGGCGAGGGTCGCGCCCTCCCCCAGATTGAGGGTCGCCGGCCCTCACCGGGGACTCGCACGAGGCCGGCGGAGGTCGCCTGGGCCTTCCCGAAGCTCGGCGAGGGTCGCCGGCCCCGGGCGAGTCCCCGGCGAGGGCCGACGACTCTCGATTTGGGGGAGGGCGCAAGGCCCAGGCAACCTCCGCCGGCCCCGTGCGAGTCCCCGGCAAGGGCCGGCGACCCTCGATCTGGGGGAGGGCGCGACCCTCGCCTCGGACTGGGAGGGCGCGACCTCGCCTCGGGGTCCGAGCGAGGGTCGCCGGCTTCGGGAAGGCCCAGGCGACCTCCGCCGGTCCTTCCCGGTGGCTGTGGCGGCGGCCACCGGGCTTGGCCACCGCCGGTTTATTTTTTTTTTTTCCGGCTTTTTGGTTTTTTTTTTGTTTTTTTACAGCTTTTTCTATTTCTATTTTTATTTTTGCTGACGTGGCGCCACGTGTCTCAAGAAAAATAATTAAAATGACACGTTAGCGTTTTCCGTTAGTAAATCTAACAGTGTTAATTTTAGAACTCAAATGAACCATTTTGACAAGTTTTAAGACTCAAATGAACTTTTTGCAAGTTTTAGGACTCAAATGCACTTTTGTGATAAGTTTTAGAACTTGTAGTGCACTTATCCCTTAATTTAAATTATGCTCGCCCAAGTTCAGTCCAAAGTCAAACTTTTGAAAGTTGCGGCCACGGTGCAGAGGGAGGGTGGTTGGGGGCGGCGAGCCGAACGAATCCTCACATCCACGTTCTTTTGCACCGGCAATTCCTCCCCTAAAAGCGGGTGCACTGGGCCGGATCGTGGGTTATATCATGTGGCCTCCTCCGCCCATGGGTCGCCCGAAATCAACGTTTTGATTGACCGGCCCGATTTCAAACGAGGATTTTATGGTCTATCTTGACCATTGTGACTGGAAGAACAAGCTTCCTTCTCCACGTGAGTCTAAGGTAAACCAGGATATCCCTCGCTACCATTACTCCAACAATCTTATCGTGTTAACGAACAATTAGAGTTAGGATAGAAGTTCCATAGAACAGCATCAAACATAGTCCATATACCCCTTGGTCGTATAATTAATTTGACCATTTAAACATTAATTTTTTACTCCCTTTGGTCCTCAACATGATGGCCACCCTATCTGCATCTTCGCCCACTTCATAGAGACTTTCAAGCAAAACTTCATCTAGCCGCTGAACATCCTGTTTGGGCGAACTACTTTCGTGACTGATAAGATGAATATGTGCCACAAGCAAGTTGCTATGTTCCATAAAGAACAATTGACAAATTTCTTCTAAGTTTGAAAGCAAGATGTTCTCCAACAAAGGACTTGTGTCGGTTCAAAAACTGATTTTTTAAAAGACGCCTCGCAAGAAGAAACAATTCTAACATGTGACTAGGAAGAACATCATTGCAGGAAAGAGTTCACAAACTCATACAGAGTCCTTATGAAGTTCTATGCAGAAAATGTTTCGAATGCAGTTGCGTGGGTTCAAGTTCAATATGGGAACTACGTGGAAATAGACATCAGTACACACACGTAACACGACAAGTTTCGTGAACTACAAATTAACAGATAAACGAAAATAGATACCACCGAAAATAAGGATGCAACAACAAAGCTTTCCTTCATTGAATGCATGCATTATGGAAAGTCACATTGAAGGCCTGCCCTTCCAAGCGTATCCTCTTAGGCCCTTGCTCTTCACTTTGGCTGCTGACATTTGCCACCCGGGTTTCCTTGGCCTCTACCGAGCACCTCTTGTAAGGTTTAAATCCAGTTCGACGTGTCCTAAGCTTTCCTTGACCTAGCCCAATTGTCAGAAGCCCCTCCTTGCCATCGTCAACAACTCCAGACCTCTCAGAACCTTGATGAAAAGAACACGAGATACGCATGTTACTGTTGAGGTCTAATGTTGATACATCTTTATATACCTCTTCATCAATTTGCTCATCTTCTTCGACATTGTCCTTCTCCTGTCCTTTGTTCTTTATATCACGAGGAGGTGAAAAGCTTTGTGGCAGAACATTTCTGGAGAAAAGTGCCTGAAAAGCCAGCCGACCCTGACAATTTTCACGTAATTAGAGAGGATGAGAAGGGAAATATCATAATTGTAGTAACTTCATTCAAAAACCAACTTTGCTCACCTCTTCAGACACCTCCTTCCAAGAGTCAGTCACATTGCTGGTGCTTCTACAGCGACGATTGAAGTATTCCAGAATGGATTGGTTTGGATCAGGATCTTTCAGCGTTTCCTTGCTTTTCTCTTGCTTTTCTAATGCATCAGTCTCCACTTCACTGCTAGAAGGTGTATTTGAGCCACACGAGGAACGATCAACTGGTTTTCCTCCCTTTGATTTGTTTTCTTGGGAATCAGTCTCCACTGCAGCCTTCTCATGATCAGCAGCTTTTGATCTAGCATCTAAACCTGCCCCTCCACTATCCTCAGAGTCCGACGATGATCCTGAAGGTGATTTGGAAGCAGAGTTTTGAGCTTGCAGAGCTTCAGAATGTTCTTGGTCCAAATGCTCTTGTGAGCTTGGGTTCTCAAAGGTACACTCTCTTCTCTCTTTTTCCACTACTGGAGTTTGACTAGTATCCAGGGAGTGAACCGCAGTAGCAGATGTAGGATTGCACGTAAATCCAGTATGAAGAGGAGCACAGAGAGGGAGCAACCCATGGGCTGCCCACCATGCAGTTGCAGCAGCCACTGTAGCAGCAGCTAGAGCAGCCATGCTTGGAGTGGAGCTCGACGGTCGACATGGAAAAGTTCCTTGAGTACATACAGGAGAATCTACTGCAGAACGTTCCACATTAGGGTAGGGCCAAAGTGAGGCAGCAAAACTAGCTGCTGCATGTGCAGCAGGGTTCTGTAGCAGTGTAGACACAATGAGACTCGAAAATGTGGATGAGAGGTGGAGGAATGATCTATAGTCATCTTCATTATGGTGAACTGGGGTAAAGGGAGGATGAAAAGCCGGAAATGATTGATGATCCATTCTTGGGGCATCCTTCTGATGTTCACTAGCTGCAGATTGAGTTTGACTTGGGAATAGGTTAAGGCGTGCTTTCACTTCTCCAGTTGGGTTGAATGCGGAGTCCTGGAATGACACATCCTGCAAGGGGGCCTGAGTACAATTTGTTTGGTTTGCATCTAAAACATGCACTGGAACATGCCTTGGGAAATTATGAGCAGTTTGCATCTCATCCGCTGGCAGGCCATCATATCCATCCATTCTGCATTGAACTGATTTCTCATGCGAACGATCAGAGTTCTCCAAATTAGAAACTTTTCTTGGCCCATTATCCTGAACTCCCTGTTTGGAGTTAGATTTATACAGTGCATAACTCTAAATTGGTCAGTACAGAAATCAGATTTCTTACCTCTTTCAATAAAGGAACAAACTTCTTGAAGGTGCATGAATTCTGGATGGCAACTGATGTTGGAACAACACTTCTGTTGGCTGAAGATATAGAAGAACAGTGAGCTTCCTGAGGCAGATTAAAAACTTCTGAGCAATTGTCATCCTGATTCTCTTTGGAATTTGCCAGCTTCTCTCCACCACTAGCTCTCTAAAATGAATGCACACACAATGTCACTGAAATTGCTAGGGAGAAAATGACAGGAAATGTCAAAAGCCAAACACGATAAAACTTAAGAGTACAGAAAGAAGGAAACCTCAAGAAATGGTGCTGTCTCTGAGTCCAATTTCTCACAATGTGATGGTGACACAGATAAAGTTCCACCATCCTTTGCTCCCACCAGCAGTGTAGGAGTACTAGCACCCGTCTTTCGAGGATAAGGATTACTTGGTTTCCTTTTGGGGCGTGGAGGTGGTATTTTTATATCTAATGTCTGCCCCACAGGAACTCCTTTAACAAGTGCCTCCTTCTCCAACTATAAGTAAAATAATCTTTAGTATTCTAGAATATACAATGATTTACATTACCCAGAGCAGATCACTTACAGCGGCAAGAAAAGACAATTAACCAATGCGTCAACCAGCAAAGTATCATTAAATCTTTAGTCATTCACAAGGTAGACAATCAAAACAGCATACTTTTACTCTAGCATATGGATGTAAGAGCCAGCATGACAGCCTAGACATTTCGAAAAAATTATTGAAAAACACAAACTTTTTGGAGCAAAAATGATCCATAAGCAAATAATTTAGATGCTTCAAGAAACTCCTACCTATGCATGAAAGACTGTAGGAGTATGTATGATGAATTTCATGTCTCTTATCATAATGTAAAATGTGGTGAATGGAATCAATAGTATCAGGAATAATGACACCACAAGTAGTTATACAGTCAAGTATCTAAACTGTGTTTCTATTCTATCTAGTACCTCAACTTTTTAAAATATGGCTCAATGTGAGCCCTCCGTGAAACAAATCATAATGTCACATGATTTTGCCTATGCGGCTCTTTTACTTAGCAAAAACTAAGCCCGGTTGCTAATGTGGCTTGCTTACTAAGCAAAAACTATGCCATCTTTATTGCCCAAAAGTTAAGCCCAATTGCTGAGGTAGCTCGCTTACTAAGCAAAAACTATGCCATCTTCATTTAGGTATTGGGTGATGAGGAGAAAAATAAAGTGTTGAGTTATACGATCTTGGCTTTCCAATGTGTCTCCGTTGACGTGGCATCATTTACACTGGATGCCAATGTGGACATTTACTAGCTATTTACTGGCATTAGTATCCAATTTGGCATTCTCTATCGGCGATTTTAAAAGAGATCTCACATTAACCCACATTTTAAATATTGAAGTACTTGATTGAACAACACGAGGCTTGGTTACTTGATTATAAAGCAAACAAAAGTTGGTGTCATTACTCCATATTATAACTGTGTTAATGGAGAACATTGGAAAGGCATAAAGCAAACCTAAAAAAGAGAACAAAGACTAACGAAAAGTAGATGTGGATACAGACTCTTTAGATATAAAAAGACTGCCTATCAGGAAAGATTTATAGGTATGGGATCTTTATATAGCGGGGAAAACTCAAACATTTGCCATTACTTTTGCTCAAATAATTGTATCATAGAGTAATACATCAAGAATATTTCTTATGTGCAACACCTTACATAATCATCCATGAAGTTACTTAAATATATAGAGGCAAACCTGCAAACTATTGGATATGATTTCCTCAAGCAATTCTTTTAGAAAACTAAAGGGGTGACAACTGAAAAAATTCAAAAACTTAATGTATACAAATAGTTTTTTAAAAACTCAGTAAAAACTAGGATGTAAAGCAGTCTCGATTAAGAATTAAGTTTTTAGTCTGTTGCTATGTTATCAATAATTTATCTTACAGATTCTTTCAAGTGAGATTCACTGTCACCTTTGGATTCACCTTTAAGGAAAGAAAGTTTTCATTTCAATCTAGCCATTCTCAATTCAAAACAATCAATATCTCCATATATATAAGCTTATAAAAATGGGGATTACTCACACGTGGTTGCACCAAATGGCATGCCATGGGCGAACTTTTCTATCCAATTTCTTTCCATTTGTATGCTAAACTAATCTCTTAATTATTTGAGTTTTGGTTATTTCATGAATTTGAATAAGATTTTCAAAGATATTTCTTTCATTTGTTACTTTAACTTACCCTATTGGACTCGAATAAATTTGTAATTAGGCAATTTGGATTCTGAATATTTTATTTATTTGAATGAGATCTATGAAAAACCTATGGCTGACTATAAAGATACTTGAGGGAATGTCTGTTGAACATTCGTGTTCGATGATATTAATAAATACACCAAAGGAATTAATGGGACTTAAAGCATATACTTCTTCGAAAGTACTAACATCGATATACTAGATGCTGTACTATTTATATATCAAAATAAGTTGCATGTGAGATGGAAAAAAAAAAAAAAAGTACATACATGGCAAGATATCTAAGACCATCTAAAAGAAGTGTTACAATTTGAAGAATACTCGTTTGTTTGTCTATATTACTCATATAATAGATGCATTTGTAGAAAAAAGACAACCTTACTACGTAATGCGTGAAAAAATTACCATGTATAAAAAATATACACTTCATAAAATGAAAAACAGTTTACAGATTGTTTTTACTGTAAACTAAACGTCAAACTCAAAAATTAATCTACTTAATATTGTCTAAGTTTGTGATGAGGTTTAATTCACAGGTACAAAATATATATATGTACTAATCGATAGAAATCACATAAAAAAGTTATTTCGATTAAGCAAAAGGAAAAGTTAGAACAGAAAAACAACATGAATCAAACTGAGGGCAAATAGCCACAATGTTGTATTTGAATTTGTTACCATTTTCAAAGTAAAGACTAAAAGATAAAATCAACTTTCGTGCATTTCACAGTCTTCTACAAGGGTAGAACAAACATTGAATATACTGTAGTTTTCAATGAGGGACACTTCCAAATTTCAACTTCAGTCTCTCGACAACACAAACTGGAACCAACTCACCTAGGTTTGGTTAACTGAGGAAGAAACTGTTTCTATTAATAGATCGAGTATGTTTTAAAATCCCAATAGCCTATTATTATTCCCCAAATATGGTAGTGGCTGCCGTAGAGAAAGGTGGCACAGGCAGAAAGACAATCCTTCCATTTCATGAAGAACAGAAGAAAGAAAATACAAGAATATGAGGAAAAAAAAGTACTAATGATACATATTCCTTCAACTGAAAACCCCCAGGATGAATTATGACTTGCGGCAATTCAGTTCAGGTGAGCATCACCTTTCTCATTGTCCGATTTTAAACTGATATGTATGCATTTCTGGCACTTAAGTCAAACCCCTTGGGATGAGTTATCACTTACAACTAGCTCCAGATTTTAATTTTCATGAAAAGTAATTGAAAAGACAAGATTATCCCCCATTGAGAGTTCGTGATTCGGATCTTTGGCAACACTTACCCTGCTTTGACTTTAACAAGGCATCTCACGATAGCCTCCAGTTTTTCATATGTGAAAAGATTTAAGAATATCAGCTTGCCTGCAGCTGAAATTTGCAGAGTGCCTTCTGTAACTCTCTTAAAACATAAGAAATTAGATGAAGTCCTCTCAAGCAAGTTTTTATTATGTTATTTTCTTATACTCGAGTTTATTTCATTGACATTTTCAGTCTTTCTCAAGGAAAAATATTATTCCCTTAATCCTCTCTGATGGCATCATACCAGTCTAAATGTTAAGTTGACAAACAAACTCTATGACCGATGCTGTCAGATGTTCTAAACTTTCCAGCGACAATAAATAAAATACCAAGAAGAGAGCATACTCTCTCTCTCCACCCTCCCTCCCTTCCTCCTTCTTCCTCCCTCTTGCTTTCCAAATATCTTAGTTTCTGTCATATTGTATTTACCATTTCCACCAAAACTTCAAACGTCACCACTCTAGGGGAAGAAAGTGATTTCAGTTTCAGTTTTATCATGAATCTCTATTGCCCTCAAGATCTCCTCACATTTTTCTTGTGCCTCCCTACTATCACCTTCCCAGGGAACTTCCAAACTTTTATACTTAGATGACCATCCTTTCCCCAAAACTCAACTACTAGAATAGAAACTCTTAAATATAGGGAGCATATTTTGTGAGTACCCTCACTCACAACCAACTCGAGCTTAGACTTGAATAAATGTCAATGCAATCACCTTGTGTATACAAACATGAGGAAGGAACATACTCTGCCAGTAGTAATAGGTAGAATAACAAGAAAAGAAACTTTAGGATTTGAATCTTAGTAGTGAGCACCCATGTTAGCCATAATTTCTTCCCAAAACTTGAGCTATCCAGAAACAAGTCCGAAACAAATATTGAGCATACTCTTGAACACTCAATGGAATCACATAAGGTCTAACATCTATTTCACCATAAATTTATTATTACACGTAGGTATAAATATTTATATGAATATTATCGAAACCACAATTTCCTATTTTTCATCCAAATTTAAATTAATATAAGCTTCATCTATCCGTTGGTGAAGTCATTACATCCTTCCCTCTCATTTTTCAAGCTAGGTACCAATCTCCCGAATTTTGAGGTTTAATTATTTAAAATCCTTATAGCTTCCTCCGGGACAGCTTTCAATATTTTTTCTTATTAAATCATAATTACTTACAACTATACTCTCATGTTTTTCTTTATAGGGCATTTCAATAAGTTTTGGATCCTATGCCATATAGGGCAGGTTTCATTGCTCCATCCTTATTCTAGCATGCAATCCCAATTACACTAAATTCTAATGAACTTCAAAAACCATCTCTCAACGTTTTTGTTGAGCAACTGTTTGTTTTTCAACCTAAGCTATCAGAAAATATGCCCAGGATGCACATCAAACATATATCGTGACATTCCTTGCCTGTAAGTTGGACCGTACACGTGAAGCACGAAATGTGGATTTAATCACATCAAACAACAATACGAGGACATAAAGAAGTATTCGATAGAATGACAATAGGGCGAGTGCCCAAATTTGAACACTTGACGTGAAGCTCTTATACCAGTTGAACATCTTCCCAAAAGCTTAAGCAGTTGCAAACGCGCCCACAATGTACATCGAACATACATCTGGACAATTTGCAATTAGGACCGCTAACTATTATAAACTGATCCAGGCCTTGTCAGACTTCATTAATAGTCTTGTACTGGGATCAATCAACGTTCCACATAAGGAAGAGTTTGCTAAACTTTCCATTTCGAACTAAAAAGGTAATAGCATGATATTCCCTTGTGTTCTACAGTATGCATTTTCCACCTAAATAATACAAAAAATTACAAACATGAAGCAAAATGTAACACAACCTCCGGATTCTTGTTTTTACATCTTTAGCTTATGACTATGCTGCAGGAACCGATATCGATTCCCACGTGTCAGTAGACAGTTATATCTCTTTGAAAAGCTTATTCCCCTATCTATTACCAAAATTATCCTCTGAATGCATCCCAAAAATTGTCCTCGACCCTCTAAGTAAATCACCTTGGAGGCATACGCCCTAAAACCTCAATATAACCCGAGTTCTTCAGCCCATATCAACTTACTTATCCTCATCTCAAGTTCTTTAGCCCATGCGTCACTGTCTCTTCAATTCAGATTTTATCAATTATATTCCTGAAATTCCTATTCACCAACACCTATGTTCTAACTTTGATCCTCATATCCAACCTCTTTGAGATTTCTCTGTTTGTCCCCCTTCATTTACTAAAGACTGGCTGCAGCACCTGGGTGACTACCCGTCAACAAGTAAGGCCATGAAACCTAATCATGAGATCAGTGGCCATTCTCGAAAATCTGATCACGCAACAACATACTCTATCCGTGCTAAATATGCATGAGAACCGAGCGCAAACCGATACACGGATTGACTTGCGTAATCTACCAAAAAGGAAGCTGGGATTGACATGCATCTACGATGTTTGGTACGCAACACAATCTACAGCATCCCAACAACATGAAACATACATTGCTGGAAGTTGTCATATCATGATTTTCATATCAGTAACAAACCTGATGCTAATAACAAGAACTAATCTGAGCAAATATATAAAGTGTGCAGTAGCAAAAAGGTGAGAGGGTACCAATTAACCTTTGAAAAGAATTTCTGCGCATGACTCCGGATCTGCACCGCAGTCTTTGTTCCAATATGTTCTGCAAAACCAAGCGAAAACACCAAAGAAGAGAACAAGTAGATGTCCAATCAAGAGAACTCCAAAGAAATTTGTACACCGAGTAACTCCTCAGAGGAGACAATTCAGGATACAACTCGATAGATCGAGATCGATGAGAATGAATGGATAATGCACCAACTTATCATCAATCCAACCCCGTACGGTATTTTAGTACATAAACTGCGGAGAAATGAAGGGAAAGGAGAAAGGGGAAAGGGGAAAGGGAGAATGATGACCTTCGATGCGCTGCCAAGCTCGTCCATAGAGCTTCAAGGCTTCTAGAAATCTGTTATGTTCCTCCTCTGTCCATCGTTCTCTCTGCTTGGTGATGGTATAAGGCTTCCTCGTCTGCGAGCAAAACAGCAATCCTAGTAAAGGCTTTGGGAACAAAGGTCGGGACAATCGGAGAGAAGGAGAGCAGGAATTGCGAGACCTTAACAATGAAGTCTTCGCCGGAGGAGTAGGTGTCCATTAGCGGGGACCTCAGCAGCTAGCGCTGCTTCAAATCCTCACTGACCAGCAAATGGTCAAACAGGAACCTCCTCTCGTGTGTTCGGACATGGCGACTGAGATCGAATGATAGGAGGCGAAACAAAGCCAATCCGACGACGACGACGACGATGACGATGACGATGACGACGACGACGGTGGTGCAGCGAAGCTAGTACTGCAAAAGAGAGAAAACAACAGCAACCGCTAGAGATCCGTCTACGCTTTCTATACCACAAGTGGACATTCTAGTAAAGTACGAGGAAAAAGAAAAAGAAGGCAATCCATTTCCAATGTTCGGCACGGGACGAATAGGAAGTGATGGGTGTAGTAGGTTAAGGAAAGGGAAGAAATGCTCCGCAAATCGACAATCCTCTCTCACCTAAAAAAAAAAAGGAGGGGGCAGATGGGAGGACCAGGAGGAAGGACGTGAACCAACCGGAGATCAGACCATTTGATGAGAGGCCAGCAGCAAACACCCGCTCCACCGAAAGTAAGACAAAGGAGAAGGGTAGGGAGCATACGCACGGCCGATGATGCCGAGCTCTCTGCTTCAGTTTAGCCGACAAGCACGAGTTCAGACGCAGAAAGCATCGGACATCCAAAGGAAGGAGGAAGGAAAAAGGGGGGGGAGAAGCAAAAACCTGGATGGAAGAGTTGACACGACTCGATCAAGTCACGATGATGGACTTTGGGGGGGATGGGGGGTTACTTACTGACTACTCTCAGAGGAGAAGGAGAAGGAGGAGGAGAAGGAGGTTGGGGCGGGAGGGAGAGAGAGACCTAAAAACACACCACACGCGCTACACCAGAACCAGAAGCGCCTCCTCCAGTTCCAGTTCCAGTTCGATGTTTTGTATTTGGGATGTGGGGTTGGGGTGGGAGGTGAGAAAGCAGCAATTCTCAGCCACTACTATTTCTTGTGGCTTTCTCTTTTTTTCCCTTTTTCCATCCCCTTTTCATCTCCCCACCCCCACATTTCTTTAGTGTTTTTTTGAGGCTGCCAAGGAGCGAGTGGGTCACACAAAACAAACCGGAGGGGGAGGGGGGAAGGGCGTCGTGGGATGGCGCCACGTGGCGTCGATTTAGCGGCTGATTCCCCCGGAAAAGCTCCCCCTCCCCCCCCCCCCTGCGCTTTTTCCTATCTCGAAGCTAATAAAAATTATATCTCGATTTTACAAAAAAGAAAAAAAAAGAAAAAAAGGAAAAAGGAAAAAGTAAGGGAGAATTGAATTGGATTGGATTGAGCTTTCGTTCTTGGGGGGTGGGGCCCGCCCCCCCCCCCCCCCCTCCCCATCTCGGAATCTCGACCACAAGCTGCGACCGAGGTTAAGTCCGTAAAAGCGCATCCAGCTGGTGCACGTGGGGCCCGCCCTCCCACGTGGCCACTCATATATCCACTCCCCAGTCCTCCCGACCGACCGGGGGGGAGAGAGAGAGGGGTCCACCCCGTACGGAAAAAGCGGGGTTATCCTCAAATTAGAGGTGACCGCGTCGGCCTACGTGGGACGCGTAACAGGGGGCTGCGTGGCCTTGTCCTTAACCAAGCTAGCGACATCCCCCTCCCCCAATTGACATGGTCTTTCACCCTTTGTTTGACCTAAACTAGTAAATAGATTTACCAATTCACGACAGACGGACTTCCTAACCCTCCTTGTATCGTTCAGCCATTGGATTGAGAGACTATCCATCCGATGGATTGCTCTCCCGTGGCAAATTCACCGACTTCTTTTACAAAATTTTTCATTTCCGAATTTCGAGTACCATCTATCTAGATTTTATTGAGCATCCATAAATTTTCGAATTGATTAGTCAAAGCTTACTGATATTCTTGGTATTAGAGGGCACTACCCGCATTTCAAACTCAACGAGTTACATGTCGTCTTGCGGTTGTAAGAACTAGGCCCCCATACACGCGCGATTGCCTTTGCATCGTTGAATCAATTTTCCCATATTAATATCCGTAGTACATGCCTTGAAATAAAGTTCCATCACATTGTTATTCACGAAACTTCATATTCAAAGATGAAACGCACACAAACTAGATATTGACGAATAAATAATAAACATGACATGTAAAACACGCAGAGTTCTTTTGAACCCTCAAAAATGAGGATTTTGGCGTAAAAAAAATGTCCGACCAAAAACAAATTGTCGTAACAAATGAGGATTTTGGCTTTAACGTATGGACTAGCTTCCGTGCTCGCACTGCCAGCGCATTTATTTTATGAATATCTGTGTAAAATTGCTTTTCTTGAAAAGGCATATATATGCCTAAAATTAATAGTATGCACGAGAGAACTCCACGTTTCATGTATGAATTATATGCTTGGGAATGTGAAAGAAGTGGGCGAGCGGTTCGTTTTCATTCGTTATTGTATGAGGACATTAAAGGAGAGACCTGCAATTTAGGAATTTGGAAGTGGTAAGAGTAATTCTGCACAAATTAAATTGTGATAAATTTACCTGTTGAATGCAACCGATTCTTCAACAAAGACAAGCTAGTCCACTACAGGTGGTTACAGTAATCAGCTTGGGGTAGATAGGTCATGAGATTTCAGCTCAGAATTTTTAACGATATCAACCCTTGTTTCCACCTCGAGCACCCTAGATTCCTACCTTAGATGCGGAATTCTACTAGACAGAAGTAAAGAACAATTGCAGAGAAAAATTATGTAATGATTCCTTTATAAATTTTGAACAACAGAGAACAAGCATCATGCTCTGTTACACAAGTTCAACGCCTACATATGACTCTGCATATGTCATCTTAGTATGTACAACCAAGCAATTCTATTTCTATTGGGTTGGGGCAAGGCCATCAGTGAGACACTAAAAAAATTTAAATAATTCACCTATAGTTGACTGAACAATGGAAGCCCTCGGTATCAGGCAATCAGCGGTTGCTGGTTCTCTCCTTTCCTGCAGAAGCATTTCTAATTTGTTAGGACTGCCCTACCATTATAGCTAGCTCTTCAAGCTGTCAAGCGACGAGAAAACTTTAGTGCCCCAACTCACCAAATATATTTGTTTTCAGTGGAAAACGAATTGATGATCCCTTTGCTTTGAGTTCCCTAAGCTGTCTCTTTCTACTCGCTTTCTCTGCCTTAATAAGATCACCGCTACTTTCTCCTGTTAAAAAGTCAGTCGCCTTCTTCACCTTTTCATGGTAAACAGCAGGAGGTGCGAGCCTCAACTGAGGTAGGCTTTCGATTTGAATTGATTCCTGGCCCTTCTGGAGACTATTCAATATGTCGAACTGAAGCATAAATTTGAACGTGGCTCATCAGAAATATTTGACTGCAGAAGACAGATGACAAAATCAGAAAACCTCAATATGATATTCTCATACCCTTGATATTTGCTGAAGGCTGTAAGTGTTGTCTAGTGCATCGTTGATTCTCTCGTGTGAAGCAAGGATGTTAGCCCCTTGCAACTGTTGATGTCTTGATGAAAGCTTACTTACTAGACCATTCTCTCCAAGGACTGATTTACTTCCCGATTTCTGACTCTTCTTCTTAGGCAAACAGACTGGACACCCAGATGAAGATCCTTTGCTTGAGGTTTCGCTTTCTGTAATTTCACATTGGATATGAGTGGCATGACCACAATTATACACACAAACTGTGGAGCTAGACGAATTCTTGTTGAGAAGACAATTGCATATACAGCACACTAGACTCCGAGGGGAATACCCATGGGATGCTCCTTTCTTCAGCACGCTCATAGTATAAAACGTGTCATCCTCTATCAAGGACTTAGCAGTATCCTGCAGTGGAAGGACAAAAACAACAAAAAGTAAGACATTACATCAGGCATGAAAAACCACAACCAAGTAATGCCAGCCCAATTGATAGAGAGAGCCAAAAAAGCCATGAGGGGGACTCTGCAGACAAGGAGACAAGGAATGCTGTTCCTGATTTATGGATATATACCAGTTTAAAACTATGTAGAAACCTATTGAGCTTCATCGCTCAACTATTTCAACCACGAATCAAAATATTAAGCTGAATAGAAGTTCTGCCTCCCCTTTAAGGTATAATTAACAGGGGCTGCACATTAATGCTGGAATAAAAAGAACAGATGACTAACTGCAAGAATTAATAACACTCAGATTGCATCAATTACAAAAACTATAGATGAATGCAAATTTAGTAAAAATTGTACCAGAATTCTTCTTTCAAAGCCATAGGTCCCGAGCATCCCTAAAATGGTAAGTTTGAAATCACCGAATTCCTGGCTACCATTTTCAGAGAGGAGTTTAGACATGATAGTCGGAAGCCGAACATATCCTATCATTCCCTCGACGATTTCTTTGATGAATTGAGATAACAATTTTCTCAAAGTAGGAGAACCTCTATGAGAATTCAGAGTCCATTTAATTATGGGTAATGCGTCATCATCCTGGGATTTGCTATATATTCCATCACTATTCACCTCCATGGATGCAATTTTGCCAGTAGGTAAGCCCAGTAATGGTTCGCAAAACCTGGACATCAAGATGTAGTAACTGAGAGAGAGAGAGAGAGAGAGAGAGAGAGAGAGAGAGAGTATGCTTGATAAATCATAAAAATGGAAGAAATCGCATTTGGATGACATAACACAAGCACCAATGTCTATAGACAACATAACTTCAACAAAAGAAGTTACTGTCGCATTCCTTATATTCTGCTTATTTCAAGCAGTGCATGACGGTCACGGGCAAGGAACTAAATTTCTGTCGCATAACAGTCGGGTGTCGTTGAGGCAGAAGCAGGTTGTCGCAGGTGTTACTTAACAGGTTGCAGGTGTGAAACTTCTAAAATTTTGCACATATTGCATAAACGGCAAGCTGCAGTTCTCGAGGAATGCCCATTACAAGGGGGAGAGACCCCAAGACCAGAAAAATAACAAATTAAAAAATTGAAACCACTTAAATTAGTTATAACTTTACACAAATAGACAAGTTGCTTTCCTTACGTTTTAGACGCAACATTCTCACATCATACTGAACTTTCCCACACTCCATGCATCAAATTTTGGGCATTGCATGCAAATGAAAACACGATTGGCTCTTGATGGAGACCATATTTTAAAATGCTAATAGTATGACCTCATATCAACACAATTAAGATGGCAATTATCAAGAAGAAATTAAACAAAGAGGGCAGCAGTTATTGTCACACTGAATGATGTAAATATATGGATCAAATTCAACTTACGAATCAAGCAATTTAAACCACAGGGTCTCCGACTCTTCAGGATTCAACCGAGGCGTATTGCGCTGGCATAATCCAATACAAAGATCCAATGTTCTCCGTATATCATTCACCTGCACTAATTCTTTTAATGGGCCAAAATGTAAAAATTAACCAGAAATTTCAGCACAAAAAGGTAAAATGCACAAACCTCCTCCATTCTTAATACAGCGCTGAAATGATCCAAGCTATAGGAATCGCCTCGTGTCACCTCAGAAGTGGCGTCTATGATAGCAGCATCGAGTTTCTCAAATTTTTCGCTGAGGCTCGACAGTGTAAGCAAGAGAGCACTCCCAACATCACCAACCCTTTCCAACAAAAATGCAGCCGCATCTGTGATTCCATACTCCTGACAAAGTTGCAAACAGTGCTCCACCCGGTAGCTATCAAATGTCTCCAAGAATTTAAGAACTGAATGGCGGTCATATTGACATAGTAACTGCATCAATGAAGAGCAAAGATTACAGACCTGATTATCACAATCAAGTTACTAAAGAGCATAGGAACTTTGCAACCAACAAGAATGTTCGTACTCCTATGCAAACAAAAAGGTGCATGATATCTCAGCGACTTAACAAGCTCAAAGCCATTTAGCACCTACACCTACTTTGACAGTTATACAAGTAATACAACATCAAAGATCACAAGGCCTGAATAAGGCTGTTCACTCTTAACTAGGATTCACTTTCATATGTCCTACCAACATTCTGTCTCATATATAGAGGATAGCAATTGCTGCATGCATAACAATAAGCATAACATAGAGCTTGAGAAGAGTGATCATGCAACACCCCAACAGGAACTCTAAATGCTATGGCTGTATTATTTGTTAACAGAGAACATATGTTTGCCTAGGTCATGTTCGAGAACCACAGCATAAAAGAATATCTACAGGAAACATTTTGTTACCAAATATAAACAACTCCTGCAGAGAAAAGACAGGTATACATATTATCACTTGGGCAACATTCACATAATCCAACTACAATTTAAATGTGTAGCAGTCACCTCAAAATAATGTTCAATCATTTCCTCAGTGACATGAACAGGATTGTTGCGCAAATACTTAGGGAAATCAGAGATTCTCTCCAAGTACATCTCAACTCCTCTTAACTGAGCATGTCCACTTGTTCCATCAGGGGTATCAGTATTACTCCTCAAGCATGAGAAATTAAGGGTGCCAGAGAAGTGA
This sequence comes from Syzygium oleosum, assembly GCF_021117445.2. NCBI lineage: Eukaryota > Viridiplantae > Streptophyta > Magnoliopsida > Myrtales > Myrtaceae > Syzygium > Syzygium oleosum. The sequence goes on along the minus strand of NW_026607499.1, from coordinate 8,981,225 downwards.
ACTTCAATTATTGTCTTTAAATATAGAAAAAGGCTTTTTGGATGGGAGTTCAGTTCAGAGAGAATCCGTGAACCTTCTGTACTGAATTGATCAATAACCAACAAGAATGTTCCTTCTCTGTATTCAAATAAAAAGCAATTAGATAGAACAACATCTACAAGAGAAGAGACTAAAAGTTCATAGTAGGCGGAAGCATTTACCTACTCAAGTCAACCAGCGTTGGAATTCGAGAAAAAACTGCCGAGCGAAAAGCAGCATGCTCAGTCTCATTGAGATGTAGCAAAGCATTGTTGATGTAGGCAAAGGCATGTATGGGTTCATTCACATCTTTCATATAACTATCCAAAGCAGCAATATACTGATCTTGGATAGTATAAATATAGCCACAAACCTAATAATAAGGAGCAGATCTCTTAGTACTAATAAACACTGATAGCAAACAAAAAGAAATGTAGCTTTCAGCTCATAAATACAGATAGCATACATACCTCATAAAATTGTGCTCTTTCACATAGGCGTAAGATGTAAGACGCATCCCACTCATTCTCAGGCACTGTTTCCAGAAGGGAAAGTACCTGCTTTTCTCTTATTTTATTACGTTCCTCTCCTGGTAGAGAAGCATTTTCTGATGTTAAGTGCTCTAAAATCCGGTTCAAAATGTCTTTTGGAATTTTTGCTCTTTCACGAGTAACAAAAGATGCAATGAACTCATAAAGGTGTCCAATGTCTATTCTTGAAGGCCAGGTATCTGCAGATTTATTATTAGACCCTCCATGACCATCTACTTGAAAGATGTCCTCGTCAAGGATACAAATGAGAGCATTTACCAAATCCTGAACCATTTTGTTTTCCCTGGTAGGATCAAATCCCATCTCCACGACTAGGTTGGCTGAGTCATGTGTAGGAAAATCAGATTTTTGGATTTCATCTTCTACAAAAGCACATCTTAAAACATCTAAAGTAGCTTCAGTATCTAATTCTAAGAGATGATACAAATTACAATAGACTCCTTCAGACAACGCTCTTGAAGTTTCTGACTTTTCCAGTAAAAACTGCAAAAGTTCTGTCCTAAGAGAGGGAAGGCGGGGTGGGGAAATACTTCCGTGTCCTGAAAACAGCAGAGATAACAGTTAGCAACAATAGTTTCTACTTTACATCAAGAAGAAGAGGAGAAAAGATTGCTTGTATTGAACTATGCTTTTTGGTCCTTTTTTTTTTGTGTTTGTGTGGGTGTGGGTGTGGGTGGGTGTGTGTGTGTGTGTGTGTGGGTGGGGGCTGTCCATAGAGAGGATAATTAAGTACATAAAAAAGTCAAAGAAAGATAGGTGAAAAGAACACACAATCCTATGAAACAAACAACTAGCAATTGAGTCTTCAAAAATATATTCAGCAACTAAAGTAGTTTACTTGAAGCAAACACGGTTAAGTACATGCAAATGTGATTTCCATTTCTTTACATGCTCATAAGCCATTCAATACCACGCCACAAAGATCTAACTGAGGTAGTCCATAATGAGCTGTCAGAAATACCGACAGCCACGCCTTTGTTTATCAAGATCAGTAGACAGAGACTCAGTATAAAATCAGTAGAAAAACAAAACACAGCCTGCAGAATCATAAACAAGAGAATTTTTTTATTTTTTTTTGGTAAAGGTAAGATGTTTATAACTTTTCAACGCAAATGTACAAGTGGGATAAACAAGAGAATTTGCATACAGAGAAAAAGGAAAAACAAAGGAAAAAAGAAAAAAGCAAGGCGATGGGCCTGTTTGGTTCAGCATTTCCAAGGGACTTGGCCAAATGCAAATAGAAGTTGGCAATTTTTTTGGAACACTTTGGAGAAATGCAATTGCATTTCCCAAGGCCTCTAAAGGCCTTTAGCTCAAGGCAGGTTAGGAGGTACTTTGGCAAGTTGCATTGTCGGAACGCAAGTTTTCTGTTCATAGCACTATTCATCTTCCCCAAGCGGCAGGTCCGGAGGCCGGCAACCGCCATCTGAGGGGTTGCCCGACCTCCGGCGACTGCCACCTGGGGGTTGCCGGAGGTCGGGCAACCCCCAGGCGGCGGTCGCAGGGGTCACACGACCCAGGTGACGCCTGAGGTCGCGTGACCTCAGGCAAGGCTGGCCAGCAGCCATTTTGGCCCTCCAGTGGTTGAGCTCCACCTCAAATTTTTTTTTTTTTAATTATCAGCAAAAGTCCTTTACGAAATTAGTTTTTACCAAACGGTATTTAGGCCAAAGTTGTTTTCAAATGTGATTTTAAAACACACTTCACCAAACACTACTTGCATATTGGAAAACCCCTTTAGCCTAAAGGCCTTTGCATTTTGCCAAACACATTCCCCCAAAGTCGAACCAAACGGGCCCGATATCAACCCATGTTCAATATCCTCTCTGAAGATTAACCGCATAAGGGACCTCTAATATAAGTTTTAATATAGATATTTAGCAATACTCAAGACTCATTACTGCCGTCAGACTTCCAATTGCTTAACAGCCTATCTCTAGCAAGAGCCAAGAAAAAGGAAACTGCATTGATTAAAATTGAAATACATACCAGGGGGGAAAGCAAGACCAGAAAAGCAATACTTTAGATAAACAAGCACCCTGTACCTGTTCAAAACACCACCAGTGGATATGGTTAAAAATTTTAAAAAGCTAAACATAAAAATCAATGCATTGTAACACCATATTTTCAGCAAGGATAACACCTAAGAAGAATCTGAAACATTATCAACCATCAACCTTCCTTTTGAGGGTTAAAAAAACCTCTTAAGGAAAGAGAAATGCATATTTTCTGTTTGTGTAATGTTCGCATTGATCTGCAAACGCTTTCAGTGGAAGGCCCGTTGAGACACACTTCGAATTTCTCACAAACAACCCTCTACCATGAACTAAAATATCGTCGTACTTAAAAATCTTCAGGCTTATCTCAGATTCACAAGCATCTGATGAGCTTGGGTTGGCACTCTGGCTTGATACTATAATGGTTTGCACTTCAGCCAATAACAAAGTGGCGTATCAAATAGGACCCCAGCAATAAAAAATATATGACAAGATCTAACCAAACAAAATTTAACGTCCAAGAATTATGTGTGCATCAGAAAAAATAGACAACCATCAAGAAAAAGTACCCAAGGGCAGCAGCACTCTCCTTCGGACTCTTGCAAAAGACTACCAACAACTCCTCCAGAGGTGATCTGAAATCATCCAATCCACGGTTGAAAAGATACACCAATGCACAATATAACCCATGCTCCCGGCATAATTTAACAACCTACAAGGACAAAATCACAAAAAACGTTCTTAACGGATGAACTTAAATAATTTTTCCAGGAATCATCTCAAACAATCTGCAGACCTGATTGAAATCCAAGGAAGATATGTCCATGTGAAGGACACATTGTTCCACTCGCTGCAACCACCCTTTGCTGCTATAGTGTTCCACCAATGCTTGCATTATCTATAGTGAAATGCCCTACCTGTGAGTGCAGTTTGAACTATACATTTACGAAATGACAGTTTTGGATGATTAAACACTATAAAGATACCTCAGGAGGCAGAGAGCTGAGCATATCCTTCAATATATACGGCTCCAAAAGCTCCAAGAATGTGTCTAGATATAACAAAGAGTATTGTTAGTATCAAACATACATTACCTGTCAGTAGATAAACAAGTTGCACCTAGAAGCATGGCAATGGAAGCACATACAACAATATAATCGTATGATAATAGAAGCCTTAAGTGTACCTTGTGCTAGTGAAATTACAGCTGAATGCATGTCGCAAACATGTAATGTTCAATGTGGGTAATTATATCGCAGAAAATGACACAAAAGGCGAAAAAAACAGATTGGTTTCTAGGTGAGAAACCAAGCACATAGTTCAAGTCATTATCATATTGCAATCTAACTTCAAAACCACAACTTTCGACAAGGTCACCACATTTGAAGATCCTACTCTTCTCGAGATTGGACACAGGAAGACAATTATAGCATGCCAATTTTCTTTTCTTCCGTAAATGATAATAAGGCTACAAGAAAAGTGTTAGGTGAACTAGCAAAAGGTTTCATCGCAGAAGTCAGTTTCTAGGAGGCCCCATAAATTATTGAAAGTAAAGAGAATACTCGCCACAATGTTAAAAACTATTTCCTGTCTTCTGGTGGTAGTTTGTTATGATTTTCCCCGGGATGAGACACGGGTCTACTCCCACGAGGCTGACTTCCTTTCATCCATTGTTAGTGTGAGACTATAGACTCATCTTCACAATACAAAGCGTAGGATACAGCTAGTTTTTGCTTCTCAAAAAGAGGATTAACAAAAGACATGGAAGAATACCTCTATGTTCAACAGCAACAAATCTGGAGAAGATCTCATCAAAAAGAATGTCCGTTCTGTTGATGTGTACGCAAAATTCGACAGCAACACCACCGACGCGGGTAAATTGTTCTTTTATTTCATTACGTACAGAACTGCTTCTAGTCATGTGGTCATCCATTTGTTGTACTTTGCCAATTTGATTGCAAAATGCCACTGAAATATAAGAAAATACCTCATCTACATACGAAAAAAGCAACTCCACCAGGTAAGGCATTATGGCATCTTGAACAGCTTGCAGTGTCCTAGGGAGGTCGATGACCCCATGGGCTTGGCCATCGTACAGTGTAAAAGCCATGTTCAAGGCACCCATCCAATCACCTGCCTTCCGTAAAACCTGAATCCTTTCCCTCCAAGGTAGGAGGCGTGAAACAACAAGATGCACAGGTCCAAGAATGTAAATAGACGCGCCCCTCACAGCCATAGAGTTGTGATAAGCTTTCTCAGGGTTTCCAAACAGATTATTGAAGTATGTATGATATGCCATGACATCATCTCCAGCAACACCATCAACAGCAAAACTTGTCTGGTGAATCATATTACCATCCCTTGAGAATAGGCAAAGCTGTCCATCAACTGTCAGAACCACGAGCATCTAAGAAGTATAAAGCCCACAATCACCTACACTGTTCACATTGTTATGAAAATACTTACCTAGTGGAGAGTTAAAATCTAAGAACACGTGAAACAAACCTGGTCATCTAACCAGGCAACTCCTACAGCCGTGCTGTCAAGAGACCACTTCCCATAAACTTTCAGTTCCGAGTTGACCAGCTTAGCAACTTGAACTTTCCGATCCCAAGCAATAGCAAGCAATGAGACTCGTTCGGTGGCTGCTTCGGGAGCACTTTCTGCAAAAGCTACAACCTTTAGAAGTCCTGACTCAATGGACGTTAAATTAATCATTAAATGGATAAGTACCATCAGGAGAACTATATGCTTGCACCATGCACTTCCATGCAGTATATGGCATGGACCCCTCCCGAACACCATCTGGCCTAGACAATGTTGCATAAACTTTTAAAGCAGGACTGAGCCTTACCTGCAGAAAAGACATTCAATTCCAAACAATCATGACGAATAAACCTCCAGGACGAAGTAAGAATTGAAACAAAGTTTACAAGTACATGGAATTTGCGCTATTATCCGAGGACTTCGTACCACCAGAGCAGTTTGGTGGGTGACTAATATGACCACGCCTTCTTCATTCAAAGAGGTGCTTTCATTGAATAGTTTCCAACCAGCATCTGGCCCAACAACACCACCCATCATGCTACCAATACTGCTACTTGAAGCGCTACTGTTCCCCGGGGAGGACATTGAAGCCACTCCAACAAATTCATCATATAGAAGAGGTGATGCTGATAGCACAGTCCCAGTCTTTTGACCATCAAGAAGACACTGTTTCAATTAGCACAAGAGGAATGCACATAGTGAGTATCCACAATTATCTTAAACAGAATAAAAGGATCGCTTAATGTCTAGAAAGTGTTTTGACCTGTGTTTTGACGGAGAACCGATTAAGCAAGGGAACTACTGATAAAGTATGCAACAAAACCAGTCCATTGCTATCACCTGTAACTGCCTTAAATTGACGAGTAACTTGAGAATCCTGACCTAGAAACAGTGTGTGTAACACTGGTGCTGTGTGTTCCCCACTAATAATTTTGGCGGCTGATCCTCTCTGCAAATCCCAGACTGTAATATGACCGTCACCATAACCAGCTAAGAGCAGATCTCCCTGCTGATTGAAGCACATGGAAGTTACTGAGGCATGAGATCGATCCCCTTGCAACCCAAGAATCATCATCTGCAACATTTTTCAGTAAGCAAAATGAAAATATAGTACCAAAAACGTAATGCAGAATTAAAAGAAAATGTGGCATGATGATAATCATCCAAGACACTATGCATAAGGACTCATAGTGGAAATTGGAATGACCATAAGAATTCTTCTTTCAGGCTAGCTAATTTGGCTGTACGTAAACGTCAACTCACAGAAACTTCCAGTTCCCTCCCCTGTATATACCTAACGTGACAATAAGCACCATCTCTAAAAAGGAGGCCAAAACCGAGAGGCCACAAATAGTATATGTACCAGGGGTTACAGAAAAGGCAGAAAGCGCTATAAAGAATGCAAATTTAAACAAGAAACAATCTTTTAGCTCAAAAGGCAGCACAGGCCGAAATTTACCAATTCATGTCTCCAAAAGATTTACTTTTGAGGATTTATCGTGCCAATACACTCCATGCAGAAGCAAGAATAATATGATATATACATCCACAAAGAACTGTGAGAGTAAGTTGCTAACGTTGGCAGATGACAATAAGTCCTCTTGGGTTTGGAGTTCAATAGCAGATGTGTTATCAGCACCAGTCAGCATATAATTCTCCGTGAACAAACATATTGGCCATTGGGAACCTCAAGCGCACAACAAAAAGCACAGTTCCACTATTAAGTCATCCTTCAGTGCTTTTGATTTGTTCACTCTGATCTAGCAGGCACATATTAGGAAAGAACATTGCAAAGTCCTTGATAAAGCTCATCAGCACATGAATAGAACATCTGTCAATGTCGGCATGACTAAATATAAACGAGGAAAAAAGCAACACCTTGGCGTCCATGTTGTCAGCCTGAGTGGCAGAATACTTAGAGGGCAGAACAAGGATGACCCCTTTTGACATCCCAACGGCAATGAAATTAGGATGAACCCGCAAGACTTGGGGGGAGCCATGGTCGCGTCTGAATGCCTGAGAAGAAATGGTCCGGGTGATAGCATTGTCGGAATCAACATCGAAGTATCCCAATGTGGTGGATCCCCTGCGGACACCCTCAAGCCTCATTGGCTGAGCCGCTGCACCCTCTTCCCAGTGGAGACCTGTGGATGCCTGTTTCCTCTCAATCTCTTCAGCCAACTCGAGAGGCTTCTTCTGCGCTTTCTTCTCGGGCTTCTCGCTCATCCTCTTGCTTTCCAACTCCTCAATTCGCTCTTGGACGAGCTCATCTATGTCAGCTGCTGAGATCGCATCATCCCTATCTCCAGAAAGGCCACGCTTTTCAAGAGCTTCCTCGTCACCTGCATCCTTCTCATGGGAATCGTTGGGAATGGAGAGCGCCGGAGTGTCATCGCCGATTATCACGTGGTCCACAAGCGCACTGTCAGCGACCTGGTCAACCTGAAGAAGAGAATCTGCAGGGGACTCGACGGTGGAATCTTGTCGGGCAGGAGGGGAGCTAACCAATTCCGCTTCTTCCTCCTCCTCCTTTTTCTCCTCAAGCGCTGGAGATTCAGCTTCGAGGCGATCTTCAGGAGCAAGATCAACGGCATGCCCTAAAGCGGATTGGAATTCGCCCATCTTACTATCATCGCCCTCCGCATCATCCTCGTCGTGCTGCAACCTCAACTGACCATCCAAGCCACGGAGCGCGTCAACGGAAGAGTCCAAGGCATCATGGGAATTGGAGACGGAAGGAAAAGAGGAGGAGGAGGAGGAGGAGGAAGGAGTGAGGAGAGCCCTACGGGACTTGAGAGCGGCGGCGTGAGGGGTGGGGAGGGAGCGGGAGGCGGCGGCTGCGGCGGCGAGGGCAGCCCCGGGCTTGGCACTGGACCTCACCCCGCCAAAAAGGGAAGGCAGCTGCCTAGAAGAAGACGGTGCCCGGAGGACGGAATCGGGAGGCTTCGGTCGAGAATTGGAAGGACTGGGCTTCTTATCATGATGATCGGGCAACGGAGGAGGCCGAGGAGGGGGTGGGGACACCGGGGATCTGAAGGCGTCCAAGGAGACGCCGACGGACGGTTGGCTTCGCTGCCGGGGCGAGGACGGAGGAGACGAGGAAGGAGGAGAAGGAGAAGGAGAAGGAGAAGGAGGAGGAGAAGGGGAAGAATCGGAAAGGGACTCGTTGAGGATTTCCTCGATGGTCCGGTGAGGGAAGGATCTCCAGTCTTCATCTTCTTCGTCGCCGTCGTCTTCTTCGTCGTCGTCGCCGTCGCCGTCGCGGCGGTCGTTCCGGGAATTAAGAAAAGAATGGACGTCGAGCTCCATGCGGTGGTGGTGGGGAAGAGGAGGGAGCTGCTTCTTCTGCTCAGTCATGTCTATTGTCTGGTCCGGAGAGTCGGTCGCCCCCCTCCCGCTCACCCCACTCGTGTTCCGTTCCGTGTCTTCTTCCGATAGATCGAGATTGGAAGATCAAAAAGGGACAAATCGTATACATCTACAATACTCCCCCCCACTTTATGTTTTTTTATTACTCTCGTCCCTCTTTCCATTTTCTCATTATGATTTCTTCTCGCTAAGATTCAATTTTTTAAAGTTTCAAAACTCCGTATTTTAGAGTTCTGGAATCGAATTAAAAACCCCCCCTCAAATATTTCAGAATGTACAACAAGCTTGCGCGAGCAACATGCACCTCACACCGTAGCACGTTAATAACATATCATCTATATTATCACATGAAAGTATAGAAGGCCACCTAATTTTGAGGGATCCCCATCCTTTTACTTCTCCAAAAACATCCTAAATTAATCATTTTGTAAATATCCTCTCAATGTACATATGCATAAATGCGTAATTTCATTTTATCTTTATTTATACGTATCCTAATTGCTTTCCATTTTCATATTCATATATCTCGTTCGTTATAAGATGCCTTTGCATTTGCATTTGAATTTTTGTTAATGAAAAGAAGTGTCCCTGTTCTTTATGTCGTTACTATTTTAGTCGCATGCAATTATATGTGTACAATTTATTTATTCATATTATATCGTAATTTAATTCTGTTTTATAATTAAAAAAATGACACGAGTGATTTTTGAACTTTGGCTCAGTATATAATGTCGTCTCTGAACTTTTAATTTATTTAATGTGATCAATGAGCTCTAATTAGATGTGCAATGTGATCTCTAAACTTTCAATTTGTGCAATATGATCCAAGAATTTTTAATTTATTCATGTTTTTCATTGTAAGAAGCTTTTGCGGAAAAATTTTAATGTCATTTTTTTGCAGACACGCAAGGTGTGTGCATTTTCGCTTGGACTTCATTAGAAGAAGCTTTTGCCAAAAAACAAAAAATTTAAAGCGTGCGTCTAGATGGGCTTGGCAGATTGGACTTCGTTCCAACAATGATCAATACTTGGGTCGAGCCGGGTAATAAAAGGTTTATTTTATAAAGCCCAGTCAAGTAAGTTGGAGATCTAGTGGGCTTTTTAACACAATGATGCGGATTATTTGTTCTTCTATGCAGTCCAAAGCATTTCATATGAACCAAGAAACCATTTGCTTTTTATAGTTTGATATTTCAATAGTTGGGGCGGCAAATATAGGCAACTTTGTGGGTGCAACGCCTCACATCGCAGCGCAATTACAATACAGCCATAGTTACACCAGGAAATCTAATATATACTAGGAAGATCTCCTGCTTTACAGGGATCGCAATCATTTTATTTCTAAAGGATATACTTAATTAATCCTTTCATTAGTGTTATATCAACTGACATATGCGTAAGTTAGTAATTCTATATATATATTTTTTTAGCAAGCCAGTAATTCTATTTGATCTCTTACATATTTCAATTTCATAATTTGGATCTTTTTTTTCAGATAAAATGACAGTGAGTAGAAAAAAAAAATTCAGATGATATTTTTCAAATCATTTTTCCTTCGAGTTAAGCTTTGTTAGCAATAACATGCTGCAACTGGTCCCAATATTTTGGGTGAGCAATACCAAGTTTTTGGACATGTATAGATTTTGAGAACTTCAAACTAGTGGAACCACATCTTGACTTATTTTCATCTTCACGGTGATGATCATATCTCTCTTTCTTCAACATTTGAGCGTATTATTTTCTATTTATCATTATTCACGATACCACCTTTTAACGTCCTATTCGAACAACTTCCGTTACATATACGAATGAAAAAGTTATAGAGATTAGCCGAAAATGCAGTATAAGAATAGTCCTCCAAAACTTATCATACCTTTACATATTACACATCGCTCCAAGTAATTTCTAATGAGACACGAGCCCAGCTTGCTTAGATATATATATGCATGTATCTCCTTGATTGTGCATATCCATGATTAGTTAGTTTTTATGTCATAAATCTCGTTACCTTAAATGGTTAACTACACAATTCTCTCTTCCTTTTGTTCTTATATTGGTATCAAAGCCAGACGTTCTTGAATTCTCCTTTTGCTCGGTGAAAATATTTCTTTCCTTACCTTATTCGAGAAACGAGAACTAAGATTTGCTTTATCCGATATCAAACGAAAACTACGAGCAGATAGAATACCTTTCAATATCAATAGCATTGCGTGAATCTCCGTTTCAAAACTATAGATGAGATTTTCCCCTTGTGCGGTTCCTCCCTTACGTGCATAATGAGAATAATACATGGAATAAAAAAAATTGAAAATATTCTTATTATTCACTGAGTGGGGCTAGTGTTTTTACAAAAAAAATATCCCTAGCTAACCTTCCTGCAAAAAGATCCTGTTTAACATCAAATGGGTTGATGCTAGATTTAAAAAATGGTAACCTCAACAATTTCTTTGTCCCCCGCGCCCCTATAATTCCAGTAATTCATCATTTCAACAGTTTTCGATGGCTATATGGGTATCCAAAATACAAACGAAATGGATGTTTCTTGGTCTAACCATTCTTCTTAGTTCCAGTCTCGATAAGAAGGAAGTATAATTTATAGCAAAACAAAGCTTTCGTGCTGTTGTTTTTTAGGCGTAGTGGTTCTTTTCTCATGCTCCCTAATGGTACTAACGGATTAGGGTTGATCCCACAATACATAACCCATAGGTGTAACCTTTCGCTCAGTATTAGAGCGGGCACAGATCCATTTTGCAACTCATTTTTAACGGGCCCCTACTAAAATGGGTAACTCATTTAGCTAAGGCGGGTCAAAATGGGTCAATGAAAAAACAAAATTTGTTAAAATGGGTCATGATGTGTTGTTTACATAACCCATATTTAACACCCGTTCGCCGGTCGATTGGAGGTCACCGATTAGTGTTGGCTACTGCCGATCGTCGAAAGTCGTCTTCCACTACCGATCGTCGCTGGTCACCAGATGCCGTCGTCTATTGCCAGTCGTAACCGATCGCCACCAATCACCGTTGGCCGCCTGTCGTTGCCACCGTCCACAACCGGTTGTCAGTCGTCACCATCCATTGTCAATTGCTGGTCGTTAGCTGTTGCCAATCACTAGTTGCCAGACATAGAAGAAAAAAAAGAAATAAAAAATAAAAAACATCCATAGTGTTTTAGCAAAATATATTTTTAAAATTTATAAGAAACAAGTTTTTCTAAATTGGATCAATATTGAAGTCTTTTAGCAATATGGGTCGAGTCAAATATGAGCCATGTTGGGTATGAATCGCTAGAATTATATTATATGAAAATTAGTCAAAACGGGTTAGATGGATCAATATGGCTCGGACCATTGACAGTGTTTTACCCCTAAATGTCCGGTCAACTACTGCGCCTCAATGCATTTCGAGGAAACCAGCTAGGCTAGCCCTGAGTTTATTTTCATGCTTACATTTATGTTTCTTCAACATTTGAGTTTATAATTTGCTCTTCATCATTATTCGTGATACCAACTTAAAGTCGTAAAAAATTTTAGGTCGAGTGACAATTCTGATATGAACTTTTTTTTATCTTGGAAAGCATCAATTTTAGGTCGAGTGACAATTCTGGCCTCAACTTTTTTCTATCTCATAAAAAATCATAAACTTTTGCCCTTATCTTAAATCTGGCCCCTTGTTGACTCTCTATCTGAAGTCACCCTAGTTTGAGAAAAAAAGTTATGGCGGTGAGCTTCATCCATGGCATCTATTGACGGGCAGTGGTCTACAACTTCATATTACGACAAAACGACGAAGTCTGGCAAGAGAGATTCAATCTACAGATATTTTTTACTTATCGGTGAAGTGAAGGAGATGAACAGTTTCACCGTTATTCTTCAAGCTGTGGCTCATAAAATAAGACAATGAATAGTGCTTTAAATCCAGTTAGCAAGTCATATAGATTTATTGCTAAAGTGGAATAGTTAAGTTGGATAATCAATGGTTCTAAGTCAATGGAGGCCAGATTTGGGATTTAAGTAAAAATTCATTTTTTTTAAGAGACAAAAAAAAGTTGAGGCCAGAATTGTCACTCAATCTAAAGTTTGTGCTTTTTTACTAGACAAAAAAAAAAAAATTGGGCCCAAATTGTCACTTGACTTTAAGTTGGGGCTTTTTTTGGAATTAGGCCCCCAAACTCACGATGCCTTTACAAATTAAAGATCGCTTTAATCTCTAACCGTGAAGCAAGAAATAAAGCATCTCTTTTGGAATTAAACAACTTTTCAACCAACAAGACTTCGGTTTTTTTAAAGGTTTAAATATCATGAAAAATCATAAACTGCTACATCTACGACAAATTTACCTTAAACTAATTTTTTGACTTCCAAAAACCCTAAACTGATATACATATGACAAATTTATTCATGTCAAATTGCCGAGTTGAATGACACGTGGCAGTTAACGGATATACCAGTTGGGAGTTTTACCCTCCGTCTATCATATGTGTACGAGTTTATGATTTTTGGTGGTGTTAATTCAATTTAACGGAAATTAACGGAGGGTAAATTTGTCACAAGTGTATCAATTTAGGGTTTTTTTGTGATTCAAAAATTAATTTAAGATAAATTTATCGTAAATGTATCAATTTGGAGTTTTTCGTGATATTAATTCTTTTTTAAATAAGAGTGTAGTCCGCCGAATCAGATTACTTTTTTGGTCTTCTTCGTTTTTGTCTATTAAACGTTTGATTGTCTAGACACTTGTCTCCATTCAGTCCGTTCGTTTGCTTCTAGATTCTCTTCCGGGAGATCAATTGACATTACCTCCTCACCAACCAGTGAAGGAGGCAAGACGCTACCACTTATATCATTCGTTGCGCCTTAGCCGAGTGTCAAGGATTGGACACCGTTGGTGTTCCTTGCTCAGAAATAATGCTTCACGTGGAAAAATCGCTCTACCCTTCCTTTGAATAAACAAGTATATCAAACTATATTAATGCTAGTAATGTATTTCAATGGAGAGTTTGAAAAAGCTTTGCCCTTTTGGCACTCCAGCTCCATTTCTCCACGTGACAACATCTCGCACAACTCTTCCATTGGTAGCTTAACCTTCTTAATCAGGAAACACATATCTTTCTCCATCATACGTAAACGCAAGGTGTTTTCATTTTTGCTAGTATTACGTAATGAGAAGAAGTGTCTGTGTCTTTTACGTTGTTATTGTTTTAATCACACGTGATCATGTGTGTACATAACTTCTAGTTAAATTTTAAAAACCGGGATTAAGGTAAGATATTCCAATATTGATTTACAAACATAATTTAAAGTTAATCTGGCAAGCTGTAAGTGAGCATCTAAAGAAGTACATCACATTGACACTTAATAAAGAAAACCTTTTCATACCATTCTATAAATTTACCTTGTAAACCTATCAAATTTGGAAATTAAGCTGCAAAGAGTTAGACTTAGGTGTGCTTGGCAGATTGGACTACGTTCCTGGCAAAAAGTCAATTTTGAGTAGGATGGTTGCAAAAAATGGAGCGTGAAGATATGTATATACTTCGCTGTCGCTTCCTCCGCCCATTGCACCCTTTAATGACACGTGGGAGTATGTAATGCAAATGGAGCACCAACTCCCATTATATATATTTTTAGCAAAAAAAAACTCCCATTATATATATATACTTTGGCCATCTCCTTTTTGTCAGGACTTAGTTATTTGCCGCCAACCATCCGACACACAAATCTCCGAAAAACTTCCAAACTGTTTTCTCACCGAGACAATTCAAATCGACAATTTCCCTCTCCACTTGGGCCATCTGAAGTTCATTCTTCACTTAAAAGCATACGTACGGCCACCCTCCTAAGTCCTTCCACCTCGCTACAATTGCTACGTCCCCCTGTACGCCAAACTAGTGGGCCAGTGAACGTCCTTTAACTACAATCAGGGGCTCAGCCAGCTACCTAGAAGGTGGAAGGATCGAGCACCACAGACAAGCCTGTTTTATTCATTCATGACGACGCAAACATCTCCTCGCTCGAGCAAGGTGTTCAGGTTTGGGAGGCCTGATCCTGGAGCGGTATGGGCTTCACTGCATATCATTGTAATGGCCACAACCGCCATGATCATGTCGGTGAGTGCAACCCCACCAGATGATCCCATCACATGCACCTCAAGCGGCTGCACCATAACCAATTCCTACGGGGCCTTCCCGGACCGAAGCATGTGCAAAGCAGGGGCCGCGGCATACCCAACGTCAGAAGAATAGCTCGTGTGGGTAGTGGGGAACGCTACAAGGTCCGGGAAGAAGATGAAAGTGGCGACACGCTTCTCTCACAGCATCCCGAAGCTGGTGTGTCCGGATGGGGAGGAGGGGCTGCTGGTGAGCACCAAGTACATGAAGAGGATAGTGAGGGTGGACCAAGAAGGGATGAGGATGAGCGTGGAGGGAGGGGTGACGCTGAGGCAGTTGATTGAGGAGGCGGCCAAGGCAGGGATGGCGCTGCCTTATGCGCCCTACCGGTGGGGTTTGACCGTAGGAGGGATGCTGGGGACAGGCGCGCACGGCAGCTCCCTGTGGGGGAAGGGGAGTGCGTTGCACGATCACGTGGAGGCGATGCGTATAGTGATCCCCGGAGGGTCTCGAGATAGTTACGCCAGGATCAGTACACTGGATATGAACAAGAATAGCAGTCATGCAGAGATGGACGCGGTCAAAGTGTCTCTTGGGGTTCTAGGAGTCATCTCTCAGGTACCGTTACCCTCTAAGTCTTTACTTTCTAGTTTGTGTGCTCTCTCTTCTATGCTATGCGACACATATATCACACTCCCCAGTCTTGTTGACTTTTCTTCTGCAATCAGTGTTATCTCCCCCTTCCCTTGTCTTCGGTGCTTCATTTCATTTATGATGTCAGTTTATAAATACTACACAAACCTACCACGTGGTGTCTGTCTCTCCAGCCTTTTCTTTTTTCATATTTTGTGGCAAACCCTGATGTTGGGATTATCACTCGATAATAATTAAGTGAACTTGCAACTTATTCGTTGTACTATCTATTTTTTTTCCGTTACTTTTAGTGGATGTATGATTCTGCACTATAGTCGGAAGAAGTATTTACATCACCAAAAAAAGAAAATAAAAAAAATGTTTATCCAATCGTAGATTGATTTGGCCGTGGCCTGACAATTCATTATCAATAAGGCTCTGTTTGTTTTACGAAAAATTTAATGAAAAGTGCTTTTCAAGATGCCAGTTTCTTAAAAAATGACACAATTTTTCAGTGTTCAGCTGAAATCTGAAAAAGATTCAGAAAATATTTTCCGCCATTCGGTATGCAAAATCAAATTATATTTTCCTCCATACACTACTTTTAATAATTTTTTATTTTTTTAAAATCAAATTTAAAATTATCTTTTTTCTTTTTCTTTTTTTCTTTCTCCTTTTGACCTTCTTCTCCGACCGGTCACCTGCCACAGGCGAGCTTGAGCTCGAGCTCGAGCTCACTAGAATAGCAAGGCTCAAGTGTTGCCTGAGGACGGCGAGGCTCAGGCCTTGCCAGATTGGCGACGCTCAAGCGTCGCCAAAGGCAAGCGAGCTCGTCGCCGCCTCGCGAGTCGTGGTCTGGTAAGCTCGAGGCAATGGCGAGCTCATTTGCCGACCTTTGGGGAGCCCCGAGCCTCGCCACCCTCAAGCAATGCTCAAGCTTGCTAATCCGGCCCTTGCAAGGTTCAAGCTTGCCTGTGATCGGTCGCGGGCCTTCATGTAATCCGGGATCTGCCAATCGGCCGGAGAAGAAGGTCAAAAAAGAAAATTAAAAATTAGAATTTAAAAAAGAAAATAAAAATAAAATAATTAAATTTAATAGTGAAAAAGAAGAAATATTTTCCTCATTTTTGAAGGCATTTTTTCCATTGAGGAAAATGTTTTCTACGACTAGTTTATTTTTTGTGAAACGAATGCCGAAAAATCTAGAAAACGTTTTCTTAGAAATTTATTTTCCGTAAAATGAATGAAGCCTAAGTTTGAGATTATTTTTTTCCTCGGAAAATTCAACAAATTCTCATTCACTTTTATCATGTTTGAAAATGGTAGAAATTTAAGGCGTGTGATATTAATTGCCATGCATGTACTAATGTGTGGATCCCTCCACACAAACTTCTAGGTCCCTTCTCACTTTAATTAAATGACCAATAACTTTTTTAGCAAAAAAACAAATGACCAATAACTTAAAGGATACCTGAAGCGATTTGGTCCTCTCTAGGTTATTTTTTGTTTTGTAAAAAACCACATCATAATGATTTTGACATTTGTATATGTTATTGTAGGTAACACTAAAGTTGCAACCACTATTCAAACGATCCTTAACGTACTCAATCATGGGTGATTTGGACTTGGGAGAACAAGCGTCCAGTTTTGGTAGCCAACATGAGTTTGCAGACATTATGTGGTATCCGAGCCAACAGAAAGCAGTCTATCGCATCGACGATCGAGTCAGTATCAACGAGTCCGACAACGGGCTCTACGATTTCACTCCGTTCCGCTCCACACTTTCTCTCATTTTGGGACTACTCAGATCCACTGGTAAATCAGTAAAACAGTGTCAAGCTAGATTTAGAAGTTTTTTATTTTTCGGTCTGTAGATTTAGAAGTTGAAGTGGCCTAACTATAACTTTTTATGAACACTCCTATAATGTTGCCCTGGCAGAGGAACTGCAAGAGTCCTTGAACGATGCCGAGGGGAAATGCAACAGTGCAAAGCTAATTTCTTCTACCCTCGAGATCAGTGCCTATGGGTTGACAAACAACGGTATCGCATCCTAAGTTAACTAATATAGTTGCGTCATGGCGTTCGCTATTCTAGAGATTTCACTCTTATCGATGTATATACATGTTTTGATTAGGTATCATCTTCACTGGGTATCCGGTGATTGGGTATCACAACAGGCTGCAATCGTCAGGCACATGCCTAGACAGTCTTCAAGACGATCTGATTACTGCCTGTCCATGGGATCCGCGTGTCAAGGGTGAGTTCTTTCACCAAACCACATTTAGCGTCGGACTCTCCGTGGTCAAGAGCTTCATTGAAGACATCCAGCAACTCATTGCACTAGAGCCTAAAGCATTGTGCGGAGTGGAGCTCTACAACGGCATCCTCATGCGATATGTCAAGGCCTCTAGTGCTTACCTAGGCAAGCAGGAGGATGCTGTGGACTTCGACATCACCTACCACAGGAGCAAGGATCCGCTGAGCCCGAGGCTATACGAAGACGTTCTCGAAGAAATAGAACAGATGGCACTCTTCAAGTACGGCGCACTACCTCACTGGGGGAAGAACAGGAATTTGGCATTCGATGGAGTGATCAAAGATGCAAAAAAGCCCAAGAATTTTTGAAAGTGAAGGAGATGTATGATCCGCTGGGGCTGTTTTCCAGCGAATGGACGGACCAAGTTCTTGGACTCAAGGAGGGAGCGAGCATGGTCAGGGACGGATGTGCGCTTGAGGGACTGTGCATTTGTTCACAAGATGCACACTGTGCACCCAACAAGGGCTATTATTGCAGACCAGGAAAAGTCTACAAAGAGGCCAGAGTTTGTACTCGAATTAGTTCCACATAGTAAAGACCTGGCATTATCACTCTCGGAAACCAAGCTGCTCACCTCCATTTGTTCGCATTAATTGTGCAATGCGTGGACCGGTAAGCCGATCATGGTGCATTTGGGTGGAGAATGTGATCATGAAATTAGAAAGTCCACGATTACCATGGGAGGAAACTAGTTCAAGACGTACTGCCCTTCTCTTGGCCTAGAGTTACATTTGCCCTAGTGTTTCATTGTTCACATATTTCTATGTATATTAGAAACACTTACGTGATTTTCTAGTATCAAAGAGATGCAGATCAACATGCTTTGCATCGGTGGACAGTAGGGGTGAGCATGGTCCGGGTTGGGCCGGTCCACCCCCTAACCCTAGGACCAACCCGCACAGTGTTGGTCCTCAATTTTGAGACCGAGGACCGACCCTATTGAGCTTAGGACCGAGGACCGGACCGACCCAATGGGTTCGGTCCGGTCCAGTGGTCAACCCGGGACCAACCGATAATTTTTTATTTCATTTTTGTACCAGTGTTTAACTCCGGGACCAACCGACCCAATGGGTTCGGATTGGACCGAGCGCGGCGAGTGGCGAGCGGCAAAAGGCTAGCAACGAGCGGGACGAGCACTTTCAATAACAAGATCGCAACCCACAAGATGTAAGGAAATTCATAGAAAGACCAGCATTTTCACGACCAAATCACTAGCAAATGTCAACAAAGGGAATATGTTGTTGAGGAAAACTCCTATTGATTTTGAAGTTGACAAAACCTTCAATGTTATTGTAAATCGATACTTATTCCGAACTATTCTATTCCAGGAATGTATATATATTATGGAAGCTCGAAGGAAGTTTTTCGACTTTACAAGCTGGTAAATACATTATTGAAGACCCATATAATCTAAGTTCGAGACTCGCACGCGAAATTATTCGAGACGGACGGAGAAATTTTAAGAAGCGTATTGCTGAAATTTTTCGAGCGACGCGACGCGCGAAATTCTTCGATACGTAACTCGAACGAAAAACAATAGCTAGTGATCCGGTATGGATTTCACGGAAGAAAGCTTTGATCTCGTACGCTGAAATTATTCGACGTTGACGCAGACGGAGAAATTTTAAGAAGCAGATGCGTGCTGAAATTTTTCTCGACGAGACGCAGCACCAAATTCTTCGAGCGTAACTCGAACGAAAAACAATAGCTAGTGATCCGTATGGATTTCACGTAAGAAAGCTTTGATCTCAATCAAATTGATTGACAATAAAAGATTACGACAAGCATGCATTACAACTTCACAAGCTCCACATCAAATACATCCGTAGCTTATATTATATATCACACATGGGAGTTTGCCACAAGTTCACAATAGTCAGCAAGTAAACACAACAACAACTTTCCTATTCTCAGAATCAAAAGAGCAAGCAACTTATTAAGCTTTGAGAGCTCTTTCACTTCAAGTTCCAACATCCCGAAAACAAATAAGTATAGATGAAACAAGTCTGAAATAATAGTGTTTACAATTTACGTACACTTTGTATTGAAGAATATGAACTTACGCATGAATAAAAGCAAAAACAACTTCTCAGCTTTGAGTGCTCTAAAACTCCAAGTTCCAACCTCCCGAAAACAAAACAACAATATGTATAGATGCAGATGATCACACAACATTAGTTATAAATTAGAACTACAAATTGAAATCAAACAATTATTGAAAAATCTCACCACATATATTCCTTTCGCTTCAACTTGTAAACTCTATGTACCGTTAATCTCCACGTTAACATGATCCATATCTAATAAAAAGAAGATATTAAATAAAGCATTCACTCATTAGATATATGAAATAATTACAAGATGAAAAGATATGGCCTTACCCAACTCAAACTTTTCCGCATTCTCGATGCACTCTTCAATATTAATCGGCTCGATAACCGCTCTCAACCAATCTTGAGTGCAAATCAAAGCTTCCAAGACTCTAGGAGTCAAAGAACTTCTAAAGCCATCAAGCACACGACCGATGTATCGAAGGTAGACTCAAGCAACAAGTAGTTACAGGAATGACAAAATATCCCGAGCCATCAAAGATGGAATTTTAAACTTTTGACCGGTCATGCTCCACCACATCAAAATGTCAAGATTGCGAGCCTCTTCAAGTTCAGCTTTAAGATACCGATCGAGTTCGAGATAAGTTGCCCTCGACTTCTTTTTCTCCTCATTAAGAAAGGCTTCATATGATGGCTCTTGCACGTAGAAATCCAAACCGCAATCTTCCCTTCATTTCCCTCATCGCAATAAGGATCGCAACTACTACCAAGCACTAGTAGAACTCAAAAGTTGACCACCCAAATTCTTATCACAAGACCCAAGAGAAGATTTCTCATAAAATTTAAACAAACGTTCCATGGCGAACTTCACCTTGTCAAACATCTCATCAACTATTGCAATATCATCATAAATGAGTCTACAACAATACCTCACATAATTCATTTTTTTCTAGGATCCAATGCTACAGCAATTAACACCATCATATTCACTTTCTCAAAACTCCCATAGTATTTGTCAAACTTATCTTTCATTTTCGCACCCATAACTCTCACCCTAGGATCGAAAGCCTTCGCCGCTTCTTTCAGATAATTGAATAAAGAAGCTATTCCCTCAAAATAATCATTTGAAGTGATATACAAAGTCCCAGACATCTTGTTGGTTGCATCATAAAACTTCTTCAAAAATTTGCAAAGAATAATGGCATTTTCCCAATCAACACTAGTTGGAGTATCGAGCTAAGCTCGGTTGAGAAAGAAATATCTTCTTCATCCATCCTTTCAAAAGCTTTTCTTAGCTTTATGGCGGTGTCTAACATTAGGTAAGTGGAGTTCCACCTAGTGGAGACATCAAGACAAACCGAACCCTTATAAGTGATCCTTGTTTTCTCAATGCAATCTTGAAATGCTTTAGCTCTCATGGGAGAACTTCTCACATACCTAACAACGTTACGAATACGTGCAATAGAATCGCGTACCTCGCTAAGCCATCCCTCACAATCAAGTTTAATATATGAGCCGTGCACCTCATGTGTAAAACTTCACCATCTAAGATCAAAAGTTTATCTCTTGCAAACTTTTCTTTCAAATAACCAATGGCAACATCATTCGAACTAGCATTATCCACAGTGATTGTTGACACTTTTTTCTCTATTCCCCACTCGTAAATGCATTTCTCAACCATTTTCCCAATATCCCTACCCTTGTGACTAGGCAACACCACAAAATTGATGATTCTTTTGTTCAATTTCCAGTTTTCATCAATAAAATGTGTGGTGAGACATAAATAGTTCAAATTCTAAGGAACTCCATGTATCGTCGTGAGTGCGATTCTAGAATTAAGCTTATGAAAGGAAGCCTTCAAACTCTTTTTCACAAAAATACAACTTCATACAATCTCTAGCCACTTGTAAATCGCGACACATGCTTGAAGAGAGGCTGTAATTGATTGGTATAATCACGAAATCCAACATGCTTAGCCATCGAAAATGGTTGTTCATCAATTATAATCATTCGAACTAGCATTTCCCTACATTTCTCCTGATCAAACTTCCATGTCGTTAAAAAACTAGCACTTCCAATACTAGTATTTCCCCTATCATTTGATTCCCACATACCGTATGTGATGCAAACAATTTTTGCTTCTTATCTATATTGCGAGGATACTTAGGGCACTTTCTCAAATGTTTCAACATAGTTGAAGTGCCATTATCAACATGGTACAAATACTTGGTCCCACAATAATTGCAAAACATTTCAAGTTTCCTTCGCGTCAAGTTTGCCTTTACGAAAATGAAGCCAAGCTACCGATTTTCGCTTACTAGATCGAGGACAAGAACCGGATACCTTATCTCGATGCCTCTTCAAAGTCATCTTCCCCTCCTCCATGTTCTAGTGATTTTGATTCAATTATTGGTGTTATCTCATCATAGGATTTCTCTACTTCCATTGACATGTTAATAGATCACCTGCTCAAATCAAGCAACATGTCATTAACGGATAAAATTTAAGGTCATCAAGATTCAAAACTAAAGCTAGAAAACCCATCTAAACGACTCCGAAACGCAAAAAACGACGTCGATCACGGCGTAGCCGTGATAAAACTTATCATGACGGGTAGGCTTGATGGGTCTTGTTAAGCCTCCCAACCAGGCTTGAAGGTGAAAAAACATTGAGACCATATAAGAGATCTCAAGCACTTGTCAACCGAATACTTCACAAAAAAACAAAAGAAATTTACCAACATAGCAAACTTAATCGAACATAAAATACCAAGAATACCAATTCTAGAACACCAAGCAGCTTGAACATACTAGTGACTCGGTAAAAGAAAGCATCTTTTTGGGCATGGATGTTCCAAAATTTTGCCCTAAAGTTCTACCATCATGTTAACAAAAGTATAAAACCGAGAATCACTCGTGAGATAGGAGAGCATGGCTCATAATCAAGGCAAGCATTTATAAAACTGCACAAGTACCAAATGTTTTTCTTTTTATTCAAAGAAGCTTGATGCAATTTAGCAGTTGCTATTGTACACAAAACCAAACTTTCGAAGGGTTCAAAACAAACCTACAAGATGTAAATCACCAAAAGAATATCGGCGTAAGAACAAGCTAATCTCGCTTGTGTTCTCTGTTCGATTCTTTGGTGTTTTTTTCTACTGTCGGGATTTATTCAAGCAAGTCCAAGAAGAAGATCTCTTAATCACCGGCTTCATCTCGCTTGTCCTCTTCCGGGAAATCATTCCCAAGTGCGAAGGATCCTCCAAAGATCATCTTCGCTACCAAATATCCCGCTATAGACCATGATTGGTACTTTCTTGCTTGCTTGCCAATATATCTACCCGTTTTACCATCATAAAACAGAGATGCTACAAGACCCATCTAAGTGCATCATTTTGTAAATGACTTTTAATGGGTAGTTTCTCCAACTAAACTACCCATTTACAACCCACTACCCGGCAAGCAAATGCAGAGGAAAACTCGGCGAATTTGACCAACCCATGTCGAGAATCGCACGAAACAGACGCCATCAAGCACCGAAACATGCGAAAGAGGAATTCACACGAAATAGAGATGCGATCGAAACACGCGAGGAATTCATGCAAAGCATAACATCCAAAGCCCAAAGAAAGTGCGTGGGTTTCTTCGCACACGTACACCTCCACATTCAGCGAAACGAAGCCACACCCCGCGTAAAATCGAGAGAGCAAGCAAATGCAAAGGACAACCGGCTAGAGAGAGATAGCGAGAGAGCAGACTGGCGCAGTCGCAATGGAAGAGACGGAGACGGAGACCGGCGGACCCGACGGAGACGGAGACCGGGCGATGGAGACGGAGACGGTGAGAGTCTGGAGAGGAGAGAGTATCGGAGATTGAGACTTGAGAGGCGTCGACCAAGAGTGACCGAGTGAGCTTGTGTTGTGAGAGAGTATCCCGATTTAGGGTTTTGAATTTTTTAAATTAAAATTAAAAATATTATATTATATATATTATACCGGTCCGGTCCGGGCGGGCGGGTGGGCGGTTCCACACCCGGAACCGGGAACCGGACGGTACCCACCGGTTCCAAAAAATTGGAACCGGAACCGGACCGAAACCCTTAGAACCCACCGGTCCCGGTCCGGTTTCGGGCGGTCCTGGGCGGGTTGGGCGGGTACCGGGTTTTTGCACACCCCTAGTGGACAGGTCTTCAAACGTGTTAGATTAACATACTTTCGTTTTGGTTTGTTGCAGCTGAAAGACCAAATCAAACTACTGAAAACTCTTTGGTTTAAACTTTGAAGAGAACAACATTACATAATTTCTTTCCACCATATATTTCATTATAAGACAACCTTGCAAAATCTTCTAAATGTCGAGTTTTTGCATACACACATGGTATGCACATTTTTGCTAGTATTATGTAATGAGAAGAATTGTCTCTATTTTTTGCTTGCACGTGTATGATAAGCACACGACACAAATTGGGCTCTCCAGACCATACAAACAACCTTGCGTTCGGCCATGGACTCAGATTTTGTCAAACGTTCTACGCCATCTATGAGAGGAGTGAGCTAAGTTTTGTTCCCTTGATGCCCGAACTAATCAACCGTTTCGCTTCTGGGCTTCCATAGCTTCATTCTCCAATCTTCTATTCGTCATACTTTCCTTTAGATTTGCATGTGAGTTGGGTCTTAAGCCACGTATATCTCACAATGAAATTCCGTTGGCCTTATACACATGTTACCACCATATCCATCACCACCTTACAATTTAAGCCTCGTAACATAATGATTCGAAATATATTTCTGTTTTTCTGAATTCCAAAGTAATTCATATGAATCAAGAAATCATTTGCTTACTAACCCGACGCTCTCTCATGCCTTATATACATGTTATCACCATATCCAGACGGACATGCTTTGGAGCGTGAAGACATGTAGACACTTTGGCTGTCACTCACTCTGCGCACTGCACCCTTTAATCGGGAGTGGAAGCATGCAATGCAAACGGAGCACCAAGTCTCACTATATATAAATATATCTATTATTATTCTTATACGTTATCTGATTTTTGTATCGTTTAAACCGTATACGTTAGCTTAGGAACCAAAAGTGACACAGGGTAAGCTATAATTGGAAAAAAGCTTTCCAAAGTAATTTTGAAATTCAATTGATAGTCGTCTCCATCTCATTCATCGTAATATCCTTTTATAGGCGAATAAGGAACAACCATTCATGTTTGGAAAAAAGAGATCGTAATAAATTTCTAGAAGACAAATCACAATTAATAAGGATTCTGGAAATCTAAAATTATTCAACTACTCTCGAAAATATAAGAGATCATTAATTGCCTTCGACGTCTTCGAAGAATGCTCCGGCATCAGTCACGGCCAAATCGCGTCGATTTCTGGCTATCACGTTTGTCAAGATAATCACATGCCAATCGTTCTACATCATTCTCTCCTTCTTCAGAAGAACTCGCCCTCGAGTTATCATCATGATAAAGCGGAATGTCTGGAGAGTGATACTTGAATAGGTCCGCCACGTTGAATGTTGCGGAGATATTAAGATCACCAGGAAGATCAATAACATAGGCATTGTCGTTGATCTTTGTGATAATTCGGCAAGGACCAATCTTCTTGTTCTTCAGCTTATTATATGTACCAACGGGAAATCGCTCCTTGCGTAGAAAGACCATGACTTCATCGCCTACTTCAAAAGTTTAGGAACGATGTTGCTTGTCAGCATGATCCTTATACTTGGCATTGGACTTAGCAAGTTGGCGTGCAACGTCGGCTTGAACCTCTATAATTTTTGTCGCCAAATTTTCTGCAGTTACACTATAACCAGGAATCTTAGGCAGAGGGACCAGATCAAGTGTATGTTGAGGCACATGACCATAAACAACTTCCAATGGAGACTTCCCAGTGGACCGATTAACTGTATTGTTGAAAGCAAATTCTGCTGGGGCAAGATATCGATCCCACTGTTTTGGCGTGTCACTGCAAAGACAACATATGATGTCCACCATTGTCCAATTAACCACTTCGGTCTGCCCATCAATCTGAGGGTGGAAGGAACTACTATACTGCAAATTAGTTCCAAGTTACTTCCATAGAGTCCTCCAGAAGTGACTGAAGAACTTAGTATCTTGATCAGAAGTAATCGTCTTTGGAACACCATGTAAACGAACTACTTCGCGGAAGAAAAGGCTAGCAACATGAGAAGCATCGGATGTCTTCTTACAAGGTATAAAGTGTGACATCTTTGTAAATTGATCCACTACCACAAAAACAGAATCCATACCTCGTTGAGTTTGCGGAAGTCCCAGAACAAAATCCATGGATATATCCACCCAAGGTCCGGTTGGAATTGGCAATGGCGTATAAAGGCTAGTATTCAGTGAATGCCCTTTTGCAACTTGACAGACAGGACACTTCTGCACAAAATGCTCAACGTCCCGCTTCAATTGTGGCCAAAAATATCGTTCCTCCACCAAGGTGATGGACTTATCATGGCCGAGATGTCCCCCAAGACTTCCTCCATGTAGCTCTCGAATCAGTTTCTCTCGAAGAGAACTTCGGGGAATACACAACCTGTTGCCATAAAACAAGAATTTATCGCATATAATCATATCACCAGCAGAACCAGCAGCTTGACACTTTGCCCAAGTGTCTCGAAAATCCTCATCGTCTGGATAGATCGCATAAAGACTCAAAACCCACTACTTCGTTCTTCATGGTAACCAATAATGCAGTTCGACAGCTTAAAGCATCAGCCATTTTGTTCAGATGACCTGCCTTATGTCGAAGCACAAAATTAAATTGCTCCAAGAAAGAAACCTAGCGCTCATGCATCTTATTTAAATGCTTTTGGCCCTTGATGTATTTGAGCGCTTGGTGATCAGTATTGAGTATAAACTCACGTTGATAGAGATAAGGCTGCCAATTCTTAATAGCTCGAACCACAGCGTAAAATTCTTGCTCATAAGTAGACCATCGGCATCGAGCTTCATTCAATTTTTCACTGAAATAAGCAACCGGTTTACCCTCTTGCGAGAGTACTGCGCCAATTCCGACTCCCGAAGCATCACAATCTAGCTCGAACAATTTATCAAAATTCGGCAAAGTTAGAACAGGAGCAGTAGACAATTTCTCCTTTAACAAGGCAAAGCTTGCCTCAGCCGCATCATCCCAGCGAAATTGTCCCTTCTTCAAACATTCTGTGATAGGTGCTAAGATAGTGCTGAAATTACGAATGAACCTGCGATAGAATGTCGCCAGTCCATGAAAACTTCACACCTCCCCAACAGTCTTGGGTGAAGGCCACTCTTGAATCGTGGCAACCTTTGCCTCATCAACTCGAAGGCCATCTGCATTAACAATGTATCCCAAAAATAGCAATTCACTTGTCATAAAACTGCATTTAGGCAAGTTGATATAGAGTTGATTGTTCTCCAAAACCCGCAAAACATCTCGAAGGTGGTCTACATGTTGCTGCTCATCGGGGCTATAGACAAGTATATCATCGAAATAAACCACCACGAACTTTCCCAAGAAAGGTTTAAGGACTTGCGTCATCAAGCGCATCAAAGTGCTAGGAGCATTGGTAAGTCCAAAGGACATGACTAACCACTCATAAAGTCCTTCGCTGGTTTTGAACGCCGTCTTCCATTCATCCCCGAGCCTCATACGAATTTGATGGTACCCACTCTGCAAATCGATCTTCGAAAAGATCTTTGATCCAGACAACTTGTCAAGCATATCATCCAAACGGGGAATAGGGAAGTGGTACCTTACAGTAATTTTATTGATTACTCGACTACTCATGCACATCCGCATGCTCCCATCTTTCTTTGGTGTAAGTAAAGCAGGAACTGCACAATGGCTCATGCTTTCTTGTATAAATCCCTTCCGAAGAAGTTCTTCCACCTTTTCCCGTAATATTTGATTCTCCTTTGGGGTCATGCGATAGTGGGGCAAATTTGGGAGACTAGCACCCGGTAAGAAATCAATTTGGTGTTGAATGTCTCGCATCGGTGGTAGTCCATCCGGTAGATCCTCAGGAATAAGACTAGAAAAAGCCTTCAGTAATCGTTGAAGTGCTTCTAGAATTTCGATGGTTTCTTGCTTAGATCCACTATCCACAATCAAGTACATAACATTCTTATTGCAAACATTAAGTAAAACACCAGTCTTGTCCTTGTCCTGTTTTTGAGTAGTTTGCGGAATACGAGTAGCTTCATCCAAGGGACGAAGGGTAATTTTCGTCCTATCCCACACAAACGAATAAACATTCTTACGCGTTACTCACCGAGCGCCATGGCCGTCCCAGCAAGACGTGGCATGCATCCATCTCAACAACATCACAGATTATTGTATCTTTATATATTTTTTCAATAGAAATAGGCAAACGACAAATCTGAATTACCTTTAATTCCGGCCCCTTACGAATCCAGCCGATCATATAGGGCGAGGGATAAACTTCAGTCTTTAGTTGGAGATGATCGACAAGCGCCTGCGATATGATATTCTCGCAACTTTCGCTGTCGATGATGACGTCGCAGACCTTTCCACTGATAGTGCAACGGGTGCGGAAAAGGTTATTCCCCTGCGAATCTTCCTTCCGTAGGGCTAACAACAGTCGTCTAACTACGCAATTAACATGTTCTCCTTCTTCGTCGACTATCTCTTCTTCGTTCCTCCAATCCTCCTCATAAAGTTCATCTTCAGGTTTGACCAGATTCGCCATCTTCCGCCGTGGACAGTCACTCGAATGGTGCCCAGGTTCATTACATTTAAAGCACTTTCCTGGATAGGGCTTTGCATAAGGATTTGGAACAACATCACGAGCCTTCGACGCAGGGGATTCAGAAGGTCTGGGCGCCAACATTACTCCCCAAATTTCGGTTTGTATTGTTGAATTGCCGATTAGAGGACTCAGCACCCTCCTGCGATTTTCCTCGCTCGAATTGCCCTTGAGGAGCATAATTTCCCGTTCTGCTTGAGTAATTGTTTCGCTCCAACTACAATTCCACTTTCCTGGCCATCTCTTGCGCATCCTTGACAGAGTATAAACGATGGAACGAAACACGATCTTGAATATTCAAATGTAGACCATTGATATACCTAGCGGTTTGTTGCGCTTCAGATTCGGTAAGATTATTGCGGGCCGAAAGTCGAAGGAATTCCTCCGTGTAAGCTTGAACCGTCCAACTTCCTTGTTTGCAAGCTTGAAATTGCTAGAACAAAACTTGCTCAAAGTCAGCAGGAAGGAATCGAAGCTTCAGCAACTGCTTCATATGATTCCAAGTTCGGATAGGTGCTTGCCCTTGTCGACGCCGGGAAAGTTGTGTTTGCTCCCACCAGGCTGAGGCGCCGCCCTTCAATTTATATGCCACGAGCTTTACTTGGCGGTCCTCTTTGATCTCCATGGCATCGAAGAACTTCTCAAACTCCCAGAGCCAATCTAGTAAGTCTTCGATGTTTAAGTTGCCATTGAAGGTAGGAAGGTCGACTTTCACTTGATATTGTTCGTGTTCTCGCCGATATCCTCCATGTTGACGACCCCCACGAACATGCTCTCCTTGAAATCCTCCATAACGGCGACCTTCACGAATAGGCATGTCCTGGAAATCCTCTTCATCTTCTTCTTCAGAATCCTCGACATAGTCTTGATGCCTTTGTCGGGTAGTTGCCCTTCGCTCCATAGCTACTTCGGGAACTCGAGCGACAGGAATACGCTCTGCTGGAAGATCACTAGGGTTAGGGTTAGGGTTTGCAGACAACCGTTGGATGGCGGCAAGTAATTCTTGCATCGTCCATTGGTGGTCTCGCAGAGCTTGTCGAGTTTCCTCAGCAAACTGAGTAAATTCCTCGCGTGTAACAGGCTCAGCGCCCTCAGTTACGGAGGTGTTTCGATTCACATTATGAGACATCGTCGCAGGGAGAAACCTTGCTCTGATACCAAATGACGCAGGGTAAGCTATAACTGGAAAAAAGCTTTCCAAAGTAATTCTGAAATTCAATTGATAGTCGTCTCCATCTCATTCATCGTAGTATCCTTTTATAGGTGAATAAGGAACAACCATCCAAGTTTGGAAAATAGAGATCGTAATAAATTTCTAGAAAACAAATCACAATTAATAAAGATTCTGGAAATCTAAAATTATTCAACTACTCTCGAAAATATAAGAGATCATTAATTGCCTTCGACGTCTTGGAAGAATGCTCCGGCATCAGTCACGGCCAAATCGCGTCAATTTCTGGCGATCACGTTTGTCAAGATAATCACATGCCAATCGTTCTACATCAAAAAGAAAATGGTTAATACCATGAAAAACCCTAAACTGGTACACTTGTGACAGATTTACCCCAAACTATTTTTTTGACCATAAAAACCTCAAACGGTACATTTGTGACAATTTTATCCCGAACTATTTTTTGACCACCAAAATCCCAAACTTCAATGTACACGTGACAATTTTACCCCGAACTATTTTTGACCACCAAAAACCCCAAATGGTACACATGTGACAATTTTACCCGAACTAGTTTTTTAATATTTTTTTATTTTTCGAATTTTTTTAGTTTTTCTTTTCTTTTCTTTTTCCTTTCCTTTTCTGTTTTTTTTCCTTCATCTTCATTAGACCAACAATGGATTGTTATATTGTAATTGATACCACAATAACGTGACACGTAACATAAATGCTACATTTTGACCCAAAAAAAAAACATAAACGCTAAATGAAAGACTTTCTTTATATGCATGAATTTTCATGACAACCACTTTTTTCTACATTTAAATGTCTCACGTTTTATTTATTATATATTTCAAGTGATCATATTGATTTATGAATCGCCATGCACATATAATATCTCTCATCTTATATATAAAATATACTAATTTTGTAAATTAATCTGTTAAATTAAATTGGCAAGCAAGACGTATAGAAATTGTTGATTAGCTGTACTCCAAGCTTAGGTAACAAGCCTACGTTGGACCCCATCAGTTGCCTATCCACTTGCACCCAAAAATAAGAAAGACACGACAACAA
This sequence comes from Syzygium oleosum, assembly GCF_021117445.2. Lineage (NCBI taxonomy): Eukaryota > Viridiplantae > Streptophyta > Magnoliopsida > Myrtales > Myrtaceae > Syzygium > Syzygium oleosum. The sequence goes on along the minus strand of NW_026607499.1, from coordinate 8,950,597 downwards.
TATAATACCTTTTTCGCGAGACATTTAAATGTAGAAAAAGTGGTTGGCATGAAAATTCATGCATATAAAAGAAAGTCTTTCATTTAGCGTTTATGTTTTTTTTTGGGTCAAAATGTAGCATTTATGTTACGTGTCACGTTATTGTGGTATCAATTACAATATAACAATCCATTGTTGGTCCAATGAAGATGAAGGAAAGAAAAAGAAAAGGAAAGGAAAAAGAAAAGAAAAGAAAAACTAAAAAATTCGAAAAATAAAAAATAATATTAAAAAATTAGTTCGGGTAAAATTGTCACATGTACCAGGTTGGGGTTTTTGGTGGTCAAAAAATAGTTCGGGGTAAAATTGTCACAGGTACTACTTTGGGGTTTTTAGTGGTCAAAAAAATAGTTCGGGGTAAAATTGTCAGATGTATCGGTTGGGGTTTTTATGGTCAAAAAAATAGTTTGGGGTAAATCTGTCACAAGTGTACCAGTTCAGGGTTTTTCGTGGTATTAACCCAAAAGAAAACCTGTTTACTAAATTTGGGATCGCAAATTTCTGCAATTTTGTTTGTGCAACACCTCATTGTAGCCAAAAAATATAATATGTGCTATCATCTAAAGTATAGAAGGCCTCCTACTTAAGATGGAGTATAATCCTTTTACTTCTCCAGAATACCCCCAATTAAATATTTTATAAGTCTTATATAAACGGACGAATGCAAAAATTTCGTATTTCTATTTTACCTCTTATATATTTCAATTTTAAAAATTTGGATCTTTTCTATTTCACAAGTAACCTTACCAATAAAGTGCTAGTGATAAATATTGGATGATGCTATTTTTCAAATCATAAGTTTTGATAGCAATAACATGTTAAAATTGGTTTTGGGTGAGCAATATCAAGTTTTGTTTTTTTGGGTCCGAATATCAAGTTTTTGGACATGTATAGATTTTGAGAACTTCAAACTTGAGGAACCACATCTTGACTCCATTTCATCTTCACAATGATTACATCTCTGTTTCGTCAACATTTGAGTTTGTTGTTTTCTTTTTGCCATTATTAAACTAATATGGTCAACCTACTAATCTGGAAATTAAGCTGCATAGAACGAGTCCAGGTGGGCTTGGCAGACTGATCTTCTTCTTGGCAACAAGTCATTTGCCCAGGTCCACACCATGCACTGACAATATTCATTTTTGAGTAGACGGTAGCAAAAATGGAGCGTGAAGACATGTTTACACCTTTCCTGTCCCTCGCTCCGCGCATTGCACCGTTGTGTCACACTTGGTAGTATTTGATGCAAATGGAGTATCCATTATATTTGCTGCCAACCATCCTGCGCACGCATCTCCGAATAAGTTCCAAACTCTCTTTCCAGCGGAGCCGATTGAAATCCGTCAATTTCCCTCTCCATTGGGGGCCATCTACATTCATTCTTAACTTCAAAGCACACTCACAACTACACTAGTCAAACGAATGGATCAGATTGGGTCGAAAATAGTTCGACCCAAATTGACCAATATAACTTGTTTTGACTTATTACATCCAATACAAATCTAGCGATCCATACTTGACTCGACCCATATTACTAAAACACTTTCAAATTTAACCCAATTTATGAATGATTGTTTCTTTTGATTTTTTTTTTAAAATATATATTGTTAAAACATTTTCATACGATACAAATCTAATAGACAATTTTTATAATTTTTTTAACAAAAATTGATTTTTTAATTTTTTTAATTTTCTTTTTTCTTTAAGTTAGGCAAGGGCCTGTGACTCTCGCCAGACTTCGTAAAAAAAAGAAAAGAACGAAAGAAAAAGAAAAAATAATATATAATAAATAATAAAAAAATTAAGAAAATTTTAAAAATTGGCCTCATCTCCAACTTCACTTGAAATGGGTTAGAAATGGGTTTGTTCTCTATTTTTCATATGGGTTACAAAATGGGTTAGTTATCACCCCATTAAGTTGTTAGGCAACATATTTATAACCCATTTAAGCCTATTTTTAAAACTTAAGGTAATTCATTTATGACCTGCAACATCAAATATTTGCTCTAGACCAATTTTACCTCCTTTACACACAGCCACCCTCCTCAATCCTTCCCTACGTTCCCTTGTACACCAAACTCGTGAACCACCGTACACCCTTTAACTACGATCAGGAGCTAAAGCTAGCTAGTAAAGTGCAATTCATTCATGATGACATCTCCTTGCTTGAGCAATGTGTTCAGGCTGGGGAGGCTTGGTTCCGGAACAATATGGGCATAATTAGATATCATTGTAATGGCTGCGACCGCCATGACCCTGTTGGTGAGTGCGACCCCACCAGCAGATCCCAGAGGGCCTGGAGATGGTTACGTTACGATCAGGATGCTGGATGTGAATAAGAACAGCAATAATATAGATATGAACGCGGTCAAAGTGTTGCTTGAGGTTCTAGGAGTCATCTCTCCGGTACAGCTACTCTCTATTTCTCACATATATCACACTCTGTCTTGTTGACTTATCTTTTGCAATCACAAAAAGAGCTTCTCATATCTCACCCCCTTCCCTTGTCTTCAGCGCTTAAAGTATGAGAGGAGTTTATATATACCTCACAATCCTCGGTGTGTCTGCAATCCTCAGCCACCTGCCTGGACAATCCTCAAGACGGTATGATCACTGCTTGTCCATGGGATCCACGAGTCAAGGGTGAGTTCTTTCACCAAACCACATTCAGCGTCGGACACTCTATGGTCAAGAGCTTCATCGAAGACATCCAACAACTCATTACACTAGAGACTAAAGCGTTGTGCGGAGTGGAGCTCTACAGCGGCGTCCTCATGCGTAATGTCAAGGCCTCTAGCCCTTACTTGGGCAAGCAGGAGGACGCTGTAGACTTCGACATCACTTACTGTAAGGAGCAAAGGATCCGCTGAGCCCGAGGCTATACGAAGACGTGCTCGAAGAAATAGAACAGATGGTGCTAATCAAGTACGGCACACTGCCTCATTGGTGGAAGAATGGGAATTTGGCGTTCACTGGAGCGATCAAAAGATACAGAAAAGCCCAAGAATTTTTGAAAGCGAAGGAGATGTAGGATCCAACTGGGGCTGTTTTCTAGCTAATGGACAGACCAAGTTCTTGGACTCAAGGACGGAGCGAGCATAGTCAGGGACGGATGTGCACTCGAGGGACTCTGCATTTGTTCACAAGATGCACACTGCGCACCAACAAGGGCTACTATTGCAAACTCGGAAAAGTCTACGGAGATGCTAGAGTTTGTACTCGAATCGGTCCCAAAACCCATTAGAGCTGCGACTTCATCACTCTTAGGTCTCGAAGTGGAAACCAAGCTGCTCAACTCCATCCGTTCACATTAATTGCACATTGTGCATGCCGGTACGCTGATAATGACATATTTAGATGGAGAATGAGATCGAGATATTAGAGTGTAAGAAACTAGTTCAAGATGGACCGTCCTTGTTCTTGGCCTGGAGCCACAGTAGCCTTAGTGTTCTATCGTTCCCATGTCTCTGTGTATTTAGCAACGTTTTACGTGATTTTCTAGCATCAAAAGGACCGGACCGAATGAATGAAAATTGATTGGTTGAGACTTTGAATCGAACAGCATTACATTTTTTTCGCTTATCGACATAAGAGCAAGCCAAAGTATCAATTTGTCGTCTTTTCAACCGGAAACACAAATTGGGCCGAGAGGCCCATGGAGGATGGCATTGAAAAGGCTTTTGGAGAGGCCCAATAGCATTCACTGCTGCCTCACACTGTCTTCCTTAAAAAGGGTGCTTCTGGAGAAGTGGGAAGAGAAACGCACCACCCCACACCCACCCATCCACCCCTCCTCTCGTTTCTCGTTTCTCGTTTCTCATTTCGTGGTCGGACAAATTAAGGAGAAGGGAACCGCGAGAGCAGCCCCTCTCCTCTGCAAACTGCAGCTGAGCGAGGCGGAGCAGGAAGTCGTGAGCGTGCCCGACATCCATCCATCGCGCCTCCGGCCTGAGTTTCTTAGGACATCCTCGGCCTCGATTTCGGGTACTTGTCCCGCTTTTCCTCCTCTCTTTTTGTGCCCTCTTTCTCTCGTTGTCGAAGCTCTTTATCCCCCCCTTTTCAGTCCCCCGTGTCTGTTCCTCTCCGCCTTGTGAATCTCCCCCTTCGGGCTGACTTCCCTGTTTGTGGGTTTTTCCTGTCCGGTCTTCCCAGCATTTATAACGAGATACATCGCGCCGCGCTGCCTCCTGGTCTCCTTCTCCTCCTCCTCCTCCTCCTCTGTCTTGTCCGATCGTAATTTTCAGATATAGGGTTTCCGTGTATTCGCCGCATATATATATATATATATATATATATATATATATATTGTGTGTTAGCTGGGTCTCTTCAGGTTTTCGATTTTCCACCTCTCTGTCCGTTTCTCCTGCGAATCTACTGCAACAGTCCAATTCTTGACCTTTCCATGCTCCATGTCGACTCTTCTTGAGAGAGATTTTCTCTCCGGTGAGCCAAGTTTGCTTCTTTTTTTTTTTTCTTCTTTTCTTTTCCATACCATAGTTATATCTCCTATATATTTATTTGGGGGCTTGGGAAACGTTCCTACTTTTTTGTTCAAAGGCTTCTTTTTTAGCTGCCATTATATTGCAAGAAAAACTGGGAATGTACCGGTTTATTTGGCTTTCACGTTAGAAGGAGATCCGCATATTTGCTTTCCCCAAATTTTTGTTTTTGATTGGTAAAAAGGTGAAAGGATCCTGGGTAATCCGTTGTATTTAGACCTTTGGAGAGTTTTCTCTGTCATCTCTCCGGATGATTTGAATTGATTGGTGTTGCTCCATCCTTATGGAGCATCATGAATGTTTCTACAGTGCTCTCCTTTGGGAATAGGTTGCTACTCTCTACGTGCACTTATGCAGTTTCACGAGCTTGGTTCTAAATTAGGTGCCGCTCTTGTATAGTTCTCACACAAGAAACCTTTCAGTGTGGAGCAAATATGGGGGATGGCACGGAAGTTGACGAGCGGGTTGACCTGGATGAAGATAATTACATGGAAGAAGAAATTGATGATGAAATCGAAGAGCAGCAGGACGAGGATGCAGGAGATGGGGCCGATGAAGATAATGCAGATGATGATGCTGAAGAAATTGAGGACTCCAAAGATGGGGTTGCTGGGGAGGACCAATCCCCGGACATAGACAGAAGTCATGCTGCCGCCAATCCTGTCGAGGATGAAGAAAGGCCGGCTGTGTCCTTGAGTGCCGAGGAGAAAGAGAAGCATGCTCAAATTCTTGCCCTTCCTCCTCATGGAAGTGAGGTTTTTATTGGAGGCCTTCCGCGGGATATTTTGGAAGAAGAATTAAGAGATCTATGTGAACCAATTGGAGAAATTTGCGAGGTTAGAACGGTGACTTATTGTGCTTTTGAATTGCTAGGATTTTTGTCGAGCTGGATTATCATATTGTAATGCAATAATTGTTCAGATTAGGTTAATGAAGGACAAGGGCACTGGTGAAAGCAAAGGTTATGCTTTTGTAGCTTACCGGACACGGGAAATGGCACAGGGAGCCATTGAGGAGTTGCATAGTAAAGAGTTCAAGGTAATTGTTTTGTTGAAGGATTTCTCATATACTTGCTTAACTCCATTCGAGGCTAGGCTGAACATTATATTGTCGCTGCAGGGTAAAACATTGAGATGTTCACTGTCAGAAAGTAAAAACAGGTTATTCATTGGTAATGTTCCCAAGTCTTGGACAGAAGATGAGTTTAGAAAAGTCATAGAGGACGTTGGACCTGGGGTTGAAAACATAGAGCTGATAAAGGTGGGTCTTGATTTTGGTAGTTCTCTAGAATTCTGTTGTGGATGAGTAATTGAATGCTCATGCTGTCTTTTCTTTCTCTTATTGAGAACAGGATCCTCAAAATCCTGGTCGTAATCGTGGATTTGCTTTCATTTTGTACTACAATAATGCATGTGCTGACTATTCGAGGCAAAAAATGGCAAGTTCTAGTTTCAAGCTAGATGGCAATACCCCTACTGTCACGTGGGCTGATCCAAAGAGTGCACCTGATCACTCTGCTGCATCTCAGGTATCTGTAAATGAAACTATGCTACTAATTCGTCTTTTTAATGCTTGAGCCTAACTGACTAGTTTACTTTTTACAGCTTCGATCAATAGCATAGTATTTATCTTTTTATCTTGCATGTTTTAGTACATTGTGATTTTTTCTTTTGGCTCTGGAACTCTGTTATGTTGACATTGATGTGAGTACTCATGATATTTGAAGAGTCTTAAGACAAACAACTGGAATAGCTAACCAGTATCATATCTTTGGCATGTTAATGAAAATTCTTAGGTAAGAAATTATTACAACACAATGCCTTTTGCCTGTTCTTTGTAGGATACAAGCATATTCAACTTCTTCATATGAGACATTTTTTCATCCCCTTCACGTACATCTTCTGTTTGATGATTGGTATTCTGACAAAGCACACAGTCTTGTGCGGCTTCTTGAGTTTTTTCTCACCCGCTGATCGTTTAGAATCAGTGTTTCCTGTCTGAAAAATGTCGGGTGTGGAGGAGCAGTCTTTGCTGTGAGTTGGGAGGGTGTGTATTATCTGGCATCTACTAGTTTTCTTGAACTAATGTGGATCTATCATTTACGGCTATCACATGTTTTTTCTCAATAGAATGAGTTATACTCACAAAGTACCTGTTGCCATAGGTGCTTGCTGCCATTGGAATGTTGTCGTGGTGTTTTAGTGCTCCACTTTTCATTGCTTGTGCTTCCAAAAGTTTGATAGTATGCATTAATTGCAAATGTTTGTGTGATCAAGGCTTGTTTGATTACATGGAGAAAGGCCAATGGAATGGGATTGAGATCTTCATTCCCTTTCCCCAGGTCATTTGGGGAAGGTATATGAAATCTTGGAAGGAAAGTGCTTCATTACCTTGTTTTCATTAACATGGGGGGTAAGGGTATTGATGGGAATGAATAAATAGAAATAAGTAAACCTGATAGGAAAACCAAGTTTGTGTACCAAAAATTTTTAAGGGTCCCAATGCGGTGTTAAGTAGTTATGATTCAAACCGAATGTTTTGTCGCAAGTGTGAAATTCTGATGGTAACATTTAAGTGGTTGTTACATGATTGCCGATTTCCGATCTTTTACTTACGAATAAGAAATGTAAGTTCCTTACCAAAAAAAAAAATATAAGAAATGTAAGTTGCTAAACAAGAAACTTGGAGAAATGTTCATCCCATGAAATTGTGTGAGTTTGTCATCTGTAACCCCCCCTCCCTCTCTCTGTCTCTTCCTTTTCCTTTTTATTTTCTGTACTCTTTGGTTGCAAGGCTGTGTTTGGGGCTGGGATAGTGTAAGTAAGTTTAATTTTTTCTTTGAGTGAACTTGACAACTTGGCATATTCCATCTGCATCATGGAATATGACCCAAGGAACCACTTCTGAGGTAAATATGGATGACAGGAACCTTGTGTACTTTCTGTGGCTTAGGATATTGTGGTGAGCATTTACTGAGTTATTTAGATGCAGTGCTGGTTTTTCCGTGCTAGTTGTCTCTTATAGCTTGTCTTAATAGTAATCATCTATGAGCTGCTAATCATGTGAGATCACTTGGTTGCTTTTATTCTATTAGGTGAAGGCTCTTTATGTGAAGAACATCCCTGATAATACCACTACCGAACAACTTAAGGAAATATTCCAGCGTCATGGAGAAGTGACAAAGGTGGTCATGCCGCCTTCAAAATCTGGGAGTAGCAAACGAGATTTTGGATTTGTTCACTATGCTGAAAGGTCAAGTGCATTAAAGGCTGTCAAAGATTCTGAGAAATATGAAATTGATGGTAAAAATTTTCGGACTTACTCCGTGGCTTGTTGATTTAATTTAGTTACATTGAAGGGGCAGCGTGGGGCAAGAAAATTGAATTGCATCTCTGTTTATCTGTTGTCTTCAGATGCACATGTCTGCAATTACTGCTTCTGTGAGCCCACAAAATGATAATGTTTAGGGTGGGTTTAATTACTTTAGGGATAAAAGAAATTTCAATCTTTAGGAATTTCTGTGGGTTTCTCGATGCCCCATATGTCACTTGAAACAGTTCTAAGAGTGTCAGAGTAAGATATAGACTACGTCTATTCTGTCTCATCAGAACAATTGATTTGAGGGTTGTGCTTCCTCTTTGTGATGGTTAATTTTGAATTGTTTTTCATGGCTCGGAACTTAGGACTATTATGTCGTTGGTGAAGCAGTCACTCTTGTTGGCCTGATAATAGACTTGCGAACCATACTTGCCTCCAAGCTGTCATCTTTGATTTGGTCTTCTTGCAGTATTTTTTTCTCGTTGTCGAGAAAAAGCCTACGTAGGTGGGTCCATGAAACATTGCAATTCTGTTTGTGACCCTTTGATAATGTCTTGGGAATATAAATTGTAGGACATGCGTTGGAGGTTGTCCTTGCCAAGCCTCAGACTGAGAAGAAAACTGATAGCTTGAGTATCGGGCTTCAGGCTAACCATCTTCAAAATCCTGGCTACGGTGGTTTTATTGCTAATCCATATGGATCTATGAATACGGGATATGGTGTTTCTTCCAGTTTTCAGCAGGTCTGTTTGTGTTATTTGTTTTCCCCTTTGGTTCTTACTTGGTTATGTCCCATGTATCTAGTTTTAGCTGATCTGTTGTCATGCGTGAACAGCCGGTGATATATGGTAGGGGACCAATGCCGTCGGGGATGCATATGGTGCCAATGGTTCTGCCAGATGGTCGAATAGGCTATGTTTTGTAAGTAATAGTATAATTTTGAAGTTGAATATTCATTTGGTGGTGATGAAATGGTCTTGAATATGTCTCTGTCTGTACCTTTTCTACTTGGGTTTATGCAGACAACAACCTGGTGTACAAATGCCTCTTCCTCGGCCTCGGAGAGTTGATCGGAACAATGGGACTGGTGCACAGCCAGGACGAGGGAGCAGTGGCGATGAGGGCAACCGAAGCAGAAGATATCGACCCTACTAGGATTGAAGACGATGGTTTTTGTTACTGGTGGGATGGATGAGAGATTGGGTATTTGGATAAAGGGAAGGCCTTCCATGGATGACTTAACTAGTGTCCATTTGACTTGCCAGATGTAAGAGAGTGGCGGATAAAGAGTGTGGCTAATGTCCTACATCATCCAGTTTCCTGAGGAATCAGAATTAATCATTCTCGATTGATGTAATATCACTTTACTTGGTAGTGGGATTTGTGTCCAGAAGAACGTTTAGCAGCGTCCGGCAGATACAAGAAGTCTGACATATTCAAGAAGAAAATTTTTTCCTTTTCTTTGGGGGGTGGGGGGTAAAGAGATGCATAGCCGAGTCCAGTAGAATTAGAAGACGTGAAGTTAAGACCTTGGTGTTGCCAAAGACGGGCTTTAAGTAGAATTTAGGGTTGGTGGGGCCGGTCAGTTTTCTGGTTTTAGTTCTTCCGGGTGAAGTGATCAGCTGGACTTCAATGTTTGCCTTTGGCTGGTTTATTTCAGACTGGAGACAAAATAGCACCGGCCCTTTTTCATATCGTAACTTTTGTTGAACATTATTTTCTAATGTTGCAAGAAGAGACACTCTTTTACAAAGAGGGGGAGAGAAAGAGAGAGAGAGAGAGAGACAAAAGGCTTAAGTTTGTTCGTGTGTGTGCGGGTTTCCCAGGGCGGGAGGAGCAATAGCTCGGTGTAGCCCAAAACTCATATAATTACTCTTAACTCTTACATGGAAACGAAAGGGTGCATAAAATTGGTTGGAATGAGAAGATATATCCTCAAAACAGAGGGATGTTACAAAATGCGTTTTGTATCTCCTTTATTCGTGCAGTCAGAGGAGGCTAGAGATATGGTTAAGGCGCTCCTCAAGCTCGTCCAAGCGCGCAGCCCAGCCGGAGTCGATGCGCAGGGGCCTAACGTCTTCCACCAATCTATCAGCCGGAGATGCTACTGCACTCAACTGGTTCGTCTTCTCCATCTCCATCTCCATCTTCATCTTCTTCTTACTCCTCTTATGGGCGGTTGCTTTATCGAGGGCCCGGAGCACATCCGACCCGCTCATCCCCTCGACATCCGCGCCGCTAGCCCGATCATAGTGGTTGTTGGCAGAGACGACTAGTTTGATGGTGCGGCCGCCTGAACGAGTGGCCGAAACAGCAGCTGTTGTAGGGAGGACCACCAGCAGTGGCGGAGTCAGGCACGCCCCACATTTCATGATTTCGTCTCCTTCCAGTTTTAATTCCACGTCTCTCACTCTCAGCTGACCCCGGTATATATATATCCCAAAGTGTTGTGTGATTGTGGTTGGTCTTGTGAGAATTGGGCCCCCAATTCAAATCTCTCTTTAGCCCCACTCACAATTCTGTCCTTCCAATCCTTTGGCCATGTTTCACCATCCCTAGTTGAGCTGCGCGTAGCTTCTTCCCTCGAAGACCCTTGCTTAACCATAACTTTCGAGGCCATTTAACATCACCTGGATATTTATGGTAATTCCTTTGAAATTAGATTAGAAAGTGAAAGCCGGCTACATGGTCCCGATCCTAATAACTCGATGGTATTATTCCACTCCGAATTCTTATCCACATTTAGTCCATCGTACAAAACGGAGCGCGATGTTTACCCCTCATACATGCGTGAGGCCACAAAAGAAAAGACTGTCATGTGCCCTGATTTACGTGAGAAGAATCCAAATTCTTAACTGTTCACACCAGCTAGTCCACCATCAGAATGTATATACCGAGACTAAGGCAAGGTTTTCGCCACACGGCTGCGTAATGTCCACGAGGAAGGATGACAGATGAAATCGAAAAAGACAGCTTCATGGACTAGGCTTTTCGAAATAGGAAAAAGAATTTAAAGAGCAACTGCTCTCTGGTCTGGAGAACCAAACAACGGGATAGGCATGTAGTCATGACGAGAGAGAGATTCTAAACTTGCTGAAGGTAGGCAAATTCAAGTATGAAAAACAGAGAGATTGAACGACGGAAATATCCTATCTTTTCTTGATGACTTCCATTCTTGGTCATTCCAGTAAGTCGGGGAACACACATAGATATCATATATTCATCTCTATTTGTTTTCCATTGCATTGACGTAATAAAATCAATTCTTGCCTCTGCTTTGGAAAATCACTACCCAATTATACAGTCAACAGGCTTTTCTTTGAATGAATACACTTGGTAATAATAGATGCAGAGAGAGAGAGAGAGAGAGAGGGAGAGGGAGAGTAGTCCTGGTCCACCACCTAATTCAGTCTCAAATGCACGGCTTGTGTTGTCGCTTTAATGAATCAAGAGGACGTGTGGGATTTGGCTACACTTTTCGTCGTTTCCATCGCGGAGGCCGTGGGCACAGGCACAGGGTACCTATGTATGCAGTTGAGCCAGGGATTGTTGGGTCCGCAATCGCTGGCCGAGATGCCCCTCAACGCCCTCCAGACGGCGCTATTGCACTTGAAACCGGACCCGAAGGCGATCTGCCAGACCCTGTCCCCGCTCTGGACCCGACCCTTGGCCTCAGTGTAGGCCAGCTCGTACCAGAGGGAGCTGCTGGACGTGTTGCCGAAGCGGTGGAGCGTCATCCGGGACGGCTCCATGTGACGGTCGCTGAGCTGCATGTTCTTCTGCATCTCGTCTAGCACCGCCCTCCCGCCCGCGTGGATGCAAAAGTGTTCGAAGGCCAGCTTGAAGTCCGGGATGTAGGGCTTCACCTTGGCCCCCATCACCTTCCTCCTCACCAGCGTCACTAAGAACTTGAACTGCTCCGTCCATGGCAGCACCAGCGGCCCCAGCGTCGTTATGTTGATCTTGAGGGCCTCCCCTGCCACCGTCATCAGCTCCTTGGCAAGCGACACCCCCACCGTCCCTCGCTCGTCCTCCTTCTGGTACACGCACCGGTAGTTCCGGTCGTCTGCTCCCCGGTGGGTCCGCACTGTGTGCACCAGCTGGTACTTGGAGCGCTTCCGGTCTCGGGCCCTGTTGGAGAGGAGCACGGCAGCGCCACCCATGCGGAATATGCAATTGCACAGCAGCATCGACTTGTCGTTCCCGAAGTACCAGTTGAGGGTGATGTTCTCGGTGCTCACCACCAGCGCGTAGGTGTTTGGGTTGGCTCTCAGCAGGTTCTGGGCCAGGTCTATGGATATCAGCCCGGCGCTGCATCCCATTCCCCCGAGGTTGTAGCTCTTTATGTCCGTCCTCAGCTTGTAGTGGTTCACGATCATGGCCGATAGTGACGGCGTTGGGTTGAACAAGCTGCAGTTCACCACCAGTATCCCCACGTCCTCCGCCCTCACCCCAGTCTTTTCCAAAAGGGCGTCCACTGCCCCGAACATGACGGCCTCCGCCTCCAACCGCGCCTCCTCCATGCATAGGTTCGGGGGTGCAGACGTGATCCCTCTAGGGAAGTAAGTTTCGTCCCCTAGGCCGGACCGGCTCGAGATCCGCCTCTGGAACTGGAGCGTGTCCTCCTCGAACGCACCGCTTTCCTCGCTCATCTTCAGGAACGACTCCACGGACATTTTCCGCTTGTCGTCCGGTAGGTAACATGCGAAGTCCACCAGATACACTGGCCTGCTTCGCTTCGACACGTACAGAAAGAGGAGCAGCAAGAGCAGCGCGGAGCCGGCTTTCGCCGTGGATGCGTTGATGCCATCCAGCGCGACAGCTGGGCTCCTCCACATCTCGGAGAGGCGGGCCTGGTCAAGGCCGGTGAGATGAATGAGGATGGCAAGGACGAGAGGGACGACGGCGACGAACTTAAGTACGGTGGCGAGGTTGCAGGAGTAGCCGTATCCTAGCTTGACGTACTTAAGCTTCACGGACTGGAGGAAGTCCGGCAAGCGCCGTCGGATTTTGATGACGGCGGAGGACGAGTCCTTGTCGAAAGCCATCTCCGCCGTGAGTCTCTCCTTGTCCAGAATCTCAATGCTATCCATATCCCTCCCTCTAGGACGTCCCTCCATCAGAGCTTCAGCTGCGAGAGTATGTTAAACGATCTCTCCTCTTATTTGGGCTCGTGCAGCAGCAGCAGCAGCAACGCTTTATAACACGAACGAGGAGGCCAAGGCAACCCCGTCTCGCTGACGTGATTAGGTTTTCGTTGAGAGGGACGCCCCGCCCTTTCTCTGAGGTTCCCCCCTTGGCTCCTAAGTCGTAATGCGTATGTTTCGTTGAGAGGCTGCGTAGTATTAAATGGAAGAAAGCTGGAAATGATAAAGCCTTGAATTAATGGCGAGTAGTTTCGAGTATCAATTGCTGCTCAACTACCAACGGAAGAGTGTGTCGACCTGTTTGCCAAAATTATGAGGCATTGTACATGTGGACATGCTAGTTTCCTAGGTATTCACATTCAATAAGAACACTATCCATCGCATTTCCCCGATGGTTCCCGATGCTCATGCGTATAGATCATACGCGAAGAAGAAAGGTCCAACATGACCACTTCTCCATGCCCCGTTGATCAACACCAATAGTAATTTTATGTAGAAAGCTTGACCAAGAACTTTCTGTGGAGGAGACCCCAGCTTTGCGATGACTTGCGTGGTCAGATTTGGAAAATGGGGGTGGGCTAACAACGAGCCTTGATTTTTGTTGTTATATCTCTTTTTGTGGGGGCGAGTGCCAGTTGGTAACCGATTGATTTAGGCTGCCACTTGGGCAGTGCAAGTGGGGATGGCTATTGGGAGCCTGGTTGCCCCATGTGAGAACTTGGAGATTTCTTTCAAGCAAGCATTGGAAAGACGTCTTGGAGGCCCCTATCTTCTTTCCTTTTTTCCCTCCTCACTCTCTCTTTTTCTTTTCTGTTTTTTAAAATTGGGATGGGCCCCATCAAGACACAGCCCATTAATCTAGCAGATATGAAGGCACGATTCTTGGGCAAGAGAGGAAAAATAAGGCCGGTGAGCGGATTAAGGTGGTCTGAATTAATGTTGTTTTTCCATGGATTTTTAGTGTAAAGATGTCATTCGGTCTTTTGAGAAGATGGTTGAGCGGACGGAACCGAAAGAGTTGCGAGTCTCACCATCATTTTCTATGAAGTTAGATTACCTAAACTTTGGGGAGAAAAGGATTCGGGCCTCCGCCTCTTCGGATCTAGGCGCATTCACTTCGCTCTAGCGTGTATGACAAGAATGGCTTCTGTGTTAGGTTATCCCATTTAATAAATGGTTGGCCGTTGGTTGAGAATAAGTGTCACACTCAGAGAATCCATCAAGAATTGGGAAATCATATAGCCATCCCGTTGGGGTGTGGTTCATACTCCACATCGATAGGAAGGCACATGGGTCCTGCTCCCCGGTAGGCGAGAAGGGCCCCCACGACGCCAGAGGGTTTTTATAGTTTGGCCCGTGTTTTATTAGTAATTTTAGTTTAGACTCATGAATAGCTGCTACCTATATATAATTTCTTTCTCTCGTGATTGAGAGTTCTAACAGAGAATTAGGAGGTGCTAATTATAGTGGAATCCTCTGTTGGATGTAACCGAATGAGTGAACCAAGATAGCCTTGTGTCTCGATTTCTCTTTCTCGCTTCTACTCTCTACTTCGTTGTGTTTGTGTGCCTAATCCTAACGCATCCTTCCACTCTATTGATTCAACTCCAAACACAACCAACAGTCTATTATATATATAAATTAATCAACTTAGTAAACCATCTTAGAGCAAAAGGGGAAATATTAGTCAGCTTAGTAAAAATGTTTTAACAGGTTTGTCAAGTTTGGCTTGAACCTATCTTAGGTGAGGTGTGTTTAATCAACAGCAGTCCCGGTGATAAAGCCCATAGGGGTAGTGAGTATGTTGGTCAGCTCTGGTTGGTAGCCTAGATAGTGTGAAAACAAACTTGTTAGGATGAGTTTATTAACAAGATCAATGTCTTTAGTTCTATATTACAAATGTCTTCTAATCAAGGTCCTATACATAAAGAAGAAATAAACACAGAAGATTTCAATAAATTTATAGAAAATTGGGAAATCCCTAAAGTCCAACTTAATCAAATTTATCAGCAATCAAAAATATAAATTTTACCCACCCCGCTGTGGGCGCGTTGGCTCGGGCGGACATCCCTTATCCCGCTGGGGGGGGGGGGGGGGGGGTTTCCGATTCTCCACGCGCGCATATTGCGCGACTTAAGTGCGGCGCCGTGGGTGGTGGGTCCCTGCGCTAGCGTCGGTCCGGATTTACGTCACCGGCTGTCGGCTGTACGGCGGTTCCCGGGTCACCAAAAAAAATATAAATTTTTCAAAAAATTAGATTACGTTATCACAACAGAATAAAGATATATTCCTCTTTCCAATTTGAATCAATTCAACTTTTAAATCACGAATCTCTCAAAAAGCATAAGCAAAAGTTTAATTACATTCATATAGGACTAGTCTAAATAGGCATCAAACCTCTTACTAAAGAAGGACTAAGCATATCTATCCTTCTAGTTTTAAGAGATTCACGCCTCCTAAATTATGAGGAATCAATCTTATGAATTGAAGAAACAAGTCTCTGTAGTGGTTCAATCCAATTTGGTTGTTATCCCAATTTCTCAATATCACTCAAAGATAAAAATATTCTTAATTCATTAACCCTTTGGATTAAGATACATAATTATAAGATAGCGGATGTATCTATTCCATTTGCTCTTGTCTAGATGATTCATTATAAGGCTATCCTTTTGCATTTGGAAGCAAAACGTTCAAAGACAATCAAAGGGAAACCCTCCTTCTCACTAGTATCTCTAGAGCCAATACGATCATCCCTAGATCAATCAATCGGAATCAGGTGGTTTTACTATAACAATGGGAATTAGAAAACCAAATTCCCAACAAGTTGTTCAAAACACGAACTCCAACCAATATAATACAGCATCCAGAAGGCAGGGTAACCATCCGGTTGATCTTCACCCAAATCTCCCTCCTATTATTATCCTTCCAACTAAAAGCCAAGGTAACACTACCAATCCAAGAAATGGTTACCAACCAGGTTAACAATCTTGCAGTTGCTAGTGTTAGTGGTCTTAACAAACATATATGGTATTTCCAGACCTATTTATGTGGATATCGTTCCTAAATAAAAAAACCTAATAAACTAAAAAGAATAGAAATGTAATTATGTTGTACACTTTGAACTTACAATTATTGTAGGATTTTGTCATAGCGTCTACTGGTTGAATTAAAAAATACAATCTGCCAGGACGAGTGCACGAGGAATTTCATTGATTTTCACTCAAGTGAGAACTCAGATCAGATGAGTCACCATAGCTATTCTCAAAATTTGATATGCAATCAAGAAAGAATCGAAGGTTTTCAATCGTTGCTTATGCTTGTTATTATTTTGTTTTGAAATAAAATACCTTACTATAAATTGACTTTTTAATAGTATGAAATGATATAGTGTCATGTGTCTTGTGGTCATGTGAATCTTCTCAATGAACCAAACGTTGGAGCTTTTTAGGTAAAATTTGTATAAAAATCAATCGAAAATTGTTTTTTAACTTTAGCTTTGACGCATGTGTTTTTAAGATTGATTTTGTAATGTTTTAGGTCCCAACGCATATTCATCTTTGAGATATGGATCGACGGGTAAATTTTTTCTCTACTAATTCATTATTCTTATTTTGATCTTTTCTTAACTTCATTTTTCTTATGCATAATCAATATCACTAGTCTTAATTTTCGGTCACTGAAGAGTCTTTCTAGACAATTTGATTTGATCGGAAGGAATGAGAAGCCATTTCATTGTACAATTATTTCATTATTAGTTTAAAAGGCAACGTTTCAAATGTTTTTTCATCTTTAAAATTTAATAGATCTATATAATCACATTAAAAATTTCTTTTTAGTAAGTGATACTATTTTTTTACTTGTAATTATTTATATTTCGATATCTAATTTATTTTTTCTTTCTTCATATTAAAAAAAAATTGATTCTGTGGGCCATCTTATGATTTTGTCTCTCAATATGAACTTACAACAAGAAAACATAGAAGCCCAAACAAAAAAAAGAAACATAAAGTCAAAAATTAAAATCGGTTGAGGAAGTTTACCGGTTTCCACAAAAAATAAAAAATAAAAATTTGTGGCTGACCATTGACTATCAATTCCGTCGTTTTATGGAGACCGTCATGGTAGCCGGTCCCATACATACATACATATAATATATGTGTGTGCGTGCGTGTGGATTGATGTTATATGGATTGGTGTTATAATATATATATATTATATATATATATATATATATATATATATATATATATATATATATATATATATATATATATATATATATATATATATATATATATATATGGAGTGGTGTTATATGGATGGTAGTCGGATTGACCTTTCCCTCACTCCTATCAGCTTTCTTTCAATTACTGTCTGTTGAGAACTACTCCGACGTCTTACCAAACGCGCCAATTTAAATCCGATATCGTACTTTTCTTATTCTTCTATCAATCTTTTTCCCTTTAGCTCACGGGAAAAAAATGGACTTATCATCCTATCACCATTTCGAGCCTATTTGATAATCCAATAGCCTTACATATTTTATTGCCCATTTGGCGCGTACCACCCACAGAATGAGAATCGAAGCTGAAGATGCAGCTGGTAATTAGCTAATTTGGCTTTGATTCAATCATGTGTCACCACCAGCAGAATCTTTTCTTTTTTCTTGGGGTCAAACCACCAGCATAATCTCATTACTTATGAAACCACACCTTTAGATAGTGAACAGAGATTGTGGAGGTCGAAGTCATCTCCCGGAGTTCCACCATCAATAATGGCCATGTCCCCGGAAGATATGTCCCACGTCTGTACTTGCAGTTCCAGGCATTGCACCCGCACGGGAAGTGGGAGTGCAGACGAGGGTGAGAAGGCCGTGGGAGTGTGCTTCTTGAAGTCTGCTGGCAGTTATCAGACAAGTGAATGAGGCCGTGGCCACCTGCCAACCACCACAGAACCTGTGCTCGGGGCCTTCCCGGGAGCCCCCTTGCCAGAGCGGAAAGAGTGAGCACGGGACATGAGATAGAACCACTCGGCGTCGGTCATACAAGTATGGTTAGACTTTGTTGGAGAACAGCGGATGATGGGGATGACGAGGGAGATATCATCTATAGCTCATCCATGGCGGCTTTTGGTAAAGGGCGGTGGAAAGACTTGCCCAAAATAAATACTCTGCTTAGGTTAGAGCTATAGTAGCCCCTATAACTGGGGTCTGCTCCAGGCTAGAGACCAATTCCCTTTCCCATCATATATGACTCCCAATCCCATAAAATAAATAGCCAAATGTGCATTGAATTTTCACTTGGGCTACAGCACTAAAACTCAAGAAATTATGAAATCCATATCGAGTCCCAGAAAAAAAAAAAAACCACCCAATTTCAACATACCTGCCCAAAAACTAACATATCTCTACTACAGTAAACTTATTTTCCACATCATTCGTAAAATAAGCAAATAAACAATAACACGATGCAAAACCCAAGCGTACATCATCTTTTGTACGTACTTGGGACAACAGATTCTTCTTCCTACAAGAAGAAGAAAACTGAAGAACGAAAGCAACGATCAAAGATTAGAACGTTGATGATACATGGTCAGCTTCCAGCATGCGAAGAATACATGTAATGTCTTGTAATTCTCGTCTCTCCGTTTTACTTATCAAATGACAATGATCGACAGAAATGGAGTAGTCAAGTAAATTGGCCATCTTCTCCCTACATAAATAGACATGCGTTCAAATTTCCGGTTATTTCGTCGGTTTTATCCCGTCGAAAATCTTTCACCAAACGCTGTGTTTCGGATTTTATTAGAGGAGACTAGGGTCTTGAATCAAGCTCGAACAGAGAATGTCAAATGCGTTTATTAAGCCCAACTTATGTCTTACAACTTAACTCGATAATACACCAAACTCGACAATACTAACAATGAGATGACAACTTGCAAATGCCGAGACCAAGCTATATCGGAATCTAATCAACGACACAACTAATATATGACATTGCAATTCAAGGTACGCCAGAATCTAATCAATGACGTAACTTGAGAGAATAAGGCTAGAATCTAATCAACAGATATATTCCAAGCACAACGCCGGAATTTAATCGACGACGCTGAACTGGTGGCACAACACTGGAATTTAATAAACGATGTTGGACCTGACAAAGACTCTTGCCGGAATTGAATCTACGACATGGAATCTGAAAGCTATAACTTCGACTACTCCTAATGTGCTAAAAGTAAAGATAGATAAAAGATGTGTTGTGTTGTTCGGGGGGTTCTACGTCGGAAATCCTTGAGTATTTATAGAGCAGCCTGATAACTGTTAACCGGCCACTTCTCCTTGAAAGTTGTTTTCTACTTCCTTACGTTTCGCACTTTAACCGCTTCCTGACTTGTCGATGTTGCTTACGCTCTTTGGGCATCATGTAATAGCTGATTTTCTTCCACGTGTCTCTTTATTCTTTACTGTTTCCCAAATTTCATTCTTTAACTTCCTTGATCTTCACATCCACGGTCATGTCTTTACCTTTTGACACGTGGAAATGAATTTCTTTACCACGTATTTAATCCATGATTTCAGACTCATCGACATCACGTGCAAAGCTCGTGATTTTGGACTTGTCGACGTCATGTGCAAGGCCTGTGATTTTAGACTTGTCGACGTCACGTACAAAGCTCATGGTCTTGGACTTGTCGACACTTTTATAACGTGTCCTGTCGATAACTGCTCCAAATCTTCCCAATGCCTCTGGGCCTGATTCACGGCCTTTCTCCGGATTCATGCTATGTGGGCCGTGTTTATGTCCTTTGTGACTTGCAACCGGTCTACTCCCACCAGGGATAATTTTGAGCGTCAACATATGCCCCCTTTTAAAAGGAATAAATTTGAATTTATTTCTTTTAAAGATGTACCTTGTCCATGTACGAATCCCTAGGCGATGATCATGCTTTTCTGTCCCTTGACGTCCTTTCGAGCAGTTAATACGAATTCCTCATCCAATATTCTTTGGACACGTCACCTCGTATTTTCTTCAAACAGTCGTGGCTTTTCAAATCGTCTTCTTCATCCTGCATTTTCGTAAAAGCTTCGTTTCACCATCGCGTCTTCTTCTTTAAACCCTAAAAATCTCTTCTTGAACCTTTTTCCGATCTTGATCTATCATTTCTTATAGCGTCCAAAAAGCCTGAATATTCTGCCAGCGACTTCATCGCGGCTTTTGACAAGTTCAAAGAAGATCCGCGCACTGGTAATTGCTCTTTCCATTTATTGAAAGCTGTCGAGGATGGATGTAACTGTTTCTCTCTGGGCCCCAGCTTCATGGACCATCTCAATATTCCTGTGAATCTCCAATTCCATTTCCCGTATAAGCACAATGAGACTTTGGCATTGCAACATTCTTCTATTACGGATGTGTGGTCCACCGGGTCTTCTCGATTTTGAAGTTTCCCTTCTTACGAAGAGGATTTTCACAAATGGTTTATTCGCTTGAAGGCTAACCAAGAAACTCAACTTTTATGGACAGCTGCCGGGATCGACGTTGCTCTCGAGGTTAGTATGTCATCTTATGACCTGGAACGTGGGCTATTGGGCTCCGCCATCAGTTTCTGGTCTTCTTCCAGTAATTGCTTCTTTTTTCCTTGGGGGTACATGTCCATCACTATGCTCGATGTATTCACCATAGCGGGTTTTGAACTGGTCGGTCATGCTATCGAGGATTTGCCTGTACTGTCCACTCTTTTTATTTCTGAGGATGCTCTGGCATACAGCAATTTTCTGTCTCGATTTTACCGAACTTCGGGTCCCGTCACCCAGGACGAGCGTCTTCTTTTCCTGCTCTTTTGGCTATCAAAATACGTGTTCTTTAGTCCTGCCCTTAAAGTTTGCAAAGACTATCTGCAAATTGCCGCAGCCTTAGCCACGGGAAAACACCTTGCATTGGCCCATCTTATTCTTGCAGTTTTGTACAGAGGCTTTACTCACGCCTCTCGGGCGATGAAGTTTGGGGATTCTGAAACTATCTCGGGCGCTTTTTGGATACTTCAAGCATGGATGGCTCTGTATTTCCCTTCTCTTTTTAGTAGAGGTGATCGTCATCTTCCCCATCTGTCTCTACAAGGGTATAGAAGACCTTTTCCTTTACCTCTGGGCTGTCGATTGCTGAGCCGTGTTCCTCGACATATCGCTTCTCAAGCGCCTCCTTTTATCTTTTATCTTCGAGCCCTTCTTGAACTGAATCATGACCAAGCCATTTTCTTTAAATATGACCATGGAGAATTTGATTATTTATTCGATCCGGCTCGATTCAACTTCTACAGGCCTTTCTGGATTTATGCCTTGTCTGCAGTAGATCTTCCTATATGGACTTCATTAAAGGGTCGATTCTATCCTGGGTTTGAGGTATATTCTCCACAATATTGTGCTAGGCAATTTGGACTCTAGCAAGCAATTCCCATGCCAATTCCTTATTCAATGGGCTTCTCGGAAAGAACCAAGAAGAAAGAATACTCCCTCAAGAATCGAAATCCACTTCTCTGTTGTATTAAAATTGCCAACACAATGCGCACCCGTTACAGTGCATACCTCCTTAATGGTTTCAAAGCCCATCCAGGACACCTTGCTGATTGGCAAACTTGGTGGTATTCCTTTGCATTTGAAAGTGCATACGAAGAGGCTCTCCAATCCGCGATTGATCGTGTGAAGCGGAATGGCTCTAAGAAGCCGATTACCCAAGGTATGGGCACCATCACTTTACGTTCCCATTCTGTTTTAATCCGGTGCATCTCCTAACTTTCCCATTTCTTAACTCAGAAACAGAAGAGGACTCTGACACAGAGGGTGTCGATACTGCTGAAAATCCTACTTATGGTAAACCTCTATCTTTCTTCCTCTGCGTTAGCTCACTTTATTCTCTCCTTTATATTGGTTGTTACTTATAAGGTCTTCCTCCCATTCGCATCATCTCTGGACTAAATGAAGAAGAGACATTGGAAGAAATTGTATCATTATTGAAAAAGAAAAGGAAGACGTCTTCTCCTCATTCTCCAAGAAAAAAGTCCAGAACTTTATCTGTCGAGCCATCTACTGAGTCGGCTGCACACAATGTGGTCTCTTCAGAACTCCTTACTTCTTTTGATAAGAGTCAAGGAGATAGCATCTCTGTTCCCACGATCCAAGACCCTGTCACTGCTTTGACATTAACTGGTTTTCATTCTGTCAAGCGGGTTAGCAACATTTCAATTCCATCGACTGACATTTCCAGCACAAAACCAGCCCCAGCCAACTTGGTGTCTTCCGGCCCCTCTGTTACCAGATCAATGGCATCTAGAGCACAGCTCTCCATTCAGCCTAGTTCATCTGCTATTGTGACCCCTGGTAAACTTTTGTTTTGGCTGGTGCATTCTGCTTGTCTTGTTTATTAGATTTATTTATTCTCTTTTTCTTTCCAGTTAAACCAGCAATTGTTCATACTCCTTCACTTGTCCGAACTGCTCCAATCCTTGATTCCACTATAGAAACCACTGTCACTCTTAATCTGGTTGGATGCGAGACAGCTAAGCCCGAGACAGGTACATATCTTTCAAACATTACTTTGTCTTCAATTCTTATCTAACCCTGATATTGAGATATCATTTCGATTTTATAGCATGTGGTCAATCGACAAGTATCATGGTCCAACGGACCACTACTCCAGCCACTGTGGTCAATCCTTCCACAGCCTCACCGTCGACGTCCACTCCAATGCTCGTAACCTCGACTTCCACGACTAATTCTACCGAGACCTTATCGTCGACGCCTGTCTCATCAACTCCTTTACCTGACCATCAGTCGGCTACTTCATCAGCCGCATATCTGGGCAAGGCAATGCACGCCATAAACGAAGCTGAATTTATTCTGGCATTTAATCTATATGACTTGTCGCCTCATTCTGGCCAATCAAAACTGGCTATTATCAAGAAGAAGATGGTGTTGACGCGCTTTTTAGACTTCTCTATAGGAGGATTTGCGAGAATGTCATATGATGCTATAGCCTTAGAGCAATTCAAACTCCTCATCGAGCGCCTTGGGAATGAAAATGCTGAAGTTAGATCTATACTTCCTTCGGCACTCAGGGAACGACTTAAGGTTTTCTCCCAGGAATTTCAGACTATGTTCAATAAATACCAACAACTCCTGGGCCATGTACAAGAAGCGGCCATTCCTGCAGAAATACATGAAGAGCCAGCTGACATTGTGAAGGAGGCTAATGAGAAGATAAACACTCGTTGCGAGTCTCTTCGGGCTATTACAGACGAAATAGGTGTCATTGTCGAGAAGGAAAGACGTCTTGCGGCAGCCCTCGAAGAGACTCGTCGACGGTGAGAGATGAAGCTTCGTCAACAGGCAGAAGTCGAGCAGGAATTGCATCATCATGTCGGCGTTCTGAAGGGCTTGAAACATCAGGAGCACATGCGAGTATTGAACTTCGCAGTGGAACATCGTCAGAATAGAAACACATGTATTTCAAAGATGAGTAAATTAGAATCTCAATTGTCCTTGCTCCAACGAGGGGTTCACGACTTTTTGTTCGACAAACCTTCTTCTCCTCAATAAAATACTTTTATTTTCATTGGGTGTCCACGTGTGCCACGATTACTCATAACCAATTTTGATAATAGATCCCGAGCCTTGCGCCTTCGTTCATGTATACGTTACCAGTTAGTGGACCTAACTCATCAGCCAAATAGACTAGTATAAATACCTAATAGCCGTAGTCAAGCTTCATCACTCGGCCCATCATAATGGCTAACTTTTCTTTTTCCCTAACCAACACTCAAGCTGTCTTTCGCCTGAATTGTTTTGAGAACCTTCGGAGTTTTGAACGACAAGGGTGCCTCTCCCTATCCTTAATGGATTACGATGCGAAAGCTCGTCATGTGATCCTAGGCCCGTATCTCAAATCAATACCTCCACCATCCATCTTCACCGAGCATTTTCCACGTTATTATAAGGAGGTTCTTCCCATAAGTCAAACCCGACTTAGCATCTCCACTTGGGCGTCACCAAATTCTCGTTTCAACTCGTATCCATGCTATGACGAGCAATTCTCTCGGTGGTACCAAAGGATGAAACAAGAGATGTCGAGCATCTGGAAGGCGGCGAAGATAGAAGAGGCTTTGTCACTAAGCTGTCTTTCCATAGATCTCGTGGAATATGGGCTTATCGGAGCTCTTTGCTGTCTTTGGTCGCCATTAACGAATTGCTTTTTTCTTTCCCCTGGTCCGGTAACCATCACTTTGCTCGATATATGGTCACTAACTGGCCTATCACCTTTTGTGGAATTTTATAATCAGAAGTCGTGATCATGTCCAGATTTTTATGGTACCTCTTTCGTTGATCTCTCATTTCATGACTTCATCAAGGAGTTTAGCAAGCCATACGGACCAATAACTCCTCAAGAACATGTTGCATTCCTGCTTTGTTGGCTTTGTCGATATATCTTTTGTACTACTTCCATATCATGTGGGCTTGTGGATATCGCATACGCCCTCACTCAGGGTGTTGATGTGGGGTTAGGTCGAATGGCCTTGTCTGCTTTGTATAAAGGCCTTACCGATGCACAATCTTCATTGTTTAGTGCACATCTTGACCCTTTCATCGTTCCGCAGTGGATATTGCATGGTTGGGTTCGATCATATTTTCCTCATCTGTTCACGTCTTACGGTTCTATACCCATTGACTGGTATGATGCACATAAGCAGCCTATGGAGATTGCTTTTGGCCCCTGGAAATTTTGTAGCATTTTCCTCCAGCCAATTGAAGGGCTTGCGGTCTTGGAGTACTTCTTGGGTGCTCTGCTTACCCTGAAGGACTTCATTTTTCATAGGTTTGGCGTAAGCTTCGTGTGTGACCCATTGACTACTCAGCATGACACCTTAATATTTTGGGCAAGCATCCTTATCCCCATCGATCTTCCACTGGAATTCACTTTTAGAGGAAGGTTTTGTATTAGTTTCGAGGCATACAACCCTCATTACTGTGCCCGTCAATTTGGATTGGTGCAAGGTATTCCCATGCCAATTATTTACTCGTTGAACTTCCCTTCTCCTTTGTCTTTAAGGAATGATGCTCTGTCATGCTACAATGAGGTTGCTAAATATATCCTGGGACGGTTCAAGCTTGTCGATAATTTCAACACTCCGTATGGTTCAATGTCATTTAATCAATGGTGAGATGAATATAAGGTCTTGATTTTTTCTGAGGACCTGGATTCAGCCTTATCGAGGATAACCCTGCTTCCAATGGGATTGTTACATCCTTTCAGAAGGTTTTCTATGTCCGATATGCCCTTATCTCCAAGCACGCCATCATTATCTTTCTCCGATATGGACAAATTTTTAAGCGAATCAATGGATGAAGTGAGCTCTACCATGGATCATCCTTCCCTTAAAACTCCTCAGGTTAACAGCATTCGAGTCATTGGAGGTAAACGTCCTTCGGTAGGCAACTTTTTCCCTTCTGCTAATCATGATGAAATTCGCTCGAAGGGAGCTCAACTTTGTGAGCTCTTAAAGGAAGGGTATGACATTATTTGTGACGTCCCAGAGTTCGAAAGCAAAGTCAGGTCCTTGCTTGACTATCTGACCAATTTACCTTACCCTTTACCTTGTTGAGCTCTAGACTTTGCTCTTCATGAATTCTCTGATTTATTCGATGTAACTATGAAGGCTTTCAAGGTAGGGCTTGAATATGTTAATGACATCGAGGACAAAGAGAAAGCCTTGAGCCTCAAAGAAGAAGAGCTGGATGAGGCCATAAGGTCTTGAGGCATTCCGCATCAACGAAAGCATTTCTCTGTTGATGCTCTTTGATCAAAGCAAGGTCATATTAGACCTTGAAGCGATTGTGAAGCAAATGAGCACTGAGGTGGAGGACAGCCAGGCCAGAAAAGACGAAATTCAAGAATTAAACTGTGATCGAGAAGTCCAACTTCACAGCTTCATCCTGGGCCTTGAACAACATTTCATTTAATTTACAGCTAGTACCATATTTTTCTTTCTATTCCATGTCATTAATGCCGAGAATAGCACTGCTATAAATATCTTTATTGCTCGGCTTTTCCTTTTCCTTGAATATTATCTGAATAATCATAGTCTGCGCCTGCTTTGATGACCTGTATGGTATTATTGACCAAATTACCCTTTCTTTATGCTCTCGAAAAGACGTTTGTGTACAACCTCCTGCACTTGCATTTAATGAATCAGTACGATACGTAATCAATTTATATCGGTGTAATTCATTTCTGCCGTCGCATGGGTATACGCCTGAGTAGTAGTTGAATCCCATCGGTACACGTGTAGATCATTGAACGGCTGGGAGTAATCATCGGCACGTTTTTTCCCGAATCTTACTTCGTGACCTTCAAGGAATAAATGCCCATTATTCGCAACGTTCCAATCCCTGTACCTTGGGCTGATCAATCGGATACGAACGTGCCGGTCGAGATATTCGTCACGTCAGTTGATCTTCTCGTACAGATTCGTGAAGATTTGGGACTCCAGTCGCGGGCTATAAATAGTGGGTCAAGACTTAGACTTCATCACTCAACTTTGAATTCTGACTCCCCATTTTCCAGATAAATTTCCTTTCTTTTACCTTGCCCATAAACGATGGAATCCAGTGTCTCGTCACCAGCCCTGAGTGCTCGCCAGTTCAAAGCCTTGTGGAAAGAGATTATCTCCTACTTGAGCTTGACCTACGCCGTCCTGGTCATCAAGCCCCAGGCAGTGGCTAAGATCGAGAAGCTAATTCGCAAAGGGAAACCTGAGGACCTGCTTTCCGATCACCCTTTCCTTGCTGACTACGAGGAATTCGTGACCGTCTTCGAGCACGGGGTGTCCCAGTTCCGAGCCAATGGGAGGGCCATCACTGCATACTTCGTTGCGGAATGCATGTCCGAGAGCCTCAAGGAGGAGATCGAGCATGCTGATGTAGTATACAACACACTCTCTGATGTGCAGGGCCAACTCCACTCCTCCCAAGAGCATCTTGACAAGTATCGGGAGTCGATTGCTGAGCGGATCCGGGGGGCGGAGAAAAGACTGAGGCGAGGAGTTCCTTGCCCCGAACAGGATGAAATCGAGATTGGATTCTCGATGGATTCCCGTTGTGAAGTTTTTGTCAACTCCGCTTCCACATCCTTGGGCACAATGGTCGATAAGTCGGATGAACTGGTGGAGTCCCACCTTGAGCTTATCCGACGGCTCAATAAACGGTTGTCGAACCTGGAGGAGACGCTCCCCAAACTCGAGGAGGCCAAGGAGCAGGCTGAAGTGGCGAATCAGCGCCTAGAGGATCGGATGCAGCATTTTGTGGCCCGCTTTAGAGAACACGTCGGTCTCGGCCTGGGGAAGTGAAAGCGGCTAGCGGGTCTGGGTTCGGAAGGAAGGAAGGAGAAGAAGAAGAAAGAAAGAGAAAGAGGGAAGGAAGAAGAAAACCAAAAAGAAACTTTTTTTTTGTAGGTAATCTATCTTTTGTTTGTGAATGAAACTGGACTTATTCGGAATCTTCAGTCTCTTCTTCCTCCATGTCCCGCATCTCCCACATAGTAGGATAGTACCTCTTCAAATATTTACCATTGATAGCACGGGGAAACTCCTTTCCCTCGATATCCATTAATCGATAAGCATTTCCGACAAATGCCTCAGTTACCATAAATGGTCCTTCCCAAGTTGGTGACCATTTACCAAACTTTTCACTATCCAAACTCGTTGGCAAAATGGTCTTCCAGACTAGGTCGCCAATTTCAAACTGTTTATGCTTTACATATTTATTATATGTTTTGGCAACTCTATTTTTCTGGAGGATCAACTTTTCCAAGGCAATTGCTCTGTTTTCTCCTAATTCATCAACGTTGGCGTACATTAACTCGTTATATTCCTCCTTGGCCAAGTTGTTTTGGAGTCTGACTCGTAGGGATTGAACCGTAACTTCAACAGGGAGAACTGCCTCTTGTCCATAAGTGAGCATATATGGGCTAGTTCCTGTAGCAGTCCTTTTAGATGTTCTATAAGCCCATAATACAGTCGACAACAATACATCCCACTCTCTGGGATTATCCTCTAAGTGTCATTTAATTAGTACAATGATGGCTTTATTAGAGGCTTCAGCCTGACCATTGGCTTGGGCATAATAAGGAGTTGAATGAATCATCTTGATGCCTCTAGCCTTGGCAAAACTAATCACCTCTTGTCCAGTAAAGACCGTGCCTTAGTCCGTAGTTATAGATTCTGGGATGCCAAATCGATGGATAATATGCTCCTCGATGAACTCTTTCACTGTCTTTTGTGTTATACTCTTGTACGAGGCCGCTTCAACCCACTTGGTAAAATAGTCGGTGGCAACCAAAATGAAGCTATGTTTCCTCGGCAAAGGGGGGTAGATTTTTCATATTATATCCATCGCTTAGCCTCTAAATGGCCAAGGTTTGATGATAGGTTTCATTACGACCGTAGGAACATGCTGAATGGGACCGTGCCTTTGACAAGCTTCGCATCCCTTAGCATAACTTATGCAGCCTCGAGTGATAGTTGGCCAAAAGTAACCATGTTGACGGAGCAACCATTTCATTTTTATCCCTGATTGATGAGCTCCGCATATGCTTTCATGAACCTCGGCCATTGCTATCACAGACTCTTGCTGTCCCAAACATTTGAGCAATAGTCCATCCACAGTCTTGCGATATAACTCGTCTCCAATCATCAAATAGTTAAAGGCTTTTCTTTTGAAATTCTTATCACTAGAGACTGGGTTGTTAAGATACTCTATAAATGGAGTTCTCCAATCTTGGGTTGCTACTTCGTCGATACTCGTGTTGTCAACAAGAGTTTCTATCAATTGTATAAACATAATTCTATCGTTCATCGATGGTAGAACCTTGGTCTGGGTAATAATATGGTCAGCAAGCTCTTTTAATTTTTTGTAATCGGAAGCCATTTATGCTAAGTCATTAGCCTCTGCGTTATGCTCTCTTTTAATATGGACCAACTCAAAGTCGTCAAAGTGATCTAGGAGCTCTTTGGCCAGTGAATAATAAGATATAATATTCTCATTAAGACACTGGTACTCCCTAGATAATTGCTTTATCACCAATTGAGAATCCCCTATAACTTTGACGAAACGTATTTTCATGTTGGCCATGATGTTTAGGCCAACAATTAAGGCCTCATATTCGGCCTGATTATTGGAGCACTCGAAATTCATCTTGAACATAAGTTTTATTATCTGTCAATGAGGGAATATTATCATGATCCCAGCCCGAGCAGACCCAGGGGTACTAGATCCATCGAAGTAAAGCTGCCATGGGACCATGTGAACGTATCCCTCACTATTTTCATCTCGTGCTCCAGGATATTCCGTAATGAAATCTGCTATAGCTTGTCCTTTTATTGCTTTAAGCGGGATATAGACCAAATTTATTTCGATCAAAGCAAACGCCCACTTGGCAATTCGACCTTTAACAATAGGCCGAGTCAACATGTACTTAATCACGTCTGTTTTACATATCACATGTACCGTAGTCGGTAGCATATAATGACGTAATTTTGTACATGCATAAAACAATGACAAGCATAGCTTCTCAATTGCAGTGTATCTTGTTTCAGGATCATTCAACATCCGACTCAAATAATACACTTGCTCTTTGCCTTCATTATTCTTCTGCGCCAGCATACATCCGATGGTAGTGTCGGTAGCGGCCAGGTACAATTTCAATGGTTGACCCGCTCTCGGCGGCATCAATACTGGTGGATTAATCAAGTACCGCTTAATCTGGTCAAAAGCATGTTGGTGTTTGTCTTCCCATACGAACTCTTCTTGACTCTTCAACTTCAATAATGGGGAAAACACCTCAATCTTTCCTGACAGGTTAGCGATGAATCGACGCAAGAAATTTATTTTTCCTAAAATCATATGAAGTTGCTTTTTGGTTGTGGGGAGCGGCAATTCTAAAATGGCCTTAGCTTTATTCTTATCAATTTCAATTCCTCTTTGATTAACCAGGAATCCTAAGAAGTTACTAGCCCTTACTCCAAAAGCATATTTCAATGGATTCATTTTCAGGTCAAATTTCTGCATCCTAATAAAAGCTTGTTCTAAATAATTTAAATGACATACCTAGTCTCATTTGACAATAATGTCATCGATGTAGACTTTCATAAAATCTCCAATCATGTCATGAAAGATGAAGTTCATGGCTCTTAGGTAAGTTGCCCATGTATTTTTTAATCCAAATGGCATGACGAGCCATTCAAAAGTGCCAATAGCCCCAGGGCACTTGAATGCAGTTTTATGGACATCCTCTTTAGCGATGAATATTTGATTGTAGCCTGAATGACCATCCATTAATGACATAATTTCATTTCCAAAAGCCGAATCAACTAACATATCCGCCATTGGCATCTGGTACTCATCCTTGGGTGTGGCTGCATTTAAGTCTCGGAAATCGATGCGCACACATAACCTCCCATTCTTTTTCTTTACCGGACTATGTTAGATAACCACTCGACGTACCACGCCGTCCTAATAAATCCAGCTGCTAACAATCGCTCTACTTCTTCTTTTACTTTAAGGATAACCTCCGGGGCGAATCGTCTGGGTGGCTGTTTATGAGGCTTGAACCCCTTTTTTATGGGCAGTCGATGTTCGACGACGTCTCTACTTAATCCTAGCATTTCTCTATAGTCCCAGGCAAAACAATCCCTATACTTCTTCAAGAGTCTTACTAACTGGGCTTTGAAGTCATCATCGATCAACGAACTTACGTAAATAGGTCGATGTTCATTGCCTAGCCCAAGGTTGACCTCTTGTAACGGGTCTTGAGCTTCAATTGACTTTTCAATCTCTTTTATGAGTGACTCTTCGAATTCAAGGATTCCATCGATAGCTTCTGTGGATTGTTTTGCGAGCTCGGCCCGATAGGCCGAGTACCTCTCAATGAGGTTTTTTGACAATGTAAGGTTCTCCATGGACAACCTTACTTAATTGCGCTGCCAGTTGACTCTTCGGGACCCACTCAACGATCACTTTGTCGAAACGGCAGAATACAATACTATTGGGGTCAACGAGAGGTGGCTTACTGATGGATATATTGTCTTCCAGTACCAATTGGTGAGTTGGAGATGCATGTGCGTAGGTTGCCTGTGACTTGGTGTTTGCTTTGACGTATTCTACCTTATCCCCATTCCAAAATGCTAGCATCTGATGGAGAGTTGATGGCACGCACTGATTACCACGGATCCAATCTCGGCCTAACAGTAAATTGTAAGACCCATCTGTATCAACCACACAAAAGGACGTCCTGGAAGTTTTAGTACCAACGGTTAGGTCAGCGACGAAAATTCCTTTAACCTCTGAGACTTCTCCAGTAAAGTCAGACAATTGAATGTTCGATGGGATAATCTCCTCATTGCGCCTTCCCAATTTCTTGTAGAAACGATATGGGATGAAATTAAGTGTGGATCCGCCATCCACTAGCACTCGAGACACAAGTCGGCCATTAATCTTTGCATTAATATTCAGAGCCCTTAAGTGGTTCGAACCCTTGGGTAGAGGTTTCTCAAATTCAACCACTTCCTCTATATCAAAGCGAAATTCTGCTCTTTCTTCCTCGTCCATCGTAACTTCTGCAAGATGATCTGGCTCCACCATCATAATCCGGAGGTTCGATGGAAGGCATACTCGAACCATGCAAGAACTCAATGATGAGATTGATCTTGACAATTGTTGTGGTTCACACCGCGCAGGCTCAACGTCTTGCTTTGGTAAAAATTGCTGAGGTCGACCAGATGTCGACGCTTGAATTCCTGGTTTTCTTTTCCAGACTAAGTTCCCACGTTTAGGGTACTTTGGCTTGACCTCTTGCTCTGCAATCAGGGTCGGTTTAACCTGCTTGACGTGAACTTGACTCACTTGTTGTAGGAGCTGATACTCTTTTCTTTTCCTCTGCATTCTCCTTTTTTGAGTCCGCGTCAGATTTGAGCTGCGATTCTGAGTTCTGCGGGCCTCATACCATTGACCCACAAGTGGGTCTCTCAGTACTTTCAGAGTTTGTCAACGTGGTGGATGAGGGTCTCTGTGGAGATCTTCTCGATTAGAGAAGTTAGAGCCCCATCCACTTGGCTTAATCTTCCCATCGTATGAAGGTGGTGGAGCATAACTAACATAATAATCGAATTTATCACTAAGCTCTCCCAAAGTACCAATGGTCGGATTACCTTCTTCGTACCTTTGCTTGAATGATTTAATGGCCTTTTTACGGCCTCGACGGCCCTTATGACTATTAACACCCCTAGAAGGAGTTTGTTCATCATATGAATCGGTGAGGGCCAAGTCGCGGAATTCGTCAACAACTTCATCGGGCGGACGTCTTCGATCGTTGGAATAATGTTCCTCTCGTTCCAACAATCGTTTACACTTTTCGCAAAAACGATACGGCTGATACCCTTTGGTCTTTGTCTTTAATGACACCATCCCTGTCATTACAGGAAAAGGATCAACATCAACTTCCATCAGGGACTTACCTTTATCCTCCGAGAATTTTATCTTCCCTTATTTAATAGCTTCCTGGACATTTCTTTTAAATACAAGGCAATCATTGGTGGCATGGCTCCATGAATGATGCCATTTACAATACTTCTTTCCCGCCAATTCTTCTTTGGTAGGTAAAACATGACCCCCCGTCAATCTGATCTATCCATCAGCTAACAACAAGTCAAATATTTCCTCTGTCTTATTGATATCGAAAGAATAAAAAATGGGTTCCTTAGCCTTGGTCATGAGGTTGGATTTTTCTTTAACTTTTGCCGGCTTTAAAGCTTGTCAGATATACGTCTTATCAATCACCATTTTAGCGAGAGCCACATCTGCTATATCTGCTGATTCAGTTTCATCCTCGCTCTTGACAGCATCAGCCCAACGAACTTCACCTCGTCGATCATACCTTTTGTCTTTTTCTTGAAGCAGGCTTTCGTGCTTAGTAGCTATGGTTAACAACTGAAACAGATCTGAATAAGGTTGTCCAACCATCCTTTCTCGGATTTCAAACTTTAGTCCGTTAAAAGCGAGGTCCGCAAAAGTCTTCTCAGGTAAAGGGACTAGACATTTATTCCTTACCCTTTTAAATTTGGAAATGAACTGATCGACAGATTCATTGGCTAACTGTTTCATAGTTGAGAGATCAGCTACCGACAAATCCGGCACAACTCTTTGAAATTAACAATGAAATAATCTTTCCATCTGTTTTCATGATATAACCGAATTTATAGGTAAAGCAGTATACCGGGTAAACGCGGTTTTCGACAAGGATAAGGGAAATAACCTTAATTTCCAATAATCAGCGTGAGCCGCATCGCCACATTGGGCCAGAAAACGATTAACATGTTCAAAAGTGAATTGATCTTCCTCTCCGGTGAATAATGCAAACTCTGGAATTTTAAAACCCCTTGGATATGGTATGGTATCCATCCAATCAGGATATGGTTTTCTATAAACGTTTGGGAGGTATCCCATATCATGGCCATATCCCCTCATCACAGGGTCCACTACCAACTGATTTCGTACTTGACCCACGACGGGCACAGGAGCTACAACATAATTAGGTGGCAATGGCTGGTTCATATTTTGGTGAGGTAATTGGTAGAATGGCTGCTGTGGTAACTGTGGCTGTTGTTGAGGTTGCGGCTACATAACCTGTGGTACGTTGTGAGCAATCATAGGTGGATTGACTGGTGGGTTTAACTGTGCTGGCAATAGTAGCTGGACTTGAACATTTGGACCCATAGGGGGTGGAAAATGCTGATTTACGTTAGGCACTGCAGGCTGGGGTGCCTGACGTTGTGGTTGAATGTTTATCTGTTGGAGCTGCTCTTGCTCCCCTAGGTAAAGGTGTTGCAAGATTCTGAACATCTAGGACTACAAGTAGAGGATTTACTTGGATCACAGGGGGACCTTGCACCTGAGTAACCTGATGTCCTCCTTGGAGGTTTTCATGGATTCATGGATCACCGGCTGTCGAGCAACTCCTCCATTTGGGTCCGCGTTAGCCTGAGGAAATCCCTCACTAGGCGCTATCGGCAAGGTTTCTCCCCTCGGTAATATTCGAATGGGTGGGATCGTAGATGTGCCTTGCATCATTGTTCCAAACTGTATTGTAGGACCCTCCAATGCTGACGGAGATCCTGTTCTCAGTTGGGTCGGTGTGATGGACCCTCCATGTTGTCCTTGGGTGCATTCATGATAAGTGTTAATGATCAAAAGCCTAACCACCTCAGTCATACGCCTTACCACATAATCAGCAAACTCATTCTGAGTTTCCTCAATAGTCCGCCTCATGGTAGAAAGTGCAACTGGTGTGAGGTCAGTTTGCTTTCTATCTTCAACGCGCTGCCTCGACATATCTGTGACCTCCTCTCGAGATTTGTTAGCAACCTCGGTATGAAGAAGTTGAGCGGATGATGTCTCAGCACGGGTATTATCTTCCGCCATCGATGCAGCTTGCTCGTCAGTAGTATTAACCGAGTTGGTCCGACTTCGGGTGCGTGGCATAGCACTCTCTCCACTTAACTCAATAAGTGTCCCACCGGGTGTGCCAAAAAGATGTTTCGCCGGTTTTATCCTGTCGAAAATCTTTCACCGAACGCTGCGTTTCGGATTTTATTAGAGGAGACTAGGGTCTTGAATCAAGCTCGGACAGAGAATGTCAAATGCGTTTATTAAGCCCAACTTATGTCGTACAACTTAACTCGATAATACACCAAACTCGACAATACTAACAATGAGATGACAACTTGCAAATGCCGAGACCAAGCTATATCGGAATCTAATCAACGACACAACTAATATATGACATTGCAATTCAAGGTACGCCAGAACCTAATCAATGACGCGACTTGAGAGAATAAGGCTGGAATCTAATCAACAGCTATATTCCAAGCACAACGCCAGAATTTAATCGACGACGCTGAACTGGTGGCACAACACTGGAATTTAATCAACAATGTTGGACCTAACAAAGGCTCTCGCCGGAATTGAATCTACGACGTGAAATCTGAAAGCTATAACTTCGACTACTCCTAATGTGCTAAAAGTAAAGATAGATAAAAGATGTGTTGTGTTGCTCGGGGGTTCTACGTCGGAAATCCTTGAGTATTTATAGAGCAGCCTGATAACTGTTGACCGGCCACTTCTCCTTGAAAGTCGTTTTCTACTTCCTTACGTTTCGCACTTTAACCGCTTCCTGACTTGTCAATGTTGTTTACGCTCCTTGGGCATCACGTAATAGCTAATTTTCTTCCACGTGTCTCTTTATTCCTTGCTGTTTCCCAAATTTCATTCTTTAACTTCCTTGATTTTTACGCCCACGGTCATGTCTTTACCTTTTGACACGTGGAAATGAATTTCTTTACCACGTGTCACCATGTATTTAATCCATGATTTCAGACTCATCGACATCACATGCAAAGCTCGTGATTTTGGACTTGTCGACGTCATGTGCAGGGCCCGTGATTTTAGACTTGTCGACGTCACGTGC
Organism: Syzygium oleosum; assembly: GCF_021117445.2. Taxonomy (NCBI): domain Eukaryota; kingdom Viridiplantae; phylum Streptophyta; class Magnoliopsida; order Myrtales; family Myrtaceae; genus Syzygium; species Syzygium oleosum. The sequence continues at coordinate 8,915,032 of NW_026607499.1, read as the reverse complement.
AAAGCTCGTGGTCTTGGACTTGTCAACACTTTTATGACGTGTCCTGTCGATAACTGGTCCAAATTTTCCCAATGCCTCTGGGCCTGATTCACGGCCTTTCTCCGGATTCATGCTATGTGGGCCGTGTTTTATGTCCTTTGTGACTTGCAATCGGCCCACTCCCACCAGGGGTAATTTTGAGCGTCAACACCGGTTGATCAATTAAAAGTTTAATAACTATTCAAAACAAGTAGGACGACAAACACTTATCGCATGGAATAAAAATGTAAAGAGATGAAAATACTATTAAGCGTTCGATAAAGTGAATGTACTAATACAGTGGAGGTATAGAGGTAATTGCGTAACATTGCGTGGAGTTACCTTTTCAACCCTTATATGTGAACCACTCTTCTAATACATAAGGATTAGATTTGGAAAACAGAAGAAGAGAAAAGTGAGTGGAAATAGCCGTCTAACCCCTCCACCACGCCTAACAACACTTACATCACTTCATCTCTCTCCCACCACTTCTTCCTAGGAGATAATCGGTTCTAGGGTGGGTCGGTTCTCACTCTGAAACCCGGAACCTACCCAGACATGGTCAATTCCCAATTTGTGAAATCGAGAACAAGCTAGTTGACCCAAGAATCGAATCGGAACTTAAGATATTCGTGTTTCTTTAAACTTTTGCCAAAAGTACATGGTAACTGTAATAAAAACAGCACTCGTGAAAGATGCAAAAGAGAGATAGTTAAAAAGGAAGGCTTTCCATTACTCAAACTGCCAGCAAATTAGCGATTATCTCATTGCAAAACAAGGGAAAAGTAATATAACCCGGGAACTTGCTTTATTCTCACTTTTAGCTAGTTCGATTCTTGCTTCCGCCCGTACATGAAAACCTACCTTAAGCTAAACGGGTGCAAAAACAGTACAATACCCTACCGTTTCTCAACCAATTTTCAAATAATGACCTCTCCTTCAGAATTCTACACCTGTAGTGCACTTTCTTCGCACATGCTTACGAACAGAAATTTCCTTTATCCTCAACTACTCACACGCACCATTTGAATCTCTTTTCAAAAAATTACCCAATGTGTACTAAACCTATTATACGGATACTAATTTAATTATAAGTATTTTCGCGAAATTTCAATATAGTCCTTTCATTGAATAGCTGATATGGCGGTTGAGTTATCGCTGGCTATCCAACGTGACACATTGCCACATCGGTGATTTTCGACGAAAATTAAACGATAGGAATACATTAGAATTTGCGTAAAGATTTATGATTAAATTGGCAAAATTGAAAAAGTTAAGATTGAATTAATATTCGTACAATAGGTTTAGGACTGATTGAATAATTTCCCTCATCTCTTTCTATCATCATCATCAATGCATCTTTCTCAACATATTAGGCACTCATATAGTGCACAGAGAGAGTAGGTATAATAAATAAAGAAATGCACCAAAAGAATATAGACGTGATGACTATTTGAGATAGCTCTTGTAGACGATGGGAGTCACCGAGAGAACATAGCCATATGATTATGAAAAGATAATTATAAGTTCTTCTCTCCATTGGTCCGATTGCACTTTTTATATGTAAGTGTTTTATATTTTTCTTGGGGAGTACCTTTACTTTTCTTGATTCAACTGTTGCGTATCTTTAAGTCGATCTTTTTTTATCGGTTGGTTAAAAACCTAGCACCCGTGCTTTGCTTTACCATTTTCACGACATTTTATATTTGCCTTGGGGGTTTGGAAGTAACAAAACTTTTCTTTTTGTAACAGTGTTGGGAAGTTCCATGTTTCTTCAAAGATAAAATTTTTGTCGAGATTTTTTAACTGAATTCCGCAAGCATTTATGACAGTGGGCTCTCTATAACTAAATGCATTCCAAATGTTGCAACGGATGGAATTTTTGCCGTGTAGGGCCTATTACTTACTGTTTTCAAACATCCTTGGGACCAAAATCTGATGTTAAAGAAGGTCAAACATATCTTGTGGATTATCCTACGATCTTGTACCTTATTTAATTGTTGTTCGAGATGGTTTGGTCAAAATTCGAGATAACTGTCACTAAGTATTTCCTACTTTTTTTTTGCCTTATTTTATTGCTTCCTGAGATGACTCCAGCTTTCCTGGCTTTTTTTTTTTTGCCTTATTTAATTTTTGAGTGCGTGCCAGATTTATTATCATAGATATGGACATGGAAGGGGTCAGAATATTTTGTTGTCTTGTGCATTGCGCGAGCTAAAATCCGCCGGCGCTCACGTAACACTCCGTTCAGAACTTCAACATTTGCTCATAAAATGGGTGGGGAAGAGAAGAACCAATTTTAGGATTTTTACTTTTAGAAATTTGGCTTTTTTTCTATTCAAACTTTTTTAGACAAAAATGCCCCTGTTACAGCCATTGAAAAAATCACATGCTTGCCAGTCGGCGAGCTCAGGCCTTTGTTTGAAACTGACTTGGGTACTTCAAACCCTTATTTGAAATAAGCACTCTTGGGTTCTTTTTTTTATTTATTTATAAAAATAACAACCAAACTTCAAACATTTATTTGACATTTTTACATTATAATTTCATAATAAATGACAAAGAAGAGATGTTGAAGTCCCACCAATCACTGAAAATGACTTGGTACATTGCTTTGTGTTGGAATTCTCACTTATTTGGAGTGCATCTGAAATTGCAGAATTTACAGGAATAAACAGCTTTCGTAAAACAAATTTAATCATGAGTGATATGCCATAATAATCCTTAAACTATTACTAAATATTCTGATTCTACTTTGTTGATTATGGGTCGAAGTAAGACATGATTTGATTTCAAATGATGTCTTAACGAGCGAAATATTTGAAAATGTGCAAAGTCATATCTTTAGACGTCCTAAGTCATGCGACGATCGTCCGACTAGATCGTGATGTAGCTAGCAAGGATCACCTAGAGGGGGTGAATAGGTGATCTTAAACAATTTTGATCAATTTATAGCGGAAATGGTTGATCACAGTTGAGTTTGAATAAAATTCAGATTCAAAACAGTTTATATAGACAGTGCTCTTGATGTGCAGTATGTAAAGTAAGAGATAAGAGATAGAAAAACTGCACATAAGTTTATAGTGGTTCGGCTTATAGCAAGCCTACGTCCACTCTCCCACGCTGACAGCCTATTGGTTGGATTTCACTATGTAATCAAGAGGAATTACAGATTCTGAGTGACAGCACTCTTATGTATGATAGAACTCTCTATCTCACACAATCACTCTTACAAAGTATCTCTCAAGATCTTAGTGTTTTGCTCAAGAAAGACAAGAGGAAGGATTGGAGTAGACTTTGGACTTATTGATTCTCGATTTCGTTCATTGCCTTCTGCTCCTCGTAGGTCTCCTTTTATACTCCTCCACTTCCAAACTAGCCGTTGGATAGTCTTTAGAGGATCATCTTCCAATCTTCATCTTGGACAGATTTGTATAAAATGGATTGAGTAGCCGTTAGTTGACAAAATCTGAATCCCGCTAATTCTGGTCGCCCATACAATCATAATCTTGATTTCCATAAGTAGAGCTTTATCCGTTGTAATGCATACTTGTTATAATGTTTGATTGTCAATCAATTAGGCTGAGATCGAGTCAATCAAAACTTTCCTTTTGTGAAATCCATGCCAGATCACTAGCTGTTGTGATTCATTTTGAATGAGTTTTGCTTCTGCGTCTAAAAAACTTCAGCATTTGCGTCTGCATAATTTCTGCGTCTGAAGAATTTCTGATTCTTGCTTTAGATTCAGAACCTGAGTCAGCGTAGGTCTTCAGTAAAATCTGAGTCTCTCAAAATTATAGTCTGAATGACTTTTATGGTAAAGTCTGAACTTTTTATTTTTGAGACTGAACTTTTAGTTCTGAAAACTTATAAAGTCTGATATTTCCTTCTGAACTTCCAGAATATATAAACCTGGAATGGAATGCATGTCAGATTCACAAGATAAACATAGAAAGTTTTGTCAGCTTCAAAATTCATTGGGAGTTTTCCTCAATAGATCGGGACGTAAAAATCGAAAATTCCAACATTTCAGGATGTCAATCCTTCCTTGACCAAACGTCCGGTCAACTTCAAGCAAACTCTATAGGTGCACGGGACCGAAAATAAGACACGGGACTTGATCTATTTCGCTCATTACATTAAGTACTATTTAGATAGAGCTCAAAGACCCATCAAGAGAAACTTATTGGGAAAGGTTTTCTTTGATTAATCCTTACGGGGCTTTAGCTTATTCGGACCAAGGCCACCGTGATGTTGAAGAGATGTTACAAGTCAATCCTCTCCTCCTGCATACCTCACTGACACGCAAACCCAGCCTCCACCTCAGATGGTCTGGTCCCTTATCTCGATGGAGCCTGAATTACATATCAATCATGTCTTGGGTCCCCATCCTTAATTTTGCAGATAAACATTTGACTTATCTCGTACTTCTCTCGACCTCCCACACTGTTTCTCTTCATTCTTACCCTTCTGTTTTGTTCTCTTTATAGATTATACTTTGTCAGCTACATTTCTAAGTTGGGAAAAAAATTAAAAAAAAATCTTAAGCTTATTACATTTATACAGTTTAGTTCTAAATATTTTAATTATATTAATTGAGTCCTAAATCTTTCAACGATTTGTCAATATAGTACATCCAGTTAATTTTAGCCGTAAATAGTTCTACGTGGCACGATTGGCGTTGAAATAGACAATTTTTTAAATATTTTTATTGCTTTTTTGTTTTTCTTCCCTTTTTCTTCCTTTCGTTTTTCTTTCCTTTCTTTTTTTTTTCCTAATTATAGGTTGGCGATATATGAGTGAGGGCCTCCACCCCTCAGCGGCCATGGCAGAGGGCTGTCGGGCCCTCACTGGCTGTTCGCCCAGATCCAAGAGAGGGCTGCAAGCCTCGCCTGGTCTGGGCGAGGGCTCAATGCCCTTGCATGGATCTTGGTGAGGACCGCAACGCCTTCTCCGTCCTAGAGTTGTAAAAGAAAAACAAAGAAATGAAAGAAAAGACTAAAAGAAAAGAAAAGAAAAGAATCAATAAAAAATTTAGAAAAATTGTAAAATTTGTTTGCGTTAGCGATGATCATGCCACGTAAGACGGCTGACGTTTATGTTAGTGATTTTAAAATCATTAAAATATTCATGATTCAATTGGTACGAAGAAATGTTTATGGTTTGAATTGACATGAATGTATTAGATTTTAGGACTTTTAAGTACTTTTTTTTTCCTAGGTAGTACGATGATATTGATCACCAGGATGCGTACTCATCACATACCAAACCCATTTTGTGTTGAGCCTCACGACAGGGGAAATACAAGGTTAGAAAATTTAAATATTAAATAACATATTCATCCAATAACAGAATAATTTACGATAGTACTACAAAATCTCATGCTTTAGGTTTAGATGAAAGTCTTATTTACATTGAAAATGGTCTCCCAAAACCTCAAATCTGGTCTTCCAGCGAATCATAATTAGTCCATGTTAATTAATTTTTCCATCTTCAGGATACGATGAAAGGGGGAGACGGCCACGTGCCGGGGAAGAGCGCCGTCCCCGGTATGGAAAAGAAAGGAAGGGATGACAAAGACGCAGCCACCTGTCACGACTCGGGACGCGTCACCACAAACAACCAAGAAAGCTTTTCGATCATCATCATCTAATCCCCGTCTCTTCTCTCCTCTCAAAATTCTAAAAAGGCAACCAGGGAAAAGAAGCTCTCTGCCACGTTGTTACCCCGGGCGAAAAGGACGACCTCATTTGTTTGACCGGCGAGGTAAGGTGGCGGATCCTGATTGGGAGACGTGTGACAGGGTAACAGGTACTTGTCGCGGGGCAACTCCTTTCATTGGCTTTGTAATATGTGTTATTTTTCATATATATATTCCTTTTTTTTTTTCTTTATCTGAAGAACCAAAGTTGGGCACGTTGTTGCTCCGTCCTTTTATTCTTGATTGCGACTTTTGGAGCCCTTCTCGGCTCTTGTGGCTCCAGCCGATTCTCAGTTTACGCCGCTAGCTCACGAGAGTATCTCCTAAATGAATTCTGTGCTGTAATTACGAGTTAATGGCTCGACATAAGTGTCTTCAAACTTGTGACTTTTCGGTTCATAATTTTTTTTTCCAGTTTTCTGCTGCGGTGTTCTAACATGTGTGGGCGTATGGTTGGAGGAGAGTTTTGAATGTGCATGGTTGTTGTGTGTGGAGTCCTGTTCATCAACCTCGCAGCACGTGATTCATGCATACGCATTGTTCTGGAGGGGGCTTAATAAAAGAGTCTTTGGCGGATCCACGATAATGACCCGCCCGACGGCCGACATGGGAAGCTTCATACCCACCATAATTAAATATCATCTCCGTTTTGTCTTCTTGCTCTACTCTTTCGAATCCCAGGATCACAGCAAAGATTCCGTTCATGATACCGCGAGCCTCCAGCTCATGCCGAGCCGTCCAAGCCAAACTAGCCATGGTGCGCGAGTGAACCAGGTCCATGTAGATGTAATGATGCTCCGTAAATTAAGTGAACGAAGAAAGCAGAGAGAGAGAGAGAGAGATGAGAGCAAGTAGTGAAGGTACAGCGCCTCTGACTGCCCATATATTACAGCAAGTCGACAACTCCAATTCCCCACACAATCTTCCCAGTACAAGCTCTAGACGGTCTCTACTGCCTTGTGGAATTAGACTCGACCGCCTTCTTATTCCCATATACACCTGAACGTCAATCAAGCAGAGCAGCACCATTGGCTTTTAACATGTTTAGTGCGGGAGAATATTCTGATGCTGCCTTTGAAGGCATGAGCTCGCTCCCGTGCACTAAAAAGAAGAAGAAGAACAAGCTGGTGAACAAGAGAAGGTTCAGTGACGAGCAGATCAGGTCATTGGAGTCCATCTTCAAATCCGAGTCGAGGCTAGAGCCCCGCAAGAAGCTGCAGCTGGCTAGGGAGTTGGGGCTGCAGCCCCGCCAGGTGGCCATTTGGTTCCAGAACAAGAGAGCCCGATGGAAGTCCAAGCAGCTGGAGCGTGACTTCGCCATTCTTCGCGCCAACTACAACGCCCTCTCTTCCACGTTCGAATCTCTCAAGAAGGAGAAGCAATCCTTGATCACCCAGGTAGATACTCCACCAATCTCACTCTCCTCCTTCAATAGCATCAAACAGCCCCGACGCCAGTTGCGTGTGTTAATTGAAGCAGCTAATCACATGTGTATGGATGCGTTGTTGATAGGTTGAGAAACTAAACCGGCTGATTGAGAAGCCGCAAGAAGAGGGCCAGAGCTGCAGGCATGATTCGGCAACAAACAGCATCGATCGCGAATCCGGCAATGGGGATCCCAAGCATGAAGACAGTCAGCCTGTATTACCGGATAAATCAATGCGTTTGATGGGAATCCCATGTGAGGATGACTACTTTGGACTAGGAGAGGAGCAGAGCCTCCTAAACATGGCCGAACCCGATCCTGAACCTGCTCCTGCAGATAGTTCCTTGACATCAGCTGAGCACTGGGGCAGCTTGGAGACCAATGATCTTCTCAATCTGTCGTCTGGCAGTTCGCAGTGGTGGGACTTCTGGTCTTGAGTGGATGGCTCTTTAAAACAGATTACCCAACGAAGCCCCCCAAAAGAATGAGGTACTCTCTTCAGTGCCCCTGAAGAAACTCAGGACTCCAAAGTACCAGTTGTGTAGTCATATGGGCTTTCATCAGGAGAAACTGTTGTTCCTAATGCACACACTTTCCTTGAATAAGCAAGCATCCCAAGAAAGAGGACATGAAATCAATTGACAATCCCTGAGTGCGAGTTGCTGCTGCAGCTAGTGGTAATTTAAAGATATTGAGCACTGAAGAAAAACCAGTACCACGAGTCAGCACTGGTGAGAACATCCCACCAACATGTAAATAAAAATGTCCAAGACTGCTTCAATGAGGAGGATTTTTGTCCATGTTACATCAGTAGGGTAGCAAACCACTTTCTTTCATTTTACCCCTCTTGCTCCAATAAATCTGTTTATGGAAGAGAGAATGCAGGAAACGAAATTCAGCAGATGTGGCTCATAACATCCAAGATCAGGGCCCTTGAGCAAGATTTGCTCATCTGCAATTCATTTTGTAGATACCGGCACTCCAAAACCTGAAGTGGAAAAATGATCCGACTGACCCTGTTGGTTCTGTTGTGCCACAGATAACACAAAAGTCACCATGATCAGCAGACTGAGCTTTCTTATGGATTCACCCCGTTCATGCAAATTGATTGTGGCAAACTATGAGCATAATTAAACCAATAGATTCAGTTTAACGTAGCTCCATAAAACAGCGGAGAGTCCCTACTTGCCTATGGCCTCATGATAAGCCAAAGCGCAGCTGCTTCAAGATAGAATCATTCTTTCTTGCTGTGCTTCCAATTTCAAGCACCAAAAACTTCCCACGAGTATGACGAAGCTTCCTTACGAACATCAAAGTCCCTGCTGTAGGGTCTACACCATATTCAGTCATTTCCACTGTAAAATCTCGGTGTTAGAGATAATTAAGAAATTTTCTTTGTTTCTTTTTTTTTTTTTTACCGAGGTATCCCACGTGCAATGGACTATTCCTCGGGATGGTGGGGTACAAGACCAATGCCACCGGGTAAGCCCCCAATATGTGATCGGTGGGAGTTGAACCTGAGACCTCATTAGTTTAACTATCTGAAATCAGGAACTCTCAATCACTCGATCAATCACTCCATTGGTGTTTCTTTACATCTTTCATGATTGTACAAATTGAAATTCCATTTTTCCTGGCAAAGTTACTGCAAAGTCTTTCATGATCTGGTCCACGAGGGTCATATATCCAGAGAGCTAGAGGTCTGGAGCTTGTCAACAATGACCTGACAGTACTTGTCCAAAAATTAAATCCAGCTCCGGTTCCAGCTGTGACGTTATGGGCGCGAATGAAAATATTTCTCTTCCCCGGTCCTATTTCTGGTTAGAAATAGAAAACCTATTTCTCTTTTCCGGACGAGTTTTTGAGCAAAAAAATAGCATTTTATAACGACACTAAATTTCCGTTTCCGGAATAGAAATTCGTTTAATAATGACACAAAATTTCTGTTCTTGCTGACTGGCGAGCGGCGGCGGTGGGCGGATGGCCGGCGAGTGGCGGTAGGGGGCAGCCGGAGATTGGCGGTGGTGGGCAGCCGACGAGTGGACTGCGGGCGGTGGCGGCAGGCGGCGACGGATAGTCGGTGGGTGGCCAGCGGGCGAAGATGAACGGCTAGCGAGCAGCGGCGGCGGCGGACGGCCGGCGGCGATGGCGGCCGGCGGCCAACAACGAGTGGGTAGCAAGGGTAAGCAATAAAAGAAAGTTATTATTTATGTTTCTATTCTAGAAATAGAAAAGTATAAAATTTCATTTTTGTTTCAAATCTATTTCTGAGTCAAAATTTGTCTTAGAAATAAAAAAAAATGAAATTATTTTACCAAACGGATTTCTGTTTTAAATTTATTTCAAAAACCAAAAATATAAAATAATAGGATGATATAATGATCATCGTTCGCGCCTAAATGAACAAAGAAAGCAGCTCGACCAATATAAGGCTGGAGCTGCGAGAGCACAAGCTCCAAATTACAGAGTTGGGTTTTTGTTCTCTGGAATTTTCCCTATACAGACGCACTTCACTTTTGTACCTAGCATGGAAGTTCTAAGCTTTAGCTGTGATATTTAGATTTATTTTTACCAAGTCAAAAAGTGGTGGGCCCGAAAAAAAAGAAAAGAAAAGTGAACAGTGAACAGCTCAATTAACAACAGACCAAGAGCTCGCGAGACAGAGGAAAAGGAGAAAGAAAGAAAAGAAAGAAGAAGAAAAAAAAAGGGGAAGAAGGGAAGAGGAATTACGCGGACATGTCACGGAGACTTTGTCAAGGTGGATCGATCATGTATTACAACGTCCGATAAGTGCTCGCACCATTCGTTCATCCAATAAGAGAAGTGTTTGGAATTATGGCTTAATTCAAAGTTTTGTAAGAGCAAGAACTTTAGGGTTTCGTGTTCAAATTCCGCGTTATGGATAGTTTTGTATATCATCAACGACATTTTGTTTAAGTAGCACCTCTTGATGATCACGGAGTAATCAGTCAGTAAAATGGCCTCCATCCAATGGGCTACATACATGCTTGTTTCCAACCATTACCACGACAGACGTACATGATCATCAATGCCCAAAAGGATAGAGTAGCAAAGCGTGAGAAGGAGGAAAAAGAAACAAATGGCGATGCATCTAAGTACTGAAAGTCGAGTGGATCCCCCCATGTAGCAAAGCAGCTTGAAGGGTGTCCGTCATGTTGCGGAAACTGCACAAAAACCAGGGGGCAATGCTAAACTTGGTCTCGGATTGGACTTATTCACTCGAAACGCCCCACAACAACCAACCCCCCCAAGTTGATCGTGTTGTTGGATACGGCCCATCCGGCCCACGAAGTTTGCAGGCCTTAATCCCTCAAATATAACAACTCATTCTCTTGCCTCGCTTGATCCTTTCTCCATTTAACAACCCATCTTTTTAAAGAGCTACATGACTTTAAGACAAGTGTGCTAAGATTTAGAGAAACGAGAAAACATGTTCTTATTTTCACTCCCCAAAAATTAAATGAGCCATTGGTTGTTATGAACGGTAAGATCTCCACTCTAATGATGCGTAACTAGAGGTGGCAAAATGGGTCTAGAGCCCAAATTTTAACTCATATTTAATAGTGTGAGTCATAAATGGGTTGTCTTAAATTTTAAAAATAAGCTTAAATGAGTCATAAATTGGTTACTTAACAACTTAATGGGTCTTAAATGGGTTACCTAACATGTTTAAGTGAATTGTCAATCGGTCAATTTTTTTTTATAATTTTTTATAATTTATTTTTTCTTTTCTTTCCTTTTCTTTTTCCCCCTTACTCGGATGGTGGGTGGCCACTATGATGGAGGGACGAGCTCCTCTGAGGCCGGTGAGCTCAAGGCTCGCCAAAGGTCCAGCAAGGCCGAGGCCTTGCCAGATCATCGAGCTCGTCCCTTGGCCGGTGACTGGCCGAAGAAGAAGGAAAAAAAAAAGAAAAGAAGTAAAAATAAAATAAAAAATAATTAAAGAGTCGATTTTGTTAAAAAATAAATAAAAAATAAAAATAAAAATGATTAAAAGTAGTCCATAGAGAAAAATCAAATCAGATTTTCCATACCAAATGGCGGAAAATATTTTTTAGTTCATTTTTAGTTTTCATCCAAATTTGGAAAATATTGTCATTTTGACTTCCTATAAAATATTTTTAAAATATGTCACATTTTTTGCGAAACAAATGGAGCCTCAATTTTTTTTAAAATGATTTGTATTGCGTGGAAGTGTTGTAGCAATATAATTTTTTTTTAAAATCATAAGAAAAGACTTTTCCTAAATTGAGTTAAATATAGAAGTATTTTAGCAATATGGGTTGGGTCGAGTCGGTTATGGGTTGAGAAATTTTACGAATAAAATGAGTTATAAACGGGTTAAATAGGTCAATGGGTCAGACCATTCATAACATGACCCAAATCCGAAAGGATCCACCCATTTGACAAGTCTATGCGTAATTTTAATCTTAGAGAAATTAAGTGATTCGGTTTCCAACCTTTAATTTAAGCAACCTTGGCCTTTTCCACTATCAAGCTTATGTGGAACCGGATACTATTTGAATCCGAACGTGAAAACGGGTAAATTTTTACCACCGATTTACTTGGAAAGGTAAAAGAAATGCTTCCTTTTAATTACCCCAACTTGCATTTCCTTTTTGGGAAGAATTGCTTCCCAGAAAAAGACCGACACTAGTTGTCATAAAGTATATACAACTTGACATAGTTATAAACACTACCCATCTTTGGGCAATGTAAGCATCTTATAATCTCTCTTTTTTCTCTCTTTATGCTTGTTTTGTTTTTCTGGTCGAGTTTACCTCCTAACTATTTGAAAAAATATTCTATTTCCCCAACATTTTATAAGTGCTCGCTCGGTACAAATTTTTTGCGGCCATTACAGTAGGGAAGTAGATTCTGCAGGTGCTTGATAGACTCCTTACAACTGCCGCATCTTTCACAGCGCAACGCAACGTACTAGACAACCATAATTATAGAAAATAGATATTAATACCAATAACTTATGTAGTTCGACCACTACAATCCATTGACCAAAAATTGCTCGAAATTGTTTTGAATAATAAGCGGGGAAAGTATTCCAAGGCATAAGGCTGCAATGCCCTTTAGAGGGAACATCAATTCTCCCCAGAAAGTTTATAATACAGTTGACAGTTCTACTTTCTTTGACAAATTGGAAGACTCGCTCTCAACTTTTTTTCCTTGATTCATGATCTTTGAAAAGTCATTTATTTACTCTATCCTCGGCAATGATGCATGACACGTTGATTTACATATCTCCACGCGTATGAAAGTTGGGGGAGTCCAGATTATCTTTGTGGTCTTAATTTTGTGGGATGACATTACTGACTTTTGCATCAAAAGTTGACTCCCTAGCTTTTCCACCAGCATAAAATGGACTACCGACATAATTCTCAGTCGACCCTTTATCAAAGAACAACTCAGTCAACTCAGTAGATCCTATCTTGCTCTTAAAAGTAGGTAGAACTTTGTGGTTAGGTCACGGATTAGGCAGCGTAAGTGTCGAGAATTTGCTGGACATCAGTTTTCCACCGTCATTGTAGAAGGAGGCTTCCTATTGCGGCAGGTACATGGGTGAAAGTGAAGCTACTTTTCGAGCACTGGGATTAATACCGAATCGGTTGGGGACATGTTATTGGACGTACCATCATATGTAGTTTTTTTGTTTTAGGAAAAGAACAGATTAAGAAGGATGGAGGTAACAAAACGGCCGGTCCACATTACTGTGAACGAAATAACCTACACGTGCATGCCCATACAGCTCGAGACTATGATAACTCAAATGACTGGAGAATATGATTGTTGGTTGTGTCTAACTGCCACCTGCCAGGAACATCGGGAGCCCGTCAACATCCACCTTCATCAAAAGCTCGAGCCAAAGATTTATGGGCTAACTTTAATACATTAACTACTTAACACTACACTAATCCTCCGATGTGGGACTTTTCGATCATTATGAGATTCCATTGCAGCTATAGATAAACATGAACTCCTTCCAAACCCTCATCACTTACCAAGATTTTGTAGATAATGTCACTAACCCGCAAGAATATATGCATCGGGGAAAAAGGAAGATTCAAGAAAAAAAGAATAGTCACTGGATATGTAGGTTTCACAAAATTAGTGTGGTCAACAGCCTAGGTTTCTTGATCAAAAAAAAGAAAAAAAAAACGGCCTAGGTTTTAATTAAAAAATGGGGGAGACTGATGACGAAAATGAAAGGTGAAGGTTTGGGAATATGCCGTTTGTTTTGCTCTGGCGAAAGAATATAGTCCTACTGGGCGAGGATAAATGAGTTGTTCGGCACCCAACCCATCTTCTATGCTTAAAATATTAGCAGAGAGAGGGAGCTAAATCCCAAAAGGAGATTTGAACTATATCAGTGTGCACGAGTGGCGAAGATTAAGTTTGCAAGTTGCAACCCAATGAGCTGTTTGACATAGTTATTTTCAATAGCAATACAGAATCATATCTTTACAGTCGAAGGGAGAATATTATCTGCAAGATTATGCTTTTATCGTTCGGGGATTAATGCACTTTGATGAGTGAGTGGCCTTTCAAAGTTGGTAACGGAGAGAAGCACAAAGGCAGGCTCTAGCTATCTAGAAATCTATCTTGTTTTTTTTTTTTTTTAATATTCTTGAAAATATAGATATGTTCAAAGGGAGATAAAATATTCACGTAAAAATTACAGTGAAGAAACAACTGTGCTTGATATCCCGACCAAACTCGAACTGCAAGTGCAAAACAACGAGCCAACTAACCATATCATACAAACGGACGCACGCACGCACTCTCAAGGAGACAAGTTGCATATTGAAAAAACCACTGAGATTTGACCTAGCGATCCGGATTTGGCAGACCTCTCCACTAGACATGGTTACTTTCCATATTAGCTGTTAAAACAACGTGATATTCCCACATAATCTGTAGGCAAGCTAAAAGGTGGCGGATAGACACTCCACTAGTTATATCAATCAGATGTGTATACGAGATCAATGATCGCGGAATCCAAAGATATGCTCGTATACCCCCTGCACTATTGCATCACTACAGCTACAGCTACTTACTTTGTTAAATGTAATAGTGTGTGACAAAACAAAAAGGCATTTATTCAGTCAAAAGCAAAGAGAGAGAGAGAGAGAGAGAGAGAGAGAGAGAGAGAGAGAGAGGGAGAGAAGTGGCACAGGGAAACTACAAGCAAGAAGTGTCTGAAGCAAAGGAGCTTTTGTGAAAGGACCACGGAATGGAAGAAGGAGAGAGGAGGACTTATTCTTGCTTCCTTCAATTCAAAGATTCAAACTATGAAAAAGTTGAAGAATCTTTCGTAGAGCACTCTCTGCCCCCACACTCCACCAAACCAAAATATAACCAGTTAGAATTGGGATCTTTCAGCATCGAATTCAATCATCACTCGGGTTGTTTATGGCAAGTGGGGGTAAGCAGCCCCCACCATTATCATATGGATTGGAGCCTGGACCGTATGCGCAGCATGTATACGTCCATCTCGTCTGCTTCTTCCCTGAGATCCTCCTCATTATATTCAAAGGGTTGATCTGTTTCGTAGCTGGTTTTATACACCAGATCAGACAAGAGGCCCCCACGTAGTTTGCGTAAAGGTGGCACTCGACGCAGATTTCGTCAGCAGATATAGGGGGCATGCTTTTTTAGATTGATATTGAAGGCAACGCACACGTGTCTCTTGTTTGAGGGTCTTCAATTGGAGGAAGCAATATGATTGGTGATGACGACGACGATGATGAATGAATGAGTAGCCTTTTATTAGATTTCCCATTGCTACGACCAACCAACTTCTGGGTTGAGGAAGGTCCATGTTCACATGGCGTTGTATATAGTTAATCATCACTAGTCATCTATATGCTTATTAATTTCGTCAGAAATTTAGAATTGTTACTCTGGTCCAATTATATATATATATATAAGATTGTTCACACCCAGCTGGCTTAATCCCTCCCAAGGCAGGACTTTTTCTTTTCTCGAAAATCCAGCTCTCGAACTCACTGGGCGAATAAGAAAGCGAGCTATATATAGCTGTCTAACTAGTTCGAGTCGAGCATTTTGAAAGCTCCTGTCTTATACATGCTGTCCACTTTTCACTGAGTTCATTCAAAAGGAGATTACAGATCCAGACAGACTTTAGCACCTTGAGTCGAGAAGGCTAGCTTACAAGAATGGTGTCCTAGAAGTGATGTGGTGCTTCTCATTGGGCGTTTTGACAGAAAACACTTACTCAAATTCTATTTGAAGTGCGATGCATGTTCTTTGTATATCGATCTGGTTGGGTGATTTAGTATATCGCATTGTTAATGACGACTTCCATTCTCACACAGGAATCTTCCTCGAGGTTATTGATATTGGGGGGCCCAAGCCTACTATGATACTGGAAGGGGAAGGAACAACAAAACAACAAAGGCGGAGTAAATATTCCAAAGCATGTGTTGCTCCCTTCAATTGTACTTATGCAAAAGGGGGCTAGTGGTAGACATCCTATTGCCTCCTTGATTTTACTAATGTACATGCTAGAGATATGCCTCTTCAAATCACCAAATGACTATAGTGTTTATCGGTTTGGGGGTTTTGTGTTTTTCTCGTCAAGAGGAGATGTAAAACCTGTGACTTGACTCGCAAGAAGCTTCCCCTCTGCAGAAGCAACATAAATAAACGCCAACCAGTAGAATAAACTAGCGGGCATACGTGGGTTACACGGTCAAGGCATCGGATGTGAACACGTGAAACAGACCAATCGAATGAAGTCCCATAATCAGTCAAAGAGAAAGACCGGGAAGGAAATGGTCGCGGAATTGCGGCAACTACTGCGGTATAGAATGGTGCAGATGTCATTGATTCATCATTGGGCAGCTCTCCATCCGGGAAAATGTGGCCTACTTTCCCGAGACCATGAGAGGCATTTGAGCGTGAAATTGCAGAGGCAATCCAGACCTCAAACGCAGAGTCTCCATAGGGGGAATAGAATCATGCATGGAATCCATCAAGTTGTATTGGATAAACAAGTGTGACCCTCCTCCAAATTCATTAAAAAAGGCCAACTTGTTTTCGAGATGACTTATTGAAATGAGTCTCCCGCTCCCAGTTAAAACACAAGGGTTTTAAAATAAGGAAGAAACGTGGGAGGAAATATGACTCCATCTTGACCTCATATGATATGTTCCAAAGTGATGGCCCATCAGAGACGGCAAGTCTCTTGACCGTAAGTCATCTTTCCACCTGCATCCTTCCAAGGCAACAACCATCAGCGCCTAAATCAGATTAACCACTCCTTGGAATATATGGAGTGAGTCCGAATCCTTGAATGTGTGCTCCCGGTGCAGGTATATGCATCTTGTCAAAGTGTAATCACAACCCAAAGAAAGACAATGATCCAGATACCCAAACCGAATTGCTACTTGGAGACATATGGCGAACTCCTACTTGGGATTGGCGATAGTTAATTAAAAAGAATTAATGTTGGGTCTCCTCTTCCTCAACTTTTCCTGGAAAAAGAGGACTCTTGGAGCACTTTCCTTACTCTGTTTCCACCAAGCAAAAGAGCAAAACAGAGTCTGTATTAAAAGGGTCATGACCTTCCCCGACCATTCCTGGAAATGGGAGACTCTGGCTGCTTTTGTTGTGAATGAGTGAGTCAATAGACATAAGTACAGGATCATTACCGAGAAATGTCCTGTACCCTTGGTGCTTTGAAAAACTCCACTCTCTCATGTTCAAAGGAGCTAGCGAAAAACAATTTTGGGCGTCACTTTCGTCTTGCCCGTAGAAAGTTCTCGTGATTAATTAAAAGGAGTCATTGCTGATGCTTGAATGATGACTTTCCATTTCACGTCACTCTACTTCAATTTTCTTCTTTCTTTTTTTCTTGGGGGGCGGTGGGGGTGGCGGCTGGGGGGCTAGCTACCAATGAATCGAAAGGACGAGTAGTTCCGCTGCACTAAAACAGAGTATACGTCTTTCATAACAGCACCAAACCAGTAACATTCTTTCTCTGCTCAACCAATAACATTCTTAACCATAAAGCAGATGGGAACAAATTCCAGCACAAGAGATCGCTCTGGCTCTGAGATCCTACTTTGCTATTCGAGGCTCTCATCGGATTCACCTGTTTTAGTATACGCATGCACATATGGCTCCCAGATTTAGTATCTAACGGTCACTGGTTTGGAAAATTTATGGATATGACCTATTATAACCGGCCGTGTTCCCTAACGACTAGATTGAAGGTAGACACTGCTCCGACAACAAGCAGTGAAAAAAATTTGAGATAATAGTAAGATATAGATATTTCCCCAAGTGATAGGAAGAGAAGCCGGGGATTTGCCTGTTTCACACTGAACTCATGTCATGCATTCGTGACGGCGCTGTTATTTCTCTTTGGTCTTCTTCTTCTTTCTCTCTCTCCTTAATGTTGTTTTTTAAATAAGACAGTGAATGGAAACGCACAAGGATTATTCTTATACGAATATAAGTGTTTAAATACATACCCTCGCTCTCCTTTCACACTCCTTTTTCTTCTAACTATAAATCCATTAGTTTACGCAGGGGCCGTCCCAGTGCTCTGCCCTATAAATACCAGCCCCCACCCAACCCATTCGATTACCTCAAACCTCATTCTAAACCAAGCATGACCAGGAGTTCAGAGATCGAAAGCCTCTGGCTATTCGCCATCGCGTCCAAATGCAGAGCCTTTACCCATGATAACATTGCCTTGTCCCTCCTCTTGGTGGGTTTAATTTGGCTCGCCATCTCTTTCCTCCACTGGTCTCACCCTGGCGGCCCCGCTTGGGGCAAATATTTCTGGCGCAAAGTGCTCTTCCTCGCACCATCCTCCTCTTCTCTATCTCTCTTCCACGCGATCCCCGGTCCCAGGGGATTGCCTCTTTTCGGAAGCATGGGCCTCATGCTCCACTTAGCTCATCACCGGGTTGCCGCTGCCGCTGAAGCCTTTGGCGCCAAGCGCCTGATGGCCTTCAGCCTCGGCGACACTCGGGTCATCGTGACATGTAACCCTGAAGTCGCCAGAGAAATCCTCAACGGCTCCGTGTTTGCCGATCGCCCTGTGAAAGAGTCAGCTTACAGGCTGATGTTCAACAGGGCAATTGGCTTCGCTCGCCACGACGTCTACTGGCGAACCCTCCGGAGAATTGCCGCCGCTCACCTTTTTTTCCCGAACAAAATCAAGGCTTCCGAGTCGCAGCGGAGCGCTATTGCTTCTCAGATGGTCGCGGTTCTGCTCGCTTCCCGAGAGCAACCCATGACCGTTCGCCAACTGCTGAAGCGAGCCTCACTGAACCACATGATGAGCTGTGTGTTCGGACAATCCTACGACTTGAGCTGCACGAGCAGCGAAGTGAAAGAGCTGACGGAGATGGTGGACGAAGGGTACGAGTTATTAGGCACGCTGAATTGGTCCGACCATGTCCCCTGGATGGCAGAGCTGGACCCTCAAAAGATCAGATTCAGGTGCTCTAGGCTGATGCCCAAAGTCAACCGCTTGGTTAGCCGAATCATCGCAGAGCATCGAGCTCGACCGGCCGCCGACCACCGGGACTTTGTGGACGTTCTGCTCTCACTTCAGGGTCCTGATAAACTGTCCGACTCCGATATCATCGCCGTTCTGTGGGTAAGCACCAAGCTTTTAACATCTTTCTTTGCGGAGCTTACTTAAAAAAAAACTTTCAAGAGTTTCATATCGTGGGCAGTACTCGTCTGCCATTAACGTTCTTCATGAGGAGGTGCGTACTAAAATTTGGGAGTCATATATGAACAGGAAATGATATTTCGAGGGACGGACACGGTGGCGGTGCTGATGGAGTGGATCATGGCGAGGATGGTGGCGCACCCGGAAGTTCAAGGGAGGGTCCAGGAGGAGCTCGACAGGGTGGTGGGAATGTCAAGGGAGGTCAGCGAATCGGACATAGGGGACCTGCCTTATCTCCAAGCCGTAGTGAAGGAAGTGCTGAGGCTGCACCCGCCGGGCCCGCTGCTGTCGTGGGCCAGGTTGGCCATCACTGACACGACCGTGGACGGGCATCACGTGCCAGCAGGGACGACGGCCATGGTCAACATGTGGGCCATCTGCAGGGACCCCCTTGTCTGGCCCGACCCGCTCCTGTTCAGGCCCGAGAGGTTCCTGGGCGGGGGCGATGGAGGGGAAGGGGCGGAGTTCTCGGTGCTCGGGTCGGACCTGAGGCTGGCCCCGTTCGGGTCGGGGAGGAGGGCCTGCCCCGGGAAGGCGCTGGGGCTGACGACTGTCACGTATTGGGTGGGAGCCATGTTGCAGGAGCACGATTGGAGGGGGGCGGCGGGGGGTGAGGACAACCGAGTTGACTTGTCGGAGTTTCTCAGGCTGTCTTGCGAGATGGCGAACCCTCTCGCCGTCACACTCCGCCCGAGGCGCGTGCCGTCGCGCACGTCAAGCTGAACCTGGAACAAACAACAAACAACACCACCCCCACCAAAAAAAAGCAAATTAAAAAAAAAAGAAACTGAAGAAAAGACCTTAATACTATCGTCAAAATAAGCTTTTCTTTTCAAAGGGGTAAGATAAAGTCAACGACCAGAACAAGAGTGTAGGGCTAGGTTATCATGGAGAGGGTGGTGGGTGGCTGGGTGGGTGTGTGTGGTTATAGCAGCTTAAAAGAAAACCCCCTCTCGTCATCAAATTTAAGTTTGGTTGTTTTTTTCTTGTGGTTCCATAATAGTCTTGGAGTTACAGCGGCCTTCTCTTCTCTTCTCTTCTCCTTTCTTACTTTTGTTTTGATTAGCTCGACGTTTGTCGGAGATGTGTATTATCGTTTTGATTTCCCAACGTTTTAGCCGGTGTACATACTGGTCAAAGCTAGCACAAAGCTTCTTCACGTATCATCGCTTGCCTAGGTCAAAGGAACCCGTTCCGAATAATCAAAGGCACTTGTGCACTCGAATTAGATAGATCGGCGCATCGTGGTCTCTCTTTCGGAGACATGACGAATATGTGACTGAATCTGAGTACTCGCGTGAGTACAAACCCGCCAGGCCTTCGATGCAACCCGGGCGCGCGGGAGAGAGTGAAGCGCGCTCTTTAATCACGGGCAGGACGTTTCACCGCAATTCTAATTACTAACGAGGCCCAAAACCTATTCATAGATACCTTAAATGCTACGTTCCATCGTCACTGTATATTAGTCTTTAACGTAACTTGCCTAGCAAAGTCAAATTTTTTGCCGAAGATAATTAAATAGTTAAATCAAGTGGATTCACTATCGATGTTCCAATGGTTTGCGCGTAAATGGGAAATCCTATTGCTAGACGTAACAGAATATTTTTACTCAAAAAGCGTCGTTTTGATCGTTCACCCTCTCTTTGGACGTATCATTCATCACGACCGCGCCGTACCTTCGTAATAATATAAAAGCCATACGTCTGTCAAGGAGAAAGGCGATCGAGGTTTTAACCGAAGTTTTAACTGACTTCACTCGGGAGCCAGTGCCCAGTGCCCGGTGGAGACTAGTATGGATATGATTATTGGTGGAACTAATGCGCATGCAAAACCAAAATCAATCTGTGAAAGATTAGCAGACAGCTTGGATTGTCGGGGTCATTTTCATGCTCTCCAATGAATTGTGGACATCTTGCGATAAGCCCATGGTTTTGAGGAAACTGTCCAAATGACATATTGACAGATCAACTTGGGATTAACAAAAAGTCTGATTATAGTATTAGAATTTGCATCACTGGTGATAAACTCCTGGGCCCGGCCGAGCGTCACTGATGACCGCCGAGTTGATTTGTACCGTGGTCCCTTCTGCCTATTCATATTCCCGGTACCATCTCTCTTTTAACAAACGCACAAATACTGAAAGGTATCGTAGCTAATACCCTCTGCCTGGATCACACCATACCCCTTGTGTCCTATAATATATACATTTATGAAGGCGGACAGGTCATAATGTCCCCGTATATATCGGCAAATCTATTGAATTATCAAAAGGAAGTACGTCAACACAATACCGACACGCGGCGACTCTTTACCTAGTTAAGATGCATCGTGTTCTCTTTCGTTTGTTACGAACTTTTTCACGACTGAGTATTGTGTAAACTTGAGATCATTCTATACCGCTTACCAAGGAGGTTTGTATTGCTTCAATATCGCTGGTACTGCAAGAATTAAATAGTTCGTCGTGCTGCTTCTCGAGGCGTGATTAGGAGAGAGTCGTCGTCACCTAAGTAACCCGAAGCAGGTCACTTAAGACAAGTCATCACTCGTATACCTAGGTAGGAATCAATCCCTTCTCATGTTTTCCACGCAGAATCCTATATATCAAGCTCAACCTTGTGAAATGAAAATGAAAAAAACCAATCAACCCATTGGCCGACACACGGGGAACAAAAACAATACACGTGTGGAGTACAAACAATTAGACGAGGGGCTCTTAGAGGCGTGCTGCTTTGTGATGATAGGAATGGAGTAGTATTCTTTAAGTTTTGGAAGTTGCATGAGGCTAGACAAGGGGAACAAAGCCGATTACAAAATGAAGAGCCCTACGTGTACACAAAACTGATCAGGAGTTGTTGGCGCTCATTTGGCTCATGTAATAATCAAGACGGTTGACAGGAACATTATGTTTTTAAGGAGTCCACACTGATAAGGATCTAAAACAGATCACCGCTGTATATTAATGTAAAATGCTGGGGAACGACGATGAGGACGCCCCAACGAATGAAGCTCCAAAAGATGATGATTAAGCCCACACAGCAGGCTCCCTCTTGATTCCTAGACGCGGACAGTGACCGCGAAAGGCGGCTCCGCGCAACACGACAACCCATATGCAAATAGAAAAATCACTTCCCTTTGGTCCACGTTTGGGAGAAATCATGGAGTTTTGTTTACTATATTCTGTTTGATGATTGATCTGATCCCGGTAAGATCTGTGGGATGGATTGCATTAGCCTTTTGTTTTATCGCAAACAAGCATATGCTTCTCAAGGGCAAATCAAACACCCACTTGCGTCCAACTTTCCATATTCTTTTAGCTCTATATGTTATGGGACCACATTTCTTCACCAGTTAATATGTATATCAGA
This sequence comes from Syzygium oleosum, assembly GCF_021117445.2. Classification (NCBI taxonomy): domain Eukaryota; kingdom Viridiplantae; phylum Streptophyta; class Magnoliopsida; order Myrtales; family Myrtaceae; genus Syzygium; species Syzygium oleosum. The sequence continues at coordinate 8,892,770 of NW_026607499.1, read as the reverse complement.
ATAAAGAAAAAAACTTGTAGCCTCTTATGTGGATGAGCTTTGGACATGCCCGTGTACCCTTTCATGTGCTGCTAAGGGCATATTATATACATATTATATAGAATCCACGAACATTCTCAAGAAGATTATTCACGGGAAAAAAAGGAGCTTCTCTTATTATTAGTTTCTTGAATTGGCATTAAGGTTTTCTATTTTGTAGTTTTGTACCGTTAAAATGCATTTTCGTGTCGTTTGAATATAGAGCCGCGGATGAACTTTATATCTTTGTGCTTGCTCTCCAATTAGTAGCTTAACTTTTGCATTAGATTTTTCTAGTAAATGTATTCGAGCCTCGATTTGATTTCTCTGCAACGGACCCGGAACGGGCCAAATGGTTTCCCTAAAACCTAATTATGAGGCATTGTAGATGTTGATGTGTGCGGTTTATAACATCTCGAGATAATTGTATTGACGCGGGAAAGAATTGCATGTGATTTAACATGAACCGTACGATAATGATGTGAGTTTGCAAAATTAGGCCAGGCACAGAAAAAAGATTTAGAGTTGCACGGAGGCTATTCATTGAATGCATTGCATGAAGTGGTGCCCTTAAGCTGGCTCCTTAGTTTATGGCTCATCACTATCGGATAAGGTTTAACCAAATTGATGACAATAATTGATGGAGCTCAGGCAGGGGCTAATCCATTCAACACATTATATCGCAGCCTGCGTATCCCCAGTCACTCTCCCACCTTCTCAGATTTTGATGTCCAGAGCTGGCGTAGAAGACAATCGATTTACGTTTATCCGCCTCTCGCAACACATGACACTGCACAGCTCTTGCCCTTTTTCCTGTTCGGAGGGGCAGGGATTAGACAGTTCGTCCCTTTTGGGCACTTTCATGGTTGCAGACAAATTCGATTTGCGACATACACTTCCTTTGGTGGGTCGTGCAAGAAACCGTCTCGTGCCTCCAAATTTAAGGTTATTAGATAGAAGATGCGTTTAATTCCACAGAATATCCCTTCATAGTCTTGAAAATAAGTCCATGGTTCGGATTTCATTGGGGTAAACATCTTCTTAATCTCAATCTTTATGTATACAAACAAGATCCTACGTATATGTATACATCATTCGTTACTCTCCCAGGTGTCTTTGGCGCTGACTTTTCTGAATTTTGAATCATGTACAGTCTGTCTATACTTATTTAAAACACACTACTTGTCAGGAGAATCAATATATTTTGATCGAGATATTGAGAATGCAATGATAATTCATGATTTCTTTCCTCGTCGTTGCCAAGTACGTATCCTTAGAAGCAGTCCAGCTTCTACACCAATTAGTCCCCTCTATGAACACCTTAATCTAATAGTGACTGCAACTCATGCTTTCTCTTCCGCTGTTCCATAGTTCGTAACTGTGCTTTAATAATTACTAGACAGAGATAAATCTCTGCTCTTGTTTTGCCGGAATTCGACTTCGCAACGAAATATCTTTCACTGAAAGTCATTCTTTAATTTTTATTAGAGGAGACAGGTTCTGTGACCATTCCGGATAGGAAATATCATAGGTAGGCAATAGAATTGATAACTTCATTTCGAATGAAACCAAACGTGCACAAACTGTGCCGGAATTTAATCGACGACAAAGGCTGAGAACATAAAGATGCAATGCCAGAATTTAATAGATGAAAATGCTCCCAGAACTACAGCAAAGATACAAGCTGGAATTTAATTGACAACGCGGATATAGAACTACAACTAAGAAATACGTCTGAATTTAATCGACAATGCAAATATGTAAACTATAACTACAGTGCAGGATTTGAACGATAATTGAAGAATAACATGTTTTTCATTTGTTCGGGGGGGCTCTCCAGTAGCTGAGCACTGGTATTTATAGTACCTATGACATAATCGCTTGAGAGGAGTTCTTCTACAGTTTTAGCCGTGTTTCCATATCTTCGAGAATCTCGATTGCATGAACTCATGATGCTACAATCTTATCTTGAGGTGGTTACTCCTTTAAAATTGTGCCTTGATCTTTCGCTTTTACTGAGTTACCTTTATCACTTCTCCACGATCTACTGGACTCCATTGCTCTTTCCACGGGTGATTTCAAATTAGAATATATTTTAATCGGTATCTTTATCAACTAGTTCTACTATGACAATTGTCAACCACATGTCATAAATTAATAGTTGATTCATGGTCATCAATGTATAATGATATCAACAACTCTTTTGGTCATCAACAATGGCTCATATATCCAGTATCGATCACCATTTATCGATAACCACGTGTCTACTCATGTCTCCGACCTAGTTAGATTTTGGTGCAAACACCTCTATATCATTCAAGTACTATCTTCATCTCAAACTTAGACTAATTTACATGTGGATGGCGACTATACTCTTAGCTCAAATTTAGTGCTAACGTTTTTAGACTGATTGATAATATTTCACATTAACACTTTCATTTTAGTTGAACAAAGTAAAGTGGTTATCAGACTAAAACTAGTTTTTTAGCCCGTGCATTGCCCGTGTTAATTTAAATTTATTTCTTGAGACCTATGTCAAATAAAATTAGTCATGCCAAATTGTTTCCAATGTCATTTAAATTTCAACTGGAAAACCTATTAAGTTTCAATTTTATATCAAGAACATCTAAGTTGATGAAAGAAGATAGATGTAATGCAAAAGAAATGTACGTGTACATTTATACATTTATGTATGTGTAAGTTCTTGTTGATTCAGTCCCGATCGATGCTTTTGCTAATTCTGTAAGTCTTTAATAGCGAGCATTTTCAAGTGTAAAGTACAAAAGAAAGAGTTTAAACTTTTGCAGTTCGTGTTTAAATATTATAGATTTTACATGTGAAATTGAGTTGTAACCCTAATATATTGCCTCTACATTTTCACTTATTCTATTCTACATGTCTTGAAGATTTAATTATAATCATCAATAAATACGTACATGACACATGAATCTAAGCGTACCCTAACAAATCCTATGTACTTCCATTATTTTAGCCACAAATGTCATTTCTCACGTATTGGCAAAGACGTAGTGCAAAAGTAATGCAACAAACTATATGCAAAATAATAACCGTCAACCATTGTGCGATATTGTAAGTTTCTGGAGAGCCCTCCATTGTGTAATCTTCATTGAGATGTCAACATTATATTACACCAGGAAATAAGACACAAACCTGAACTATTCATACTTCATAGTATCCAAGGAAATGGGTAACCCAAGGAAAGTATATGGAACATCATATAAAGTACTTTTGGTAATGACAACCAATTACAGGATACGTCATTCATTACTACCCCACTCAAGTTAGTGCATGAAGGTTTATGATGCCTAACTTGCTTCCAAAGAGTAGAATTTGTCACGACCCAAGCTTTCTTGAAGATATCCACGATTTTGATACTTCGTCAGCACATACGTGTTCACCGGTTTTTTTTTGGGCTGTATTCGTTCTCGAACAAAATGACATTCTACTTTAATGGGTTCTTTTCGTTCAGGGAATACCGGAATAGGTGCAATGTGCATCGCGGCTTGGTTAACATAATACGGCTGCATAGGTTGTGGATCGAAACTTGCATATCTAAAAAAAGACTTGGAGGCCATAACAATTCACTAGAAGTGGCAAACATTGCTCAATACTCAGCTTCTGCGGATGATCTATAGATAGTGGTTTGCTTCTTTATCTTCCAAGATAAAGGAGTGTTTCCCTAACATTCGGATGTATCCAGTCATGGAACGCCGCGACATAGGACAACCGGCCCAATCCGAGTCGTGATAATCTCGTAGAGAAAGATCATTGGCTGAAGAAAGAAGTATCCCTTGACCTGGTGATGATTTGAGACAATGTAGAACTCGCATCGCTGCACCGCAGTGTCCTTCTCAAGGATCTTGCATCAATTCACTCAAAATGTGTGCTGAGTAGCAAATATCTGGTCACGTAATGGTTAAGTAGATCAATTGTCCAACTAGTCGTGGATATTGTGAAGCGTCGGCCTTAAAAAGTCCTGAATCATTGGACAACTTGTGTATTTCTCTAGATATTGAGTGGGCATTTCCGCTGGCTAAGGACATTTTCCTTTTGAGAACGAGCTACTTCAATTCGCAAGAAATATTCGAGAACATCCAAATCTTTGATGTTGAAACACTTGCTCAAATGTTGCTTGATTGACTTTATGTGAGCAGGGTCATTTCCAGCTATAATAATGCCATCAATGTAACTGAGCACTATAACACACCCAGTCCCTTGACGAGATGTAAACGAAGTTAGTCTGCAGCAGATTGTTTGAAGCCTATTACTTGCAAGAGGCATGGTGAATTTCTCGAACCGATTTCTCAATGCTTGTTTAAGTTCGTATAAGGACTTTAGTAGGCGACAAACCCGTGTTTCTCCCTCTCGCGAGAAATCTTGTGGAATAGTCATATATACTTCCTCATCAAAATCTCAATGAACGAAGCGGTTGTTCCCATCCAACTGGTGCAGTTCCCATCTCCAAATAGATGCCACAGCAGGAAGGCACCTCAGAGTTGTAAGCTTTGCCATTGGAGCGAATGTTTCATGGTAGCCAATTCCTTGTTTTTGCGTGTGACCCTTGGCAACTAGATGTGCTTTTTATCTCTCAATGCTACCATTGGGTTTATACTCAACCTTATAAACCCACTTCAATCCAATAGGGCATTTTCCTAGTGGCAATCTTCCAAAGTCCCAGTGTTGTTTTGCTCAAGTCCGTCTAGTTCTTTGGCCATTGGCCCATTGCTTTGCGCCATTTTGCATCTTTAACTGCTTGAGGGAAACTTTTTGGCTCATGAGTGAGCAAATTTATCAGATGAAACAACACTAGAGATGGGGTATCTTGTACCTGAGTTTGCTGAATGGAGAGGTGCACAAGAGTGATCTAAAGATGGTGGAATTTCACAAATGAAAATTTTCAAATGCTCTGGAGCTTCTATCTCGAGAAGTTTGTGTTACTTGTTGCTGCACTTCAATCGTATCATACGGCTGATTTGAATATTCAGAATCTCTTCCTTGGTTCGCAGAACTTGAGGAAGGACTGTGAGATTGTGATGGAGCAGAGAGATCAGAAGCAGGAACGCCATCACTATTGTCATGCTTGTCTTTTACAATTTCAATGACCCCGCCATCCTCTACAAGTACTGTTACAACCATTTTCGGTTGGTTCATTTCATCAGACAACTGAAAGGGAAACACATTTATATAGAACACACGATTACCTCGCTGTCCATATGGATACCCAATAAACATTAGTTATCTACCAAATGGTTATGATCAAATGACGTCTATCGCAATACTACTAAACTACGCTATAACAAAATTGTCTTACCCTCAGAAGAAACTGACTTCTCAGTAACGGGCGTGAATGTTGTCATCAAAAGGAGGATCTGCCCTCTCAGTACGCATGGTTTGTTTCCTCCAACTAATGGATAGGACACTTGTCCTCTTTGCATAAATTCAGATCTATGTCAATTCTGAGTTGCTGCGTTCAATTTAGGAGTTGTTAAGAAATAAAGTTATGGGGAAATAAAAGTTTAAGATATTTTAGAGCCATAATATTTGATGGAAATTGTTTTGGAGTTACAATTTGATCGTAGAAAATTTTCGAAGTTTAGGGTAAAAGGAAGTGCTCCCGTCAAAACTCACGCAAGGGTAATACCTCAACACAGAATAAGACGAGAGTGTGGTGGCTAACAATATTACCTACAGGAGGTGGAGGTGAATAAGTGATTTTAAGAAAATTTGAATTTCTTTTGCGTAATTATAACAATCAAGTTAAATATAAGTGAAATAGTAGTAACGAGTTAATATAAGCGGGAACAAGTAATTTTAACTAGTGCAGTGTGCTTCAATGAGACAGTAATAGTTATGAGCAGAGAGATAGAGAACAATGCGCGAATAGCCTTTTAGTGGTTTGGCTTGGCGTAAGCCTATATCCACTCTCCTAGATTAACAGCCTACTGGCTAAATTCCACGAGCAATTTTTTGAGTAGTTACAGTAGTATGTACCGCTTATATTCAAAGCACTTCTTCTTGAAACTGGTGGCCCTTATACTTAAGCGGATAGATCTTACTATCTCATACTAAGCACAAACTATAGCACTGATACACTTCTCAAGATATTACACTTTTCACTTTATAGTAAACTCATAAAACAGTAAATATATAAAGCTTTCTCTGTAAAATGGATTGCTCTATACTCTTGATGCTTCTTAATTTCTTTAGCGTCCGTTGATGTCCTTTTATACTCATCGATCTCCAATTTGTCCATTGGACAATCTTCACAAGGATATTGGATGCATAAAACTAGATCGAGCATTTACTACCCTATTGTCTATTTGAAATGGCAAAATATCTTTTGAATATAGTTTGAACTAATTGTTTGTGACAGGTTTGCAAAACGTTTCATGAAGGAATTACAAAAGGTGGTTGATTTATGCATCTAGTTTATGAAAGGTACACTATTTGATGAATTAAATTGTGAAAAGTTATATGTTTTGGTTAGTAAATCTACACTTTGAGATGGATTCTAAATTTTATTTGTGGGTTTTTGGAGAATGATGTTAGTGAATTATGCTCATGTTGCTATGATTAGAATGTTAGTGAATTATGCTCATGTTGCTATGATTAGAATCGAATGAGGGGTTAAGTATGCATACTGTTGTCAAGACGTCATTCTGGGCCAAATCACCAATTGATATAAGTGGGGAACTAGCCAAAGGGTAAAGCTTGGTCACCTTTATCACGACATTAAGCGTGACCATAGTTGAATATTGAGTATTAAATTGGTCAATGGAATGGACCATTGACGTGTGATTTGATAGAGATCGATTAATGGAATGGATCACTAATGTTTGATTTGATAGAGATGGATCAATAGAATAGACCATTGATGGTCGATTTATTATTGTTGATTTGATAAATAACTCTAATACGTAAAATCTTTGTTGAAATGATGTAACTCATTTTTTAAAATATACGTATATTATATACTAGATATGAGATAGATGAGTTATGATTGTGTTTTACAAGGATGCATAGTGAATGCTCGATCTACTTAGAAGAGATTTGTACTATTCACTAAGTTGTGGCTGTTCATACCATTCTTTCCGAATCTTTTTTAGGTTCTTTAATTGGCGGCAAATAGGACGAGAGTGCTATCAGTGGGGAGCTTTTGGTAGTTAGTTTTGGATATGAGTTAAGTTAAGATAATTGAATATGTCTGATGATATGTGTTGGGTTTAGTTGAGTTTGGATTGGTGTATATATATATACATATATATATATATATATATATATATATGTGTGTGTGTGTGTATGTGGATTTGAGAACTTTGATTTTGTAACCAACTTCCTGTTTTATCATATATATATATATAGATTTTGTTAGGTATAAGATGTAAGAGACACAAGAAATATTTGGACTGTGCATATAGACCTTGAGTTCAAGAGTCATTTTGTGGAGGAATGTGGAAGTAGTAACTTTTAATCGTCAAGCAATAGATTATTTGATAAGTTACGATCTTTTAAAAACCTAAGTTATAATTCTTGAAGCCACAAGAGTTCTAGTTTAGGAATCTCAGGAACAATACTCAAATGGCTATTACAAACTTACCAAATAGACAACTCGATAACCTTTCAAGAATGCTCAAAATTCTCGTTTTTGCCATTCTTGACTATATGAATTCTAGCGATTTTTTCCCAATTTATAGAGCTCCAAATTTGTTAATTGCACTTGGATCATGTAGCTGTTGGGTCCATGTAATTCTCTATACAAAATCTCAACAAAATTCTTAGAAAAACACATGCAGAACCTTCCTTCAATCTAGGCTGTCAATAAGATTTTCTATTGGTGGCAGGTTCTCTTCTAGTAATGGCACGTTTCAATCATGTCATCTCACCAATCTACTAAGCTAATTTATCTGTGACTTTTAACATGAGTAAGCTTGGAACATCATATTTTAGTATTATGAGGTGGATCTTCAATTTAGAAGCTCCAAGGATCGTCAATTCTATATATAGAAATAACCTACAATCAGGTCTAACTATTTTGCAATTCAAGGTATTGGTTCCACACCTTTTCTTTTGCAGATTTCCAAACTTAGTGAAATTTGGCTTAAATGCTTAGATAAACAAACCTTCGCCTCTGTATGGTTTTTTCTTTCTTTTAGTATGCCCGACTTCAACTCTCAACTCATTCTTAAACTTTTACCTTGTCTCTTTGCAGAGTGTGAGAATCGAATCTCACATATAAAACTAAACGTCTCCACCCCTAGCTTCCTTGAGAAGGTGGGAATTCGAACTCCCCACCTTCCCCTTCCTATGTGAGTAGGGTGGCTATATGGTTTGAATTTGAACCTTTGCACACTTAAGAGCCCGTTTACTTGCATTTAAGCAAAAGGAAAGGTTCTTTTTTATTTTCTCTCCGGCATTTAAAATATAATTCAAATTTAGACAATTATGAAAAATTTGCATGTGAAGTTACATGTCAATATTTATATGTTGTGAAAGTTTCTCGGATGTTTCGCATTAAGAATAAAGTCGAAATGGGTCCACCTCAAGATTTAGATGCCTAAATAACTTTATTAGATATTGGAATTAAGTTTTGTTATCATCAGAATCCTTTAGGGATATGTTCCACCAGACAAGTCTAAACTATTTTGGGCTGATTTTTGTTTGCATTAATAATAAAATCACTTTAAATGTTCAAAAGTCAGGTTTAGATAATGTATTATATATAATAGGTATAGATCAGTTTTTTAATTTTACACTTTTATCATCTCAATTAAGAATAATTTTCACTAAAAATAGTATTTATTAAGGTAAATATATTTTTAAAAAAAGTACGAGTGTTTAAAAGAAAATAAATATTTTAAAAGCAGTTAATGTGCCATATGGGTATTTAGGATTTGGAATTGGAGTTCCGATCGTATCTCCATCTACAATAAATTTACATATCTCACACTGTCAAACTACAGTCAATCCATATCCATATTTGAATGCATTTTATCAGTAGATATAGTGATCACAAGCTGAAATAGTTTAACTGAGACAGTAACAAATTCATATATGTGTGGTTTGTGTTGCTTCGTTTTTGTCTGATATGTATAGTCGGTGGGTTTGTATTGGTGAAGCATGGACATGGATCAATTAACGGACGTCGATATCCACTCGAGGAGGGTACAAGCTGAATCGTGGGCAAAGCCCAATAATAGAAACGCGACCCACAAAACAGAGTAAGTAGAGGCCCGTGATTCGTTACCTTTTTTGCTTTGAATTGGAACGCAAAACCATTCACTGCGAATTGCTGCAAATTATTCTCGTTTCACCGTCAACTGCGTCGAAGACGACATGTATTATCGATGATATCTCGACTTTAGGGTCAAGCTTGGCCTACATGAGAGGACAAGGAATCCCGGTGTAGAGCCGTCACCCATGATGGTTTTGTGATTGATACGCAGAAACAAGGTTGCCCGTGCCTTTAGCTTGATTCTTTTTCATGTTCTTGAATGTGACATGGACTCATTGCGACCCCTCGCTTTAAGCGAGTCTTGCCGTGCATGGAATCTCTCTTTTCCATTCTCTTTTCTTTTTCCTTTAAAGAGAAATCTGGGACAAAACTCTTTTAGTTTTGCATTACTTAAGCTCCGAGACATGCAATGACACCAGAGAGAAAAACCAGATTGCTGCATACAGGTGACTGCAAAAATATGTGTTGTATATGGACGTGCAATCTAGTCCGATAGCGAAACTAGCGTGGCCTTCAGCTCCCTGGAGCTTATCAATCTGTGAACAATCAAATAGGTACAACTCGCCATGCATATCATACAACACAGCAATCCGGAAGTTTATTGAAATTGCATGACATGATAACTGATCCACATATATATAGGAGAATCCAACTAATTGGGCAATCTCCGGTAACATGACATCCACTAGAAGTGGCATGGCATGTCCTACTAAGAATAAGAATCCACTCCGCTCTTTTTTTTTTCCTTCTCTTTATCGAACCTCTCTCTCAGTTATTCGCAGTAGCAACATAATTTCTAACTTTTTAATAGAGGAAACATAAACAATGCAAATGAGGTATTCTCATGTTAAGGTAATTGTCACGCGAATAATCAAGGCTGGTGTCCCTTGACGAGATCCTTGATGTGCAAGGCCCCGTTGGATGGCTTTCGGGAGAGGGCAAGGTGGACCCCAGGATCGTGGTGAGTGCAAGAGCTGTTGTAGATGATGGAGTTGTTGACGCCTTGCACATTGCTATTCATGAATGCGCTGATAGGAGGAGAGGCGAAGGATTTCGATTGGTGACTCTTGTCTTTCTTCTTCTTCTGTTTTCCTTCGTCACTGCTGCTGCTGCTAGACAATGATGAGTTTCTGGACTCTTGGCCATTGCTCTTGGATGTAGGACTTGCCTTATTATGAAGAAGATGATGGGAAGGAGGATGTTTCGGGGAACGTATGAGCTCCATCGTTGCCCCTTTGTTCTCGCCAGCGATGGTAATGACCTTCATGCCGGGCAACTCCCCGGAGTCCGGGTGCTTCTTGGGGTGGGGACCTCTGTGTCTTTCTGCATCTCCATTTTTGGCATCACGAGCAGTGCCGGCCTTTGGAGTCTCATCAGAATGAATGCGACCATTGAGGGATGGGAGTCTGTTGCTAGGGGGAGGGAGTGGAACGGTTTCTTGAACTAGGACAGTCTTTTGCTCTGCCTCCAGGGGGATCCTGGGCTGATCATCAGCTCTCAGTTGGGGTGGAGGCAGAACCAGAGGAGATGGAGGTGGAGCCACTGGCTTTGCAGAAGGTGATTGAGGGGGAGTCCGAGCAGCAGGCTTGACGACTTTCGGAGACGGCATTGGCATTGCGATGGGAGGCTCAATGATAGCAGCTTTGGGGGGTGATGGAACGGGCGATCTGGGTGCAGGAGAAGGAACCTGGGGCTTTACAGGTAATGAGGTCACTGCAGGACGAGGAGGAGAGGCGGACGGAAGTTTAGCCGGTGAAGGAGGTAAAGACGAGGTTGGTGCCGCAATGGTTTTCACAAGTGGAGTTGAAGGCACTGAGGCAGTAGTTGTGCGGGTTGGGGTGCCAGTGGGCACGTTAGGCAGTGGTTCCACTGGTTGCCGAGGTGGCGTACGGGGCACCGAGGGAGGTGGAGGTGGAGGGGATGACATGGGGGGAGGCGGCGGCGGCAGAAGTTCTTGAGGTGGAGGTGGAGGTGGAGCGCTGGGTCTGAATGTGGGAAGCGACATGGTTGGTCGTGGCTGCAGTGCAGGAGCAGGAGGAGGAGCTTGAGGTGGCGGCTGAGGAGCAGGAGCTGGAGCTGGAGCTGGAGCGACAGGACGAGAAATGGAGGCCAAGCGGAGCCATGGCCTAGAAGGGGGTGGTTGGCTGGCCATAAATGCCCACCACAAACACTAATTTTATCAGACTCCTAGAACCGAAGAGAATGGGAAAGAGCGGCTCAAGGAATGAAGGGAAAGGGAGGGACTTCCCTCCTTTATATAATACCAACAATGTTAGATCTGACAGAGGCTCATTAACATTTTTGGTGTACAAGACAAGACTTTGAGATGAGGTAATTGCCAAAATTTGGACCAATTGAAAGTGCAGTGTGGGGGATGGGGAGAGAGAGGAGACGAGGCATCAGATTCTGCTTCCCACCCAAAGCAAAGCCCACCCTCCTCTGGTATCGCATCTTCTCCTGTACCCGTATTTATTATCTTTCTTCTCTCTATTCTCTACTCGCCGACTTCACCTCTATTATTTTATCTTATTCACATGACAAAACCATAATCTCGCCGGAAATATATCTTTGTCCTGCCTTAACATCTTCATTACATCGTACTACCAGCATAAGAATCAATTCATTTGTCCCTAGGCATTTTCCTCACCAGTTAACAATGTTAACTGATATGTATTCAGAGCATTCTCTTGTATGAAAGTTCGATGGACACTGTCCTAGATACTTCTTCCACAAATCTTCTTTGAGATGTCTCGGCTGGATGGCATTAAAAAATACTGTGATTGTGGCGGCTCTCCCCTGTCCCTTTCTCTAACAAGTCAGTGAGTAAACTAATCTCGGTTTGAGATTCTTGAGCTGTCTCACTCTGAATAAAACCACAGTTATCAATAGATTCGACAAATGATAGAGTGATGGTTCAAGCGTCCGTTGCTGTCTGTGTCTTGTTTCTGACTTTGCTTGTCATTAGAGTCAGAGATCGAATTGCGCTGTATGCTTTTCATACACTGCATTTGTCTCTTTTTTGGCTTTTCTGACCTTTACGATTCTCGTGTGTCTTTCTAAATTCACGTCATTTGATTTGGGGAATCTATATGTGCTGCAAGCTAAGTCTCATGCCTCTTTCACTCACAAGAAACTCGTTTGGCTTTGGTTCGTTTAACATTACTGCAATGGACATGAAGGATACGGTAATAGTCAATGCATTGACAAACAGATCTTTCTCCTTTGCAGATGAACATATATCTCTCCTTTTGACATCTACTTATTTGATTTTATACTCCTACAAGAACTCTCCTGTTACGCTGATTTAGGGATCCAAAACAGGATTAAATTAAGTAGAATTGTGTGATTAGTAGGAATTGCCCTCTTTTGTGCATGAAAACCTCTAGACCATCCTCCGAAGAGAGGGAAGAATTTTTTGTCCATCCTAAGGTGGGTCCACAGAACATCTACCTTTTTGCTTTCATTCTTTCTCAGGTGTCAATGTTACTCTCTGGATCCTGAGTTTTACTTCTCTTTAAAATATGTTCAGCTCCGCCAACTGATTCTATATGTCGTTTATGCTAGTTAAATACAGCTCAAAAGCTTTATCCTCCTCACTGTGAGCACCTGGCTTTTACAGCGCCAAAACATAACATCGGGTTAGCATCTTCTTCGTAAAGTACCAAAAACTTGGTGAATCATCAATTGCATATGTTCATGGACGGAAGGTGACATTTCCAGATACAATTTTGTCAAAAGGATGAAGGGACATAGATACTCTTTGCATTACCCAGGTGATGCAACTGATAGTGATATCACTTCAAGATGACCAGAGGTACTTTAGTGCTTAAGATGAGGGAGTCTGAAGAAGCTGTACGTCCACATTGTTCTGGCAGTGTTTGTGCTGTGCCGTTATGCAACATTTATAAGGTGTAATGCGTTATCTGCTAAAAAGTATAGACTGAGTATATCAGCTTAGAACAGCATTTGAAGGAGATGATATCTGCCAGAGCATCCGTCTTTCACCGTAATCGTAAGTGGTCAATCAGAGATTTCAGCTTCATGGGAGTTACGTAATCTTAATAACAAGATGAGTTCTGCATAAGCATTTGAGGAACGTATCGATCTCGATTCAACCATATGAAATCAATGTACCAAATTAACATGGAGGAATTGAGTCAGATATCCATTTGGCATAAAATGTACACTTAATGCTCCTCTCCTAAAGCATAGAAGCTAGAACATGTGAGCAAAATATGGAGAAGGCTGCATTAGACGCTTACTTGAGGCATGTCAAGGAGCAAAGCGAAGTATGCAAAAACAACAGGTAAGCAGCGTTTTGAACTTGATATGCATACGAGGGAAATAGGTTTATTCAGAGGAAGGATGCTATAATCTCTTTCAAACAGATGGAATACTGACAGATATTGGCGTGATTGAGAAGGCGATCAATGCAAAGCAATTCAGATGGATGAAGCGTGCCAGGTGCAGATCAATGCAAAGCAATTCAATTGGAGGGGTTAATTATACTTTCAGCTCTGCATGGAACACATGCTCATCTTCACAATCTATCTGCATCTCTTCAGCTTATGAAATTCGGTATTGCTCAGACGTGGTTGCACAACACGACTCAACTACATGTGAGTTACCAAATAAGTTATTCTCATTTTTACTCTAGCTTATCTTTTCAGCTAAAATAAAGTTATGGCCTTATGAATTGAGACTTTGAAAAAGTTGTAATTCATTTCAAATTGTTATGGATGCTACAAAAAGCGAGTATTTGTGCTAGATTAAAAAAAATTTAACAAAATTACATGCACCAAAAGTTGCCTCAGTAAAGTGTAGTCTTTTTGGGGAAAATAACTCCGTCTTCTACAATAACTAATCCAATTCTAAGATTCAATGAAAAAAATAAAAAAGCCGAGCCTTATAATAAATAAATTGCGCAACAAATAAGAACAAGAACGATCAGTGAACTATTGCCAATTCTCGAAAATAAAAATACAAGTGAAGACTGTACATTATACAAGTAGGGTACGTGAAATTGGTAGAAATACAGTGAGCACGCCAGAGAAGTAATATTCCTCCATTGATTTTTCTTAAATGTAAGAGTATGATAAGAGAAAAACATGAATGGGCTAGAAGTCCCAAAAGGGTATCAGATGCCAGATGCTTTGTATAACAAATGGTTCTTAGGAAGGATGAAAGGGAAGAGCAGAGTCAAGGCCATTTAGTGAATTCGAAGACTTTGAACACAATATCGATACCGGTGGGGATCTGCCAAACGAAGAGGACGACATTCAAGAAGTTCAACGCAATGTGGAGATTGCGCGCCGTTTCGCTGCCTTTCTGCATCGCCGGGACTAGAGCTGCGGCCGCTGCCCAAAGCACGGTGATTGCTGCACGAAAAGAAGAGGAAGGCTGAGGAACATGAGATTGCAAAATTCCAATTACAGAGGCAATGGCAATAAATGGGGAAGGAATACGGACCAGCACCGGCGAAGAGATGGGGGCCGGGGAAGAGCTTGCCGGTACGGAACCAGGTGTTGATGCCGCCTCCTACTGACTCGAACACCCCGAAGGCCAAGAGTATGCTCCCGGCATTGAAATGCCGGTCTCTGTACCCTCCCTTTATCAACTCCTTCCGCTCCTGTTCCATCCATATACAAAGTTTGACAAGAGAATGAGGGAGTAATGTATTTAGGCATGGTTTGAAAGTAGAAGGAAACAGGGCAGTGGGGGAACCTCAGTGAGCTGTTGAATTTTGAGTTGGACAGGGGAGGGACGTGGGGCTTCTTGGGGTGGAGAAGAAGAGCCGTCGGAGGCGACGCTGACAGGGGCGGGCTTGACTTGCTTCTTCAGCTCGTTGATCTCGTCCTGGACGGTGCGCACCCGTCGCCATTGCCACCCCAAGTAGCCGGCCCACAGCGTGTTCACGAACAGCCCGCTCATCACGATGGGGTGAATCAGCGCCAACGTCCTCCCCTCCAGTATCCCGAACTCTCCTCCCGCCGCAATCGCATCCTGCACCATTAACACACTTCACAGTCACGGAGCCAGGGATATAACCAAGAGGGTGCTCGGGACTTGCCTTGGCGTCTAGGAAGAAGGGCAATGCGACGGTGGTCAAAGGCAGAGAAGCCGAGCGGAGGTAGTCCAAGGCGGAGGAGAGCGGGTCGCCGGAGTCATCGGAGAAGCCGAGCTTGAGTTTAATGGAGGGGTTGGGGAGAGGCGGGACACTGCTCTTCCAAGGCTTCTGGGCAAGACTTGGGAGTCTCAGGAAGCTCACCGTGCTGGCCATACTCCCTCTCTGTCTCAGTCTGAGAGAGATAGAGAGTAAGGAGATTAGAGGATAGGAAAGAGATAAGGAATTGGAGATTTCGACTTTTTTTGCCCAAGTACACTGCCCAACTCAGGACCCAAGATGGGCTGGGCCTCTCTCGTCCTCCTCCTCCTTTATTTCAGTTATCAAACCGAAGTTTCGGTAGGAATTGACTTGTACATCTCTTCTCCGGTTGGTAACCACGATGATCTATAATGACATAATTTGTAGTGCTGGGAATAGCATTAAGCTTACAATCAATACGCACTTGCATTTTTTTGGCATACTGTTGTCCCTTATGAATCGTTTTGGTACCCCTGTTTGGACCATATTGTCCACTTAAAAAGGACATAAAATGGCATTGTTCCTTTCACATGCAAAATCGACCACAATCAATTGACGATATCCAGAATTTAAGTAATTTTACTTTTTGGCATGCTACCAAGTATTGTAGATTACACAAGGCAACAAGACGAGATATCGAAAGTTAATGGAAGGATTTTGGTACTGTTTGCATAAAAAAATGACCAACTTTTGATTATTATCGATATGTGATAAGCTTAGTCGATAAGAGTGGAGTTTGGTTATTTATGAACAGAAATATCGACAATTTGATGAATCGATAGCTTAAACAAATTAATAAAAAGTGGAGTCGACAATATCAGATGCAATCGTCAAAGAAGTAACTGTCAGTGTAGTTTAATAAAGCAACTGTCAAGATAGTGAAGTAAAAGAAACCGTCAAGATAGTGGAGTTGAAGAAATCGTCAAGGTAAAATGTAACTGTCGATGTAATTGTTCAGTAACTATTTGTAATCTCCCTTTGTAACATTCGTTGATAACCGATTGTAAGCTTTAAATAACCACATCAAACTCTTCGGAGAGCCGCCCAAACAAACAAATAATCATGTTATATTTCAATTACTACATAGTAGTTATATTCGTACTCGAGTCGTCAATTAAATTCTGGCGTTACATTTTTGCGATCTCAGGCTTTGTCATCAATAAAATTCCGGCATAATTTGTGTATGTTTGGTTCTGTCTGAAGTAATCATGTTCTCAGGCATTGTTTATGATTAAATTCCGACACAGTTTGTGTACATTCCATTATGTTTATAGTGAAAGTTATTGATTCTCTTGTCTACATGTGATATTTCTTATTTGGAATCGCCAATAACTGGTCTCCTCTAATGACACCAAAGAATAACTTTCGATGAAAGATAGTTTGTGGTGGAGTCAAATTCCGACGAAACATATTTTTGGCATGTCTGGTGGGACCAGTGTGATCGATTTGATGAAGTATAATGCCGAGACCAAGGAACCATCTAGAGCCAGATCATGCTGCGGGCAACAACCCTGGTGATATGGCTGCTCCATTTGAGATCGCAACCGCTCCAGCAACATAGCCAAGTCAAGGGGGCAACGTCAAAATCCTGTGACACTTTACAGAGGAGTAGACGAGGGAGTTAGCACCAAACCTTACTTTGGTGGCTACCATGAAGAGGCTGATTGAGGAACAACATTATAAGATGATTAATCAAATAGTAAGACACATTTTGATGTGATCATGTCCATGGTCATCAATGCGATCCACGATGTCATTTCTAGGCCTGGGACATTCAATCAATCCACGTCAATCCAACTTAACACAATGACTTTCATATATGTACCTTCAACTCTTAATCAATCGAACGGCGGAAATAATTTAGGCCAAGTAATCCCACAACCAGTGAAAATTTTACAAAGGCCTAAAAATCTTATCTAATTGAACCTGGGGGGCAGGAAGGTAAAGTCTACCGACCTATCTACCCTGACCCTAGGGGGCAATAAGGGTGTCAACTTGCGAATCCTGATCAAGTGGTTAAACTCGTTTTATGACAATTAGGTGTTGACAGAGGAATGGTCAGGTCAGTATATAATAAGCCACATCCTGACTCGATTGATACTATACCTTACTCAAGAAAATTCAAAACTTCTGACTTCGCTATTTTCATTAGCGAAGATGACCGGTTGATCATCCAACACATTCGTTGATTTATTACCCAATGTGGAGAGGCAGGAAGAAATGAATTTCTGAGACTTAGGTTGTTCCCTTTGTGTTTATCAAAAACTGCCTTTATTATATATACGAATTTATCTCCTAATTCCATTCATACTTGGGTTGAGATGGAAAGACAATTCCATTCTCAATTTTATAGAACGATACCTGAAGTATAGATCATTGATTTAGCCAAACTTTGTCAATATACTAGTGCTGGGAGGAAGAACTCAACCACCATGGCGAAATCCTCTTATCTTAGTTCCCCAGTTACTGTAAAGGCTCCTATCTCCCTGAGTCCCCCATTAGAACTTTGCACATGTAATGTCTAAGATTGACAACCTCTATGAGATTTCAACCTCAACGAGGACAATAGGATCTCATAAACCCACCTTCCACTTATAAATCCTTATTCTACATTGCTAAACCTTCCTCTTTCTCCTCTATCTTGTCTATCGAGCACCTTATCAAACATACTCATCGAGAACTTAAAAAGTATGTGCGGTCTTCCAAATTTGACCAACATCCTATATCTGCAACCCAACAAGAACATTTTATTACTTTGAAGATCCCATTAAGAGGGCTACAAATAGATGCCTTACTTCACTCTTAGAGAAAAAGTTCACAAATTTGGCTTACGGTGGAATGAAATTCAATCTTAGAAAAAATTCGAAGGCCAAAATTTTATCGATTTATTCCAATTGGCAACAAGAGTATCTAAGTATGAGCAACCACGTAAAGACAGAGATAGAGGGCCACATGAAAACTTTACACATAACGTGCCTTTCGTGGAAAGATATGAGTCATACGATGATTCTCTAATCAAGATAAAATTCGGCAAGAAAAATCAAATTTGCTAATGACAAGGGGGCACATGATGACTCTTGGTTATCTAATTAAAGAATCGAATGATTGATAAATCATTCCATTCTTTTAAATGGGGCATTTGTTTGGGCCAAAAAATGACCAACTTTAAGTTATCATCAATATGTGATAGACTTAGTCGATGAGAGTAGAATTTGGTCATTTATGAGCAGAGTTTTGTCGTCGATTAAATTCCAGCATATTTTGTGTACTTGTGGTTCCATTTGAAGTATTTACATTCGTAAGCTTTATCATCGATTAAATTCCAGCACAATATGTGTACATTTGGTTCCGTTTGAAGTGAAAGTTACTGATTCTCTTGTCTACCTATGATATTTCATGTCTGGAATCGACTTAAATCATGTCTATCTCCTCCAATAAAATCGAAAAATGACTTTCAGTTAAAGCTATTTTGTCGCGAAGTTAAATTCTAATGAAACAGGTACCTGAGAAATTTCACTTTGCGGGCAACTTACCATCCTCATTCTAAGATATGGACGATCGACCTTCAATATAACCAGAGGTAGAACTTCGGGTTGTGGAACGAGCGAGCAACCCAACTATAATCAGCATAGGCAACGAGATTTAAATCACTATGGGCAGAAAGTTTGGATTCCTTGCACAGGACTCTCCTTGATGCAATGAAGCAGACGTTTGGCGGCATCGAGGTCTGGTTGTCGAGGGTCATGCATTAACTAAGATAAAATGCGTCTGGCATTACAAATATCATGTCTTGTCATCGTCAGATATAGTAGACGTCCCACCAACCGATGATATTGAGCGACTGCATATAATCCATGCTTTTGTTCCATAGGAAAGTCACGAGGCTTGCAACCAAGAACACATGGATCCTGTAACGGATCAACAGCATATTTACGCTGACTAAGAACAGGTCCATCCGAATTTCGAGCAACTTTGATAGCAAGAAACATTTTAGGCGGCCCAAATACTTGATTTGGAAACGTCTGCTCAAATAATTCTTGAGATAACTTATTTGAGCAGTGTCATTCCCAGCAATGACCACATCATCGACATAAACCAGTTAAGGCAATGAATCTGCTACAGCGAGCACAAGTAATAGTCGGCCTTGGATTGTCTATGGCCGACCTCTCTCGAGGCTGTGGTGAACTTGTGGAACCATTGGCGGGACGCTTGTCCGAAAGGCATTATTCACATCGACTTGATGGATCACCCAATTCCGTAAGGAGGCAACTGCAGGAAGACCACGCACAGTAATTAGTTTGCCAACAGGAGCAAAAATGTCATGGTCATGTATACCCTCATTTTCTAAGCATATCCTTTGGCAACTAGTCGTGCCTTAAAGCGCTCCATGGTGCCATCTGACTGCCAAACTTACTTTCATTGCATTCTCCACAAAATGGGCTGCCACCGAAACGTTGCCTTAGCAATTAGAGAAATTCTCCGTTAAGTGTTTTCAGCAAACTGAGAATCAATTACGTAACTCCTACCATGTCTTAATTATTTCTATTTAAAATGAGTTGTAATGTTTTGTGAACTTTCGTAATGCTGTTGAGTGTGTAGTTTAGAGAAGTAAATGTAGTCAATATGCTAAAGTATAGAGTGTGATTTTAATTTTTCACTTTGTTTATGTTGTATTTTGATGTGCTACTAAATCACAACTCCCTCGACGATATGTATTCCAAAATCTACAACAACTTTGTTTGAACTACTCCTTGCACAATTATATCAAATAAGTACATTTACAACATCCAACTTTGATTGATAAATTTTAACCCAATATGGAACTATAACATTTTTAAAGATTATTTGAATTGTCTTATTTTTATAGCTATGTCGCACAATGCGTGAGTTGCTGTCTGCTCTATTTAATAACAAGTTTTTCTTACGCATTGCCTCTAAGAATGACACGTCAGACTCTAATTTGCATAGGATGGACCGTTCTCCCTGCAGTGAGTACTTTTCTTGCATTCTTTGCTCGTTTTGCTTCCAATTAGGGCATGTGCTTGTCAATACCATGAATTTTGTTCAACAAAAAAAAAATTAGTTTTAATGAAATATAATGTTATAAAATAATCAATTATAAGGAACTCCAAAGTTTTCAGTAACACTTCCCATTAAGTATTTTCCTTTGAAGATACTAATTACTTTCTCTCGTAATTATAAAAATGATATTGTTACATGGAGAAGTTTTGCCTATCTCATATGATAGAGACAATTAGGAATTTTCTAAATCTTGTAGGGTTCCCATATTTGATTATGATTCTATGGGGCCAAATATTATATTTAGTACGAATGGACGTAAAGCATTGGGCGTTTGGTCACTATGACAAAGGAAAACCCTCGCGAACGTTGTCCACGAAAGGTTTTGTCTTCAACAGGGAAGAGTCCAATGGCGGTAAAGTGGTGCACGCACGGCTGAGAAAAGAGATGCTCCAAGAGAAAAAAAAGGAATAAAGCATTTCTGTGGTGAGCTGATTCGGGAATAAGATGAGCTGCTGCACTCTGCGAAAGACAGCGAGGGTCTATTGATTAAAGGAAGTAAATCACAAAGACCATATGTGGATGCGACGGGCATGATTAGCGCCGAAAATTAGAAGCCAAGAAGTCGCTGAGAGATTATATTAAGGCCAGAGTTCATATCCACCGCAACTTTATAGTCGCAAAAAGCTCTTGCAATGTTCGAAAAGGCGAGGATGGTTTAATATTATCAAATGGCGACGGTTGTGGCGTACTGAAATGGGAGGGGTGATTTAGCAAAACTATAGTAGGGGGTGAGGGTGTTTACGGGGTGGGGATTGCAAACACGTTATGTCCAAAGAAGAAAGGAAAGGGACGAGCAAGGTTGACATGTCATCTCGTATTATTAAATCTTTTGCTTCTCATCTCCCTTGATAGAATATTTAAATACTAAATCACGTTTTCATCTAATAGTTTAAATTTTCGGAACAGTTGGCGGTGTTCCCATAAAATTTCACATGGTATCAGAGCAGAATGTCGTATATTCAAATCTTTCCGGACCTTATTTGCCTCCCCAATTAAGTATATTCACGCCTAGACCAAGCGTGAGGATATGTGATAGGCGGTGATCCCACAAAATGGCAAGTTGATTTCCTTGCCTTTGCCCCGACGAATACAAAAATCCAGTAGAGTTGGAGAGAGGTTGTGACTCTTCCAATCGATTGAGCTCGTGCTTTTATAGCCTAACATCGCATCTCTTCTGTAGCTCGACTGTCTGTGTGTGCGCGCGTGGTGGAAGCAATGATGATGAAAACTCCTGCCAGATGGCAAAGGAATTGAAGGGCGGTCGTGACACCAAGATGGATGGATGCATGAGTTGAGTGCAATCGCGAGGAGAAGGAGGAGGAATGAATGAGCTGCTGATGTCCGGCCAAGTTTCCGAGGGAGACTTATGGGCTCAGGCTTCGCATGAACATTTGGGCTCCCTTACTACAGGCCTTGGTGATCTGCTTCCACCACCTCAAACCTCTAAAAATTAATAGATCTTGTTTTATATCTTCTTAAAATTTTTGGGTCGGATCACATTCCGGACCCGTCCACAAAAGTTCGCAATCCTGCCTAGGGGTTGATGTTCGATGCCAACATAGCTATCCCTGAACTAAAATATCCACTAGTTTCCAAATGCAGTAAGACATGTGAATGCAACAGTTTGCTGTATTGTTTTGTTTAGGGGTCGAATTCCTATGATTTGATCCCCAGTCATATGAAATGCCCAGGGGACTTTTGGGACGGAAAAGTTAGGTGTCAGACAACAAGGTTTCCAGTTGTTGATACGTTGATCTTTTCTCAGGGACATGTACGATCAATAATTGAGGGGTTGACTCTTTTCTTTGCGCTTTTGGGATACTTGATGAGTACCCGCAATAGGAAATGTTAAGCTCTTTCGAAGCATTGATCAAATGTATCATGAGAAAAGCAGTACACTCTTGTTGATTTGACATCTTAACCGGTGCCCAAACCACTCATGCAACAACATCTTTTTATTAGTAAGACTTGAAATAGTCATTTCATTTATTGATTCTTTGCATGGTATGTGTAGTCAGTTATATTTATGGAGCGATTACTTGAGTGTGCATCAATGTAAAAATGATCACTTTAGTGCCTTTAACGATATATTTCGATAAAGAGTCGTACGTGATTTTTTTAATGAGTTTTTAAATCTGACGTGACTCTTTAAGAAAAAATTGAAGTCCAACGTGGACTTGGGTGAGGAATTGGGGTTAAATTGATTCGAAAACGAAAATTTTAACCCTAGCTTTAATTTAGTTGACTCTCGATTCGTGGCTCAATTTCAAATTCTCGGTAAAATTCGTGATGTGAGCGGGAGTGAGAGGAGGGGGCCCGCAATCATCTCAAGCAATACAGGTAAATTTTGGATCTACTTGGAGGACACCGGGACACCAACTCCATGAAATTTGATAGAGGAAGAGTTAAATGATGCTGACACAGTCGCAAGTAGAAACCAAAGGTCATTAATTTTTAGTCAAGCATTTGAACATGGCAGCTCGTCCACCTCGTTGCTACTCCCCCGTTGTCGCAAGCTTGGCTCCGAGCCACTAGGCACATCCCAAGCATTGATCCCCAAGCCCTCAAGCTTTACGCGATGTCCTTGTGCATTGTGCGTCGGATCCGGGCTCCGGATGTCGGATCCAACGTCGCCGAGCGCCAATTCGGCTTCTCTGGCCATGGGCAACCTTAAATTTGGTGTCGCCCACAGCTAGCGATGCCATTAGCCACAATCGCACAAGGAGAAAGACAAGAACACAAATCTTGGGCTAGCTAATGGGCAGTGCTAGGGGTGACGGCACGAGGACGGGAGTTGACGATGGTGGTAGCACCACGGGGGGCTTGGGATAGAGGCCGGCAGTGACCAGAGTTTGGCTCGGATGTTGTTGTGTAAAATATCCGATAAGTGAGGACTATCTGGGCAAACAAGGGTAAGGCAACATAGTTTGGCTCTTACTTTGCTGACTTCACTTTGCCAGCGAATCATGTCGGACCGTTTATTTTTATCTAATGTAATGTCAATTTTCTGATCACTAAGCCGATGACATTGAAGTGAGTGTTCTATGAAAGTTATAGTAGTTTTAGTGTCCTTATCCGTAAACCTTATTATCTCTCTACTCTCTTTTGCATAGCAAACTCACAGCTGTTTAGAAGCCCTTTTTTTTTTTCAAATTCAGAGGCCTTTTGAACCGCTAATAGAAAAGCCTTTCCATGTTGACTTTATTGACTCCTAAAGGGGGAGGAGTCCATTTAGGAGGGATTGTTGCATAGTCGTTGTATCACGAACTCTGGATTGGTGCCCAGGATTCGTCGAATTACAACGGGAAGATCCATAGGCGAATGAACTTCCACAATATTTGTATCGATGGTCCCATGAACGGCAACAAACTATCCCCATTACATTGTGAAAATCCTCGAAATGGATGTTGTTAGGTGCATGGCCGGAAGCATATATGTGTACACCCTTTGTCCTTAATGAAATTCGCCTATTAGAGTTCGGGCGGCAGGTAGTTCAAGTACTTTATCGTTATAAATACCGGGAAACGTGGACACACACACTGTGTATCGCAAAAGTTAGATATTTTTTTTACAGATTACGCAAAAACTAGTTTAGTACTAAATGTCTGGATGATTAAATAATGGAAAAGTTATTGACAAAAATACACAAGTGACGAACGAAGAATGTGTGTGTATATATGTGCGTGTGAAAAATTTCAATATCTCGATATGCTCAAATTTAATTTACTAGAACATGTGAGATTATATGGAACATTTGATTGAAGCATTTGCATACGAATTCATATATTTGTAAAACAAATAATCGAGGACATTTTGGAAAGAAGTAACGATCGAGAATCCTTAAAAGTAGGAAGTTCACTTTATATGATAAGCGATGAGCGTCCTCGAGACACTTTTCAGTGAAGACCTTGATCTAGAACACACTCCTTAACCATGTTTCAGCAATAAGAATGGAAAAGAGTATTCATTCTCATTCGGAATCTGTTGTTAAAGATCCCTAGTTTTGTGGATTGAGACGCTGCCCATTACTTGTCCCCCTAAACCTCCATCCATCTCGCCCTGATGATCACGGAGGTGTTTAAATATTGTTACATCTCAATCTCGTAGCCTTGAATTATAAGTTATCTTTCTTATGATGTTAAATACCTTCTCGAGAGTCTCTTCGATTATCCAACCATATTTCCGGGTCAATCAAACGAATTTCAATGCATAAATTACCAGTCAAAAAGACGAACGCCCGCGTGTGAAATCGATCTGGGTACTCCCTACGTGTCCAAGCTCCTTGTATGATTGAGTTCAAAGAATCTCGTTTATTGGTCATCGACAGGACCTTTTCCTTGCGTCTTGTTAGAAGAATGAGATCGGTAGCATATGTCATATGAATTCATTATAAATGTCACATTATAAAAGCTAACTTTTTCGTCATACACATACGAAATCCGAACCCGAAAAGATAAAAAAGAGAATATTCGCGTGCAGGCCTTGGCCTTCCTCGGGTTTGGAAAAGTCAACGGAGAGCGAGTCTCTCCAACCAACGGCGCCATAATGGTAGGCGACGAAGCTTTGATAACTTCCACTTCCGGTTGGCAAATTGATCTGACACAACTTCACCAAGACGACGACGACTCCAAACTTGGTCTTTCGGAAAGCTAAATTGAAATTTGAAACGAACATTGCTGCGTAGAA
The DNA here is from genome assembly GCF_021117445.2 of Syzygium oleosum. Taxonomy (NCBI): domain Eukaryota; kingdom Viridiplantae; phylum Streptophyta; class Magnoliopsida; order Myrtales; family Myrtaceae; genus Syzygium; species Syzygium oleosum. The sequence continues at coordinate 8,867,586 of NW_026607499.1, read as the reverse complement.
ATCTGATCGCCGACTCATTCATCAAAATGCTCCACCACCAAAGAGATGAGAAGAGATGTCCAAGTTGTCCTCCCGTTCACGACGTCGCCAAACGTGTAAAGGCGGGATTTCTCCTACTTTAGACTTCCACCCATGAAAAACCTTAAGACTGTAGCATCACCAATTGGCAATATGATGCGGACTTGCGGAGAGAAGGAGGTTCTTTTAATTCCTTAAATTCGGCAGCCTTGCGATAGTGGGATGCGCTGTGTCCCTTTTTTTTTTTATGTCGTGGCTTTCGATCCACGGATCCTATTTTGGATCTGTCGAGGCTCGGTTGGTGGGTGTGTGTTAATAAAATCAAATCACTCCCCACCAAATTGCTCCCGGTATCCAACAAGATGTGGATGGCCTAACTCTCTGCTGCTTGAGACAATTTCAGCCTATACATATGGAAAAGGCAACTTTGAAACCTTAAAAATCGCCCCCTCTTGGATCTCTGTCCAGGTATTGTCCGTGGAAACAAAAGAAATGCGCACGGTCTATACCCAAAGAGTTAGCTTCACAAATCGGTACGCTAAGCGCGACGCAATACCATCGAGCGCCCCTTCGAATGTCTCGCAGAGAGCCTTAACGTGTAAGTCTTTGCTCGAGACATGTTTCGATAGGCCGTCGGTGTGGTCATGACTCCTGGCAATGGCGGGTCAGAGATTTCTGCCGATCATCGTCCAATCTAAACCTTATGCGGCCGTCCTCTTCAATTAAATTAAACTAAACCCAATCTAAGTGTTTCTTTAATAAAATGGGACGGCCCTTTCTTTAGCTTTCCGTAGTGAATGATCTTTGGGTCCCCCCCGCGTACGTCAGCAGTAAATCCCCTTATTCCCTACGCGTTTTGGAAGCGGCTTTTGCACCAATTTATCAATCAATCTTTTACCTATTCCTCCACTTCCTCTCCCTCTCTCTCCTCCAACATCGAAACCCCTCCTCTCCCCTCCCTTCTGCATCTCCTCTCTTTCACTCTCTCTCTGTTACCCCCGCCCCGCCATGGCCATGCCAGCACGGAGTGCTGCAGCAGCCCCCCATCCTCAAAATCCAATCTTTTCTGTCACCCTTTTCATGGATACGCTGCTGTGATCGAAGTTCCGTTTTTTTTTTTTTTCCCTACCCTGCTTCAATTGCCGCCGCGATGGTGACGACGACGACGATTGGCAATCTCTTCTGGGTCTTCATCGGCACGGTGGTATCGCTGCTCCTGCTCCGTCTTCTGTTCCGCAAGACCGGACCTTTCCACCTCCTGAAGCGGTGGTGGAGGTCGACCCAGGATTGGTTCTATGCCTACCAGGTCCTCAAGGTCCCCGAATTCAACGACGCCATGCAGGAGAACCCCCTCTACCGCAGCGTCTCCGCCTACCTCAACTCGCTCCCTTCCTTGGAGGAGTCCGATTTCACCAACCTCTTCACCGGCAAGAAGCCCAACGACATCCTCCTCTGCCTCGACCCGAACCAGACCGTCGACGACCTCTTCCTGGGCGCCAGGCTCTCCTGGACCAACGACCACAGAGGCGATCGGAGGGCCTTCGTTTTGAAGATCAGGCGGGCCGACAAGAGGAGCATCTTGCGCCCGTATCTCGAGCACATCCACGCCGTGTCCGACGAGATCGACCGGAAGAAACGAGACTTGAAGCTCCACATCAACGCCGACGGAGTCGTCAACGACAGGGGCTCGGGGAGATGGAGATCCGTCCCGTTCACGCACCCTTCGACGCTGGACACCATCGCCATGGAGCCCGACCTCAAGAGCAAGGTGAAGTCCGATCTCGATTCCTTCCTCAAAGCCAAGCAATATTATCACCGTCTGGGCCGCGTCTGGAAACGGAGCTTCCTCCTGTACGGCCCTTCCGGTACCGGGAAATCGAGCTTCGTGGCTGCCATGGCTAATTTTCTGTGCTACGATGTCTACGACATCGATCTGACCAAGGTGAAGGACGACTCGGATCTAAAGGTGCTCTTGATGGAAACCACCGCCAAGGCCGTGATCGTCATGGAAGACCTGGACCGGTTCTTGGCGGACAAGTCGACAGCCCTGAGCGTGTCTGGCATATTGAATTTCATGGATGGCATATTGAGTTCGTGCTGCGCCGAGGAGAGAATCATGGTGTTCACAATGAACAGTAAGGAACACGTCGATCCTGCTATACTGAGGCCCGGTCGGGTCGATGTGCACATACACTTCCCCCTGTGCGATTTTTCGGCGTTCAAGAGCCTAGCTAATAGTTACTTAGGGGTCAAGGATCACAAGCTTTTCCCTCAGGTGGAGGAGATTTTCCAGGGTGGAGCGAGTTTGAGCCCTGCTGAGATTGGCGAGCTGATGATCGCCAACAGGAATTCCCCGAGCCGCGCCCTGAAGTCGGTCATCACTGCGCTACAGACGGACGGCTCGGCGAAGATCGTACGGCGGCTATCCCAAGACGGGTTGAGGAAGCCGGGGGACGAATCGGCCGACTCGAGCGGCGTGTTCCTCAAGGATAGCAATGCGATGAAAGATCTGAGGAAACTGTATGGTCTGCTGAGGATGAAAAGCACCAGAAAGTCTCCATCTTTCGACGAGGCTTCAGGGCAAAAGGATGGATGACACAATTCTTTTCGGGACTGAAAGGATCTCTCATTCTTTATTTCTCATGGGGCCAAATATGAATCTCCTAATCCATGTTCCTGTAAGGGGACTCGAAGGAAATCGCTGGCCAGAGCTTGGGCAAAACCCGGAGCTCGAAGGGAGCTGAGAATGCAGTGCAGAAGCTGCTTTTACCATTCTCCAAATGCACGCAGTTGCTAATCCATTACACAAAGTTCAGTTAGGAGATTGATTTTATCGAAATCTACGTCCTATGTTAGAGAAACTCAAACCTTTCATATGGCTTTTTTTCTTTGGGTTTTTGTCCCCCCTCTCCCTTGCCCCTTTTGCATTTTTACGAGGATTCTTGGTTGGTCAGTTTCAGTTTGTGACTTGTCCTTACGGGGGCATGTAAATACAGGAGCATACAATTGCACAGTTGTTTCATTCTTAAATACGCTTTTGGATTTGATATTGCAGTTTGAAAAGATAGAATATGAAGGCAGAATTGAAAGCAGTTGGTCGCCACTCCGTAAAACTGCCAAACGAGCGAAGGTGTTGTCCTTGACCCTCTGTATTTGGACTAAAAGACAACAGACGAAGAATCAAAATAGAGCTAGTTTATGTCAATTGCTCCATAAATAATTTGTTTCGGGGAAGGAGACTATGTAGAGGGAGCAGCGGATCAGGTAAACAACAGTAGTAAACTAGTAAATTAAGAGTCACGTGGTGTGGCGGGAGTGAAGAGTCTGTGCAAATTGCAAAATAGAGATCAGTACCCTCATTTTTATATTTGAAGAAGCAGATGTTTGGGGGAATCGAGGGTGGCGTTGTTTCGCAGGATGGGATCGTGGGGTGCCCGTGTTGTGCATTATGTAGTCTTCGTTCCTCTCTCGTTCTTGGGTTTTTTGACTCGACTTTTGAAAGTCAGTTGACAGTCTCTTGCTCGTGGAGGAGTTTGGTTTTACGGAGCACCGGACAGACTCACACTCACAAAGGCACACAACACAACACAACACAACAATTCGACTCTGAACAGACCCTACAGAACTGACCGTGATTATAACCATCTCGTCTTTTTGCGTCAGTGCGTATGGGGGTCATGATCAGATGGTAGGAGCCCAATTATTTGGTTAGTATGGTGGGAAGTTTGTACGGTATGTTCCGAAAAGGAGATGGAGAAACGATTTGTTTTTCTAGGCCTTTATGCTACATTAACGAGGAACTTCACTATCACCATCATTGCAAGGTTTCGTTTTTTCTGTTTTCTGGTTTTTTTGTTTTTGTTTTGCTGTACCGAGTATGAAAAAGAAAGAAGAAGTTGGGTTGTATGGTGATCGAATCGACGCAGAGCTCATTAGTTGGCAGCAGATGATACCTAATGGGCATCCCCATCATCGTGATACTACACGCTTTTTAAGTCTTTTTTGACAGATGGAACTGCTTAATACCTAGAGATGTTTTCTTGGCTACCTACCAATGACAATCCTCCTCACACACCCGACGAATCACGCTTCTCCCTAATCATTCCAGCCATATTCCTGCCTCATTTACATAATGGGTGAGACAAGCCTAGCTAACGTATGGGCAAGCTGAATTCAAACCTTTCAAACTCGACGGGTATGTTCACTTGTCATAGAATCCGATGGATTTGTATACGAGCCCTTGTTGGGGGAATTTGTAGTATCGATATCATCAATACCTGACAACGAAACATTTTTTCAGGTAGCTTTCAACGTCTTCACATATCGTATTTATGAACTGATTCTTCAGTATTACCATCATTGAAACTGTTTGAGCTATCTCCGTCCTTCTATCTTCCGTATTGTCTGATGCTCTTGATGACCTCTACATTCGCCGAAAGGCATTCAAAAGTTATCTTAAAAGTAACAAAAAGCTTGATAGGGCTTGTCAAAAGCCTGAGCTGAAATCAAGTGCTCAAGGAAAAATTCTTAAAAAGACTTCATCTAAAACTTGTAGTATGAAAAGAACGTGCAATTCCATGTGAACGTTCAATCGTGGTTTTCTTTAATCTTTTTCCCCTCTAGTGCCTTCCATCCAATCGCTAGAATGTTCATGTTTTCCACACCTCAATCTAGAATTCGGAATCTCTTGCCAAATTTGGCAGAACTGCTCTGCGAAATCAGGGATTTCTGATAGGATCTTGTTACTCTAAGAAAGGAAAGTAACCAGCAACACTTGATATGGATGGGGTTTTTGTGTTGCCATTTCTGATTTCTTTCCAACTTCACAGCTGCACAGGAGAATAAATGTGACAGCAATGACTTTTGTGCCTAATAAGTCATCATTTTTTTTTCAAGAAAAATATTTTTCGCAAACGAAGCACAGCCTAAGAAAGGAAAGTAACCAGCAACACTTGATATGGATGGGGTTTTGTGTTGCCATTTCTGATTTCTTTCCAACTTCACAGCTGCACAGGAGAATAAATGTGACAGCAATGACTCTTGTGCCTAATAAGTCATCATTTCGTTTTTTTTTTTAATTTTTCTGTTGTTATTTGTGGACAGTTTGGTGGGCTCAACCATTCGGAAAGTGCTTGTCGGTGTCACTCAAATCGCTCCGATGTATAGCTCAAACCGATGATTATGTTAAATTATATCCGAATTAGAAATTTTAATCATTTTATTAGTTCCCCTGTAAAAATGTATTTATTTGGCACAGCATAATATAAATTTATGGAAAAATTTCAAATAAGGACTCGAAGTGCTCTAATTTTCTCAAATAATGGCCTGAAGTGGACTTATGTTCTTAAATAAGAACCTGAAGTGGCTATAACAGTTTCAAATAGAGGCCTCAGCCCGCCGGCTCGCCGGCCGGTCAAATTTTTGGACCGGCCTAGGGCATTTTCGTCAAAAAATAATTTTAACATAAATTTTAGTTAAATTAGATTTAAAATTAAAAAAAAGTTATAAATTAAAAAAAAAAACAGGGGGCGCGGTTGGAAGCCAGCCCTTCCCGCTTGTGGCCGCCGCCCCACTGCTGGTGGGGTGGCGACGATGGCCGACGGGGCCGCCAACGCCTCAGCTAGGGCCGGCGACCCTCGACAGAGCTGGGAGAGAGCGACGACCCCCTCCCTAATCTGGGTGAGGGTCGCCAGCCCTCGCCCAGGTCTGGGAGAGGGCCGCCAAACCTCGTATAGGGTCGCTGGCCCTTGCCCAGGTTTGGGAGAGGGTCGCCAGACCTCGTGCAGGGTTGGCGGCCCTCCCCCAAACCTAGGCAAGGGCCAACGACCCTTGCCAAGATCGGGGCGAGGTCCGATGATCCTCACCCGGATCTAGTAGAGGGTCGCTGCCCTCTCCCGGCTCTAGCAAGGGCTTGCTGACCCTCGCCTCTGGCTGGCGACCCCGCCGGCCATTGCCACCGCCCCACCGGCGATGGGGCGGCAGCCACAGGCGGGGCTGGCCTCCCCCTTGTTTTTTTTTTTTGTTAAACTTTAGCTTTTTTGAGTTTGTTTTTATGGAAAAAAAAGTTAAAAGACGAAATGCCATTGACTCTAGTGAGGTGAGGCCCTTTTTTTTAGACTGAGATGGCCACTTCAGACCCTTATTTGAGACAAGGTTCATTTCATGCCCTTATTTGAGAAAATGAGGGCATTTCGGATCCTTATTTAACACTTAGAGCCCTATTTGAGAAAATGAGAGTACTTCTGATTCTTATTTGAAATTTTCCCTAAATTTATGGATGTTCTATGTTTTCTCTATTTTTATTTTATACGCGGGTTGCTTATTCTTTAGGTTAGGTCTACATTTTGTCTAACAAAGTTGGTTGAGCTGTATAAGCATGGAAGTAATAACGATGGATGACTTTGTCAATGAACTCGCTGTCTAAAGTCGGTTATAAAATCAATGTTATTGATATTAAGTTCTTGTCAAGGAATTGACAAGGCGTCACAGTAGATTGATGGTCGTGGCTCACATAACAATAAGCTCACCTTTTTCTTCACGAGGGCCTTTCAGTAAGCACAAAATTGTGTGGCCACGAGTCGGAGCGGACAATACCTCTGAATACGATACAACACAAAGTCGGGCACCATCAACTATCTATCGATTCAAAGGTATATGAATGTGAAACTAGATATTCAACATAAGAAAAGAAGGTAAACCGAATAGGTGAACATGCAAGAGGCTTTCGTGTTCGAAAGAAAACATATGAAGTTCATCAAATGATTCGATCGATCCATGTTTTGTACAATAGATCGCAAATCAATGAGTGAGCAAGCTTGATGAAGAGTTCCATTTCGATTGATTTAATTTAAACTTTGCAGTTCATGCATTTTGACTTTTTCTCTGAATTCGAAAATTCCGAAATTGTTGCAACACTCACATGTTGACATGTATATTCATGTTTAATTTTCATTAATTTTTCTACGTTCGAGTAACATATTATATTTAGACGGAAAAGCAAAAGGTTTATTTTTTAATGTAAAAGCAAGAAAGCTACTTTTTGCTTTTTCAACAAACATTCGACGTGATAAGATGATGCGGACAATATGAAAACAATGGGAGCGGGAAAGTGAGCGTCACACGCAAGACATAGGAAAATTAGCTAAGTGATATAAGAATAAAAAAAGGTAATGGGTAGAAAATGAAAATAAGGAATAACGTTTTAATGCAATTTTGTTAAGGAATTTTTTAGACACTTGCTAAGTAGCTAAATTATGAAAATACTACGTTCTTCCATGCATTCACTATACTTTTTAAGGGTCCTCTCGTTTGAAGGAAAATTATTCTTGAGAAATTATTTTTCCGATTTTCTAGTGTTTGAATAACAAAAAACTAATCGATCTATAGAAAACGTTTTCCATGGACTGAAAACAACAAGTTTAGATTAGGAAAAATGATTTCATCTTCATCAAACAAATAAAAACTAATCATTTTCCTTGAAAATAATTTGTATGGAAATATTTTCCTTTATGATGATTTTTTCAGTAAAACAAACACACCCTAAAATGTGTAATAAGTGTTTTGAAACTCGAAACTTAACAAAATATGTTTAACAAGCGCCCTAAACTCGATAACGAACCCCTTCTCTATTAATGAAGGACGTGTTTGTTTAAAGAGAAGCGGCACTTTTTTTATCATTGGGTGCGGGTGTTGCAGTGTCGAGAGCAAGTAATGAATGAGATTAAGAAAAGATGTGTTGTTCAAAGCGGAGCGACCCTTTTCTATCATAGAGAGCTCCAATTTAAATAGCTCTATGCGTGCACATGCGAGGGGAGATTAGTAGATAGTTGATCTGTCAAAATGGATCATAGACCCATTTCTTAACTTATATTTGATGGGTTGAATTGTTATATAGATTAATTATATTCAGTAAATAAGTTATAAATGGGTTTACAATGGTAAAATCCAAAATAATATAGGTGTTAAATGGATTCATAACTTATTGAGACCCAACCCACCTCTATAACTCTCTCTTCACTCTCTCTCACCCTCACTCGAGTTCGCACTCGCTCACCTCAATTTGAATATGACTTTTCCAAATTTTGGTTAAAGATGGAAGTATTTTAACAATATGGATCGAGTCGGGAATGGATCACTAGAATTGTATTGCATGGAAATAGGTCAAAATGGATTAAATGAGTCAATGGATCGGATCATTCTCGATCCGACCCACACATTTGACGGGTATAGTAGAGAGTCATTTGTAACTTGAACAAAGTTAGGTATATTTTACTCATGAAAGCCCTCCTCATGCCAAAAGTCAAAAGAAGGGTAAAAAAAAAAAAACAGATACAGGAGTCAAAATAACAACAGTACAAAACAAATCATAGAGGAAATTTCACCGTTTGGGTTTTCCCAGCTCTCAACTTTAACCCTTTGGATCGTCTGTTTCACGAAAACTTCGAGACCCACCTTTCGAATTTGTACCGGGAAACATTCTGGAAAAGCTAATCCAGAGAGAATAACGAATAGCAGGAAAGGAAACCAACACCAAAAGTGGAGTTTGACATGAAACATGGGCATTTCTATTATTGCCGGTCATTGGTTTTAGGGATCGGAATCGCATTCAATGTGGATAGTTGGATAAAAAAGACAAAAAGATGTTGTCCCTTGTATCAGCTTTGCAAGATGGATTATTTTGTCAGAGCTTACTAAAGTTAAACAAAATGTTAGGAGGCAAAAGTAATTAAACCTGCATTTGATTAGTAAAAAAGTTACGATGAGTAAGGAAAATTATTGACACGTTAGATTGCCCAAACTTAACAAAAATGTAAATGAAAGTTACAATGAATTAGACATTTTACTATCAATAACACAAAAGAATTTACTGTTGAGTTAGGTAGATTACTATTTCCTTGAAATATTACGAATCATAAACTCCAGAGAACTTACCACTACCAGAGAAAGAATTACATTTTCTAAAAAAAGTTACAAAATAATATTATATGGATAAATTACTATCAGAGAGAACAATTACATACTTCAAAGGAAAGTTACTATGGATGCTCTGAAGCGAAACTCTTGAGGCGTCGCGTGAAAGTTTCGAAAACGGCTTGAAAACAAAGGATCGAAGAATTGGGGGAGACCATTGTAGTCCTGCCTAGTCCTTCTCCCGAGAACAGAGGAAGAAAATATGCTTGAATACAATGACTAGAATCTGCTGCAAAATCACAACTTTTCTCTATAAAATTTCAGAATTTCTCATTGGAGGACGAAAGAAAGACCAATGAGCACGAGCCCTGGCGACTGTCGATGGTCATCATCGGCACCGCCCCTTCACAAACCCCTAAATATCTTTTCATACAAAAGAAATGAATATGCGTTGCCAAGCATGGCTAATCTTGCAGTATTTTTTTTTATGGGTGCTGATCCTGCAGCATAATAGAGGGAAAAAGAGGTCAAATTGGTTGTAGAGTGTGCACCCGGTTTTGCGAACAGGATATCTAATCTAATCTATCTAATACGCTTTTTGGCTAACAAACTAGAGGTCCACATGAGCTGCAAACCGTAGACTATATTAGATCCAGTAATGTGATAAACTACTGCAAAGGCTAGTTGGGAGAGGACAGAGTTGCTCTATTAGTACAAAGAGTTGTACGTGACACAAGTAGCTGCAATGGAGGAGATACAGATGAAGAGCGAAGGAACTAAGGTGACATTTAGGAGTCTATTCTCGCCCAAGTATCCGGACAAAGTGATCGTTCCATCCGCAATTACCCGAGCAAGAGTCCCGGCTTCTGTTGAAAGTAGTCCACCATTGTAGGTCCCGCGAGAAAGCCTCGACGACACGACCCTAGATAGGAGAGACAAGTTCACACCTGAATTGGCAGAGCAAACAGCATATAGTTATCAACGTCAGGTTAACGAAGAACTAACTTCCGAATTATCTAAAGATTCTCAAACTGAAAGAAGGGAAAAAAGACTATCAAATTTGTGAACTCATGTCGGCCAGACTAATTTAGCCATAAATGAGATTTGTGATGACTTTCTTCATTAAACTCTCATCTGAAATCGAGTTGATGTGAATTTCCATATGACCAAGTGAAGTGTATCTCACGCCCGAAGGAAAATGAATATAAAAAACATTTAGGACCCGTTGTCAATTGATGTGGGATAATACTTCAACACCTCCACTCACATGCAAGCGCACATTCACACGGAATTTTTACCGCGCATATTCGCGAAATGGATAGCATTGGCTCTGATATCATGTTAGAAAGTCCAACCCAAAAGTTTAAGCTATTAGGTCAGGGAGACCACATGAATATAAAGAGCATTTAGGATCCGTTGTCAATCGATATGGGATAATACTTCAACAAATATACCACTTTGTGGAGCGATAATAAATGCGCATCACAAAAATATCTAGGGAGAATTTGGAGGTCCAGTATAGAACTTAGTGGGGCGATAAGAACTTACTCTCAAGGACTTCAGCAGAAACGAATGTTACCAGTGCGGAGCAGACATATTGAGGCACGGAGTACGGAATGAATATGTGAAAGCTCAAGAGTATGCCAATGCAGACAATAATTTCCGATGTCAACAAAACTTGCCTACAAAACAAAAGTCATGACAATTTGCACAAAAGTAATTGACAGAAAATCCACTGACATAATTTATGATGTATTGAAACAGTTGAAGGAAATCTCTACTAGGGTCTTAGAGAGGATTCAAAGATCCTGAAATGAAAATATACAGTTCAGACTAAGCATTCATGACCTGCTTGGCAGAAAAAACAATACCCTATGGTGGATCAGCGTCATTTAATGGACTCACCTGGCAATATCTCAGGATTGTTGTTTAGCCAGGATGTTATAATCACACAGAATGCTAAATTTGAACTAACTATGCATTATTTGTTCCTGTTTCGAATAAAAGAAATTGCAGGACAGGGAACCTGTTCACTCACAGCCACCTTCAGAATGTCATGTCTACACTTTAAATCTCCCTTGCTATCATATCACAAGTTCGAATTAATTGGGATTTGATCTAAGCTTTTATGGATCTGTCCTAGTAAGAGGCTCAACCATTTACATATCTAGACATGATAAAAAAAATTGATTTGGTGGTTGAAACTGGCACTAAAACCATGCATAACTTTACATTGATTTTACATCAACTTCACCCTGCTTCCCTTGTCCTGAGTTTCATGTATGGTTCTAACACAAAATTATCATACTTCCCATAGATATTCCTTGCACAAAGCTTAGTCCTTTCTATGACACTACGTAAATGTCATATTCCATTTTGCTAACTTATTCTTAGACAAGATTATCATTAAAAAATTGGCAAATTATTCCAACATGGAAAATTGCAATTCCAGCGTTTTCGAAGATGTTTCAGACATCACCTATCAGAATCTTTTAAATCCACCAAATTATGCAGATGAATGTCATACAAGCAAGCTTTTCAATCAACTCGGATTAATAAATGCACACTAAAGCCATAACACATCATCTTAATTTTGCGTGTCCAACATATTCCAACATGGGTATCACAGTTTTTTTCAGAACACATGAGAAGTTCCTCAGATTCTGCAAAAACATGAGAGATCTCAATGGAGTTTACCCCAAAAAAAGGGCAAAAGTACACCAGAAGTGCCATAACTTGTGTACGGCGATCACTTTGGTGCTATAACTTTTTTTCGGATCACTTTAGTGTCAAGTCGGAGGAAAAGAGATCACTTAAGTGCCAATTTGGCCGGAAATCCGACGTGGCATTTTTTATTAATTTTTGACGCCGACGTGGCTCGTCGGAGGATGAGTCAGTGTGTACAGTCAGCATTTTTTATTTTAAATAATTTTTTTCCAGCGTGTATAGTCAGCATTTTTTATTTTAAAAATTTTTTTTCCTTTTTTTTTTTCATCTTCTTTCCTTTTTCCTTTCTTTTCTTTTTTTTCTTTTCTCCCCTCACCGGCGAAGCCCGGGAAGGGCTGGGCGAGGGCGGCCTTGCCCATGGCCGGCGAGGCGGCCTCGCTGCGGATCCGGGCGAGGCGACCCTCGCCGCCCGGCAGCGAGGCCGCCCTCGCCGATCTGGCGAGGCGACCCTGCTGCCCAGCAGGGCCGTCTCGCTGGATCCGGCGAGGGCAACCCTCGCCGGCGTCGGGCGAGGGAAGCCCTCGCCTGGGCGGGCGAGGGTCGCCCACGCCCGACTCAGGCGAGGGCGACCCTCGCCCGGCCCGGGGAGTCGCCCTCGGCCGGCGCCCCGGCTTAGCCGGCGAGGAAGCCCTCGCCCGCTCGGCGGTGGTGGGAGCGGCCCCTCGCCGCTGCTTCCTCGCCTAGCCGGGGCGAGGGCAACCTGCCCTCGCCTAAGCCGGGGCGATGGAAGCTTGCTCGCCCTCGCTGGTTCCCTCGGCGTGTGGTGGGGCGGCCATGGGCAAGGCCGCCCCTCGCCGGCCCGTGGCTTCCCCTCTCCCGTACGCGAGCGACCGGGCCGGCGAGGCTTGCCTCGCCCTCGCCCACCTAGGCGAGGGCTTCCCTCGCCCGACGCCGGTAGTCCCTCGCCCGCGATCCGGCGAGGGCTACCTCGCCTGTCGCCCGGGGTCGCCTCGCCTAGATCTCGGCGAGGCCGCGCCCTCACCGGCCATGGGCAAGGCCGCTCTCGCCCGACCCTTCTCGGGCTTCGTCGGTGGCTGCCGGCCACGCGCAACCATTCGGCAAGGGGAGAAAAGAAAAAAGAAAAGAAAGGAAAAAGGAAAGAAGAGGAAAAAAAGGTAAAATAATTATTTAAAATAAAAATGCTGACTGTACACGCTAGAAAAAAATTATTAAAAATAAAAATGCTGATCGTACACGCCGACTCATCCTCCGGCGAGCCACGTCGGCGTCAAAAATTAATAAAAAAAATGCCACGTCGGATTTCCGGCCAAATTGGCACTTAAGTTATCTCTTTTCCTCCGACTTTGCACCAAAGTGATCCGAAAAAAAGTTATGACACCAAAGTGATCGCCATACACAAGTTATGGCATTTTTGGTGTACTTTTGCCCAAAAAAAAGTTTATGCTGATCCTTCCACCTCATAATTCATGTGTTTTAGGCAACAGAGAAACTGGAATATCATGTTGTAGGCTTTATTCAGTGAAATCATTCAGGAAAGAGGACCGTGCATGATGGTTTTCAAGACATGCAAGTTTTTACTAATTTCTTGTGATCTTCGTTCAAGAATATTCTCATTCCAGAGGAAAAAAAAATCAGCCACTGCAAGAAAAATAAAGCTTCCTCTACCTCTCCAACTTTCTGATGCTATTGCTCAGTCAAAGATTACCTTTCCTCAAAAATGTTGCTGATGTAGTTTCCAACCACGATGTTTACAGGAAGCACCGTCAATCCAAGACAAACAAGAAATATTGCCACACTATTTGTTGACCAGATAAAGTAATGAGTGGTGACAACACTTGACTCGGCAAGCAAAATCTCCATCACATACTTCAGCATAAAGTAAATCAATAACTGAAAGACATCCAGTAAAATAGTCAATAGAGTAGTTAACCAGATTACGTAATATTTTTTTTCTATTAGAGAGATTAAAAGGAAGAGGGGAAGCACTGCATTGCAGCGAGAAGAGAGTTCATACATTCCCGTGCAAATGAAATTCCATGATTATTTGGCAAGTAAACAAATTAAATTCACTTAAAAGGTATATAAGTGGGATGCTTATTGTCAAACTTTCACGGGTAATATGCAGATGCATGTCTAAGCGACTTAATTTTATCCCTCCATTAGATTATAATTCTCAGTGAATGACTGCATTGGGTCGTACCTTACTAGGTCAATCCATCCTCATGAGGAGAAGTTTGTTAAGTTAACTGATGCTCCGATGCACGCTAATATCAAATACGAGATGACATCCTCAGACTACAGATGTTTGCAAATTGAAATTAAGTTCATGAATAGAATATTGACTTCAGAAGTCATCAAGCAGTTGCTTGCCTTCTCAAAAATCCTAAACATGCAAAATAATATCAATGCATGGCACAAAAAATTGACTAACCTTGACAGATGGTGTTAATAACCTATATGCTGAAAAAATTGAAGTAACAGGTTTTCGTGTCTCCTGTGAGTATTCTTCGTCATCATCACATTCTTGCACTGCATCCTCACAATCATCTTGTGATCTTACCCTTGAGTTCAGAAGCAAATGTTGAGTGCTACCATACTCAACAGCATCATTCACCAGGACTGCTACAACAGTATAGATATCAAACTTAACACGTCAAAAACCAGCAGAAGGCATTCATTGTCAATCTGTGTGCATGTAATTTTGTGCATGTCGAGTGGATTCTTTTCTCTATAGCAACATTCGCCACTGCTCTATGATCATGTTCTATTTAAGAAAACCATATCCTGGAAGGACATATTTAAATGAGGAAAATAGTCAGTACAATATGCTTTTTATCTGTAGTTATGAAAAGCAAAACGTCATTCTTGCTGTGCCTTAATTAACTAACATCCAGAAACTTCGATTGTGGAACCAATGTCTGGGAAATAGCAAACACATGTTAACATCAGGTAGTTTCCAGCACTGATATTCACATGAAAATGTCATACTCATACAAAGCACTTCCCTAATTTAACTTAGATTAATAAAATTCTAATCTAACATGAAACTTTTGTGTCCTGATGAAGCAGTCAGAAGCCACTTCTGTTGGAAAGGGCCCATGGAGGACGTAAGCAATCAGATGCCTCAAACACATAAGAGTCCACAGGAAGATGCTTCCAGGGAAATCAATAGGGTTCCACTAGGAGTAAAAGACTAAGCTGAAATGACCTCGATTTTTCAAGGCCCTTTCCGGCATGCTGTCTTGAGTTTTGAATTGTGAAGCGAATGATAAGTAATGTTGTCATCCAGGATGGTCTATCTTAAATTTAGTGCAGATTATGCAAACAAAAGAATTAGGAAAATGGAAGCACAAAAAACTTTGATTAGTATATAATAAGTCACTGTTGTAAATTGTGAGACTCGCAGACAGAGGACAAGATGCCTACAACAAATTTGTAACTGTCATGCTGACCACAAGACAAGGAACAGCAATAGTAATTATTTCAACAGCAATGACAGAGAAATCAAAGACAATAAAAGCACAACTACTTGGATAAGTCGTGCATTAGCCTCAGCTGTAGAAAATTGAAGAATGTCAACTTGACAGCTATCCGACCAAAAAAAAAAAAAAGACTTGACTGCTTCATTACAATATGTTTCAAAGCAGTCACAACCTAAGTATTCAACCTAAGAATGTGACAACAAATAAAAATTTAGTAGGAAAATCTTTTAAATCTAAAGCACAATTGATTAATGCAGGTCTCCGCAGTTGAAAATTATATGTAGCAAGATACATTCACGAGCAACAGTGTGCGGACATGGTTTTGGAATAAGATGTCTGCAGAATGTCATGGCTAATACATGAATTGGCAAATCTTACAAAATAAAATCCATCAAACTGAAAACCATATTATCTTCTAGTGGAATTTAGAATGAAGGGAACGTATGAAATGAAGTAGATGCCTCATACTCCAAGAAAATAAATATTATTTTGTAGTACTGATTGAGAAAGACTCAAATACATAATAGCTATATTAGTTTACCAACACCATAACGATAGGTATGTTATTTGCATACCTGCATTAGGCTCGTGGAAAACGGTCTTATTTTTAGGCTCATGGGGAGGTGGTTCTCTAAAACTTAAACACAACCACAGCAGATAGATAAGCCATGCCATAGCCATAACCCAACCAGGCAAAGTGTCCTCGCTGAAAGTGATCATGTAGACCTTAAAATGAGTCTGAAATAAGCAAACAAGTGCTGGACCGCATGCCATTCCAAGGGCACTGGCAGTTACAAAGCCTGCCGAAGCCTGCATTCGCAATTTAAGGGGCACACAATCACTGATGTAATGCCTGTTGACAGCTCTTGCAGAACCCAACCTGACAATTGAATCTCCAGAAATGAAAATGACAAAAGTATGTAGAAAATAGCAAATTATCAAATTGATATCATGGGAAGAACATTCTCTGTCATTAAAAGTTGCAAGCATATAGTCCATGTGGTGCAACTTAAGGTTGATGCTCCATGATTTGACACATATGGGCAGAGAACAATGCAATAGTATAAACACAGGTAAAAAGAAAGAATTAATACTACAAGATCTGGTTATCACAGATGATTTTCCAATTCATCTATGTAGTTTTTTCTGTCAATTCTGCTTTATTCCCATGGCAGTGAAGATAACCCCCTGTATTTATCACAAGACCACTTGAAAAGGAACGACTGGTGATGAAGCTTGGAAAATGTATATCAGGCGAAGAAACCCCTTTTCTTGTGATGGGAATGCAAAGAAAAGAATCCCTATGTAAGGCCATAATTAGTTTCATTATGAGGTAATTCAAATCACCCTCCCTACACATCATATAGCTTAGGACAGCAACATTTTCATATTAATATACAGTAATTTCCTTACATCTATTCAATGTTTCATTCCGTTTGCTTTTGTTTTCGCTTAGTTTTCTAATAAGAACAGATATACAACAGTAATTAATGTAAGAACTCACACTTATAAGGTGAATACTGAGGCCTAATTTCAATCAAATAGAAGTTTAACCAAAATAATATTTAGATTTTTCCCGGCAGAACACAATCAGAACTGGCTAACCTAAAGGAAACAAAATGCAGAATATCCATAAACATATATAACCCAACTCTCTTGGGTATGCATACCAAAGCCATCATCATATAAAGTCCCCACATTTAAGGAAATAGAAATTTGCTTACTCCACTTACACTGATTCTGCAGTAATATATATTTATTAAATGGACAAAGCAAAACTGAGCTTCTTTAGTCACATGCCATGCATATTGTTGAGAACCACTTACCCACAGAACAGACGACCAATCAGAAGAACTGATAAAGAATTGAGATCGTATGCCAGAGCATATAAATTGTTTCCCACAAGAAGAACAAAGCTACTGAACAAAAGTGGCCGGAGATATGATCTATTTGACCAAGCACTGAAGTAAACAGAGGAAAACACTTGTGCGACTGCCATTGAACCGATCACCACACCACAAACAGTGGCTGCGGCACCAAGGCTGAGGGAATAATCATCTGCCATTGGAACAACTATATATGTATTGACCATATACAGAAACGTGTTTGCCAAATTCAAAAGAAGAGACATAAAATGGTATCTCTGTTCAACATCATCATCCTCAGATGGATCCGGTAACTCCTCTCGCATGATAAGGGTATGTTTGCCCAAATAATGGAGGAGATCTGTCGAGTTTGATAACCTGTTCACGGCTGCTTTAATAGAATCAATGACTGGATCCTGCAAATAGTATATCACCAAATGACACTCAGGACTGCGCACTGTACATTAAGCAAGACAGGTGAACATGCTTATAAGATGCAAATGAACTTAGTGTACTTGTAAGAGCCGAAATGCCATTGTTACTAGGATTTGTAAAGAGACAATAGTCACAGACAGGCTATGTGAAATAACCATAAAAAACAAAGCATTGAAAAGTTATACCAGAATACACCACTCCCTTTTAACTTACGTGGAGGGTTGATTGAGTAGAAGATCCAACACTATAATAAAAAGGCAACCTATACGACATCAAATATTTCTTCTGAAGCATATTGAATAACATCCAATACAAACCTTGAAAACCTCCTAAGATTTTGAAAAACATCCTATACCCTGATGACTTTGATCACGATGTCAAAACTTCACAATTTAGTAGCTTAATTCTAGATTGAATTAAGCTGATAGCTTTCCATTTCATATTTTATCCATCTTTTAAGAAACTTAGTCTCTTAAATTAAAGCTTCACTTCTGTATCGAGGCATCGCCATGGATCCAGTGAAGCAAGTTTTGTTAAAGTAAACTTCAAGTCGATGACTCCAAGACCTATCTTCTGTAGCCTAGCCAAGGTCTCAGAGAAACAAGTTTAGCTATTGACAAAGCCAAAGTTTAGTCATGACATCATCATTCTGCTTCAGCAAGACAGGAGAGATCTCGTTGTGGCTGTAATTACAAGAAATTCATGAAAGTCTCTGAAGCACAGGGTTTCCAGTCAACTATGTGTTTCATAAATTTCTGAGCAAGCTCTTTGGTCATATTTTTCATGTATAATCCATGATCATCAATCAAAACTTTAAGTTTACTTGTCCAAACAAGCAAAAAGCCGTTCATGACGCCATGAAGTGTACAAAATGCTCATTAGGTTTACAAAGTCATGAATAGATACAAAACATTCAAAGGACACAGGAGTTACCCAGTGTATCTTCTTCTGCTACAATCTATAAAGTTGCTCATATTCATCAGAGCAACCATGGTGACGTTTACGTTTTCACGAAAATCTTAGTAATCCGGCACAAGAAATGCAAAAACAGAGTTTGCTAGCTGAAGCTACAATTTCAATAGTTGATGATGTGATAGCCAAACTGAGAATTTTAATTTGACGATGAAAGCATAAAATAGAGCATGTGTTGCGTGGCAGAACCTGATCTGCAAAGGCAGGTTGGTCGTATATAGACACAAAATCCCCATGATGCTCTTTAAGATCAGCTAAGTTGCGAGAAATCGCACCTACAACAGCACCTATACCCTGAAAGATCAGAAAGTAATTAATAACGGAAGCCATGGAAGTAGATTAAGGTCAAGCTGAAATGAGAATGTTGTATAATGAGTAGGCCATATTACCACATGCTTGAACACTTGCCGCAGCTGAGAGTAGGGATGATTTGCATGAGTTTTGACATAATAATCCGTGAATTTGTAGCCAAAGCGCTTGTCAATTTTTTTCAGTATCTTACGCAAGCCAACAGCATTCATCTCAACAAAATATAGAAGCCTCAAGAGATCCCGTCCCACTTCCCTATATCCTTCTCGCAATTCAGATATTGATAATCTTTCTGTCTGCTGCAAGAGAACATCATGCCATTTGCCCATTGTAGACAACCTTCTTGCGAGGAGTCCTTGTTGTTCAAGCGGAAACAGGACAATCTTTTCAATCTGACCTTGTGAGAGAAAGAAATGAACTTAAAAATTTGGCATTTAAACTACAACAGAAACCACGTGAAGATAAAATTAACGTTCTGACTACTAAAACTGCTGTCAACATAGATGGACATATGCAAGACACAACTTTTTATTTCCACCAGATTTGGCTGGTTACATCAGTCCGACAAAGTAGAAACAGCGGTTACAACGTATACCGGCGAATATGCAGGTTCAGCAGCTCCATATTGTGATAGACAGGTAAAGAAGCCGAAGTTCTTTCATTAACACGTATTAATTAAAACAAGAAGAATTTCTCTTTCCAGACGTTCTGAACGAAAAAAGTTTCACCTTCAAGAGGTCGTGTTCTAAAAATAGATGCTATCACCCGGACCATCTGGGTCTCATTTCGACATGCTTACAGGATTAGCAGTTTTACCTGTTCATCCAGCAACCTTGAGAAGTCCCTGAGAATGTGATAGTGGTCTTGCCTCCCAACTTCAATTTCATGTGCATGTCTTTTGACCATTTTCTTCAAAAGTTTGTAATTTATGTAGTACCTGAGAGAATCAGACGATGATTGGATTGCATTAACCATATCAGGTGGACACCAGACATTTGGCATCGATGTTCACTATTTGCAGATCGCTTCAGAATTTGTTCGTGAGCTCTCACATGTCCATGTTTGATGGATGAGTTTGTCAACAAGAGTGATGATACATAAACCAGAGGAGATGCTTATAAATAAGCTTGGCAGTAAGGATGCATGTGCAACTGGCATCCCTGCAGATTTTTCTCGACTTGGTGCCTAAAAAGTAAGCCATTTTGCAATCACAAACATCCACCTCCTAATGCTGATATTACAAGGATTTCGTTGATAGATTCTCTCAAAGCACTTGTCAAGCTGTGATTTAAGTGCTTTGTAAATGTTGAAAGCAATTGCATGTTTAGGTTTCTCACGCTACAAAAGTACTTAATGCACTTCACTCATTGTCAATGCCTTGAAAATATGAACTTCATAGTTAGCTTACAATACCCTACTTTAAAAAGGAAGCCTCTTCTGCCCAAGACATATTACTGGCCCCATTTCCATCATCAATGACAAGCAAAGGAGGGGGGGGGGGGGGGGGGTGAAAGAAGTCTCTGAAGATCGATCATGCTCACCCTTGCCATTCTTGAATTTGATTTTCTCTCAGCTTCTGCCCAAAGGCAACCATGTTCTACGGAGAAACAAAATAAAGGGCAATAAGGAAAAAATGAAAAATAAAAAAAACGCAACCGCAAAGTTTCACGTGCATTACGGAACATTTTGCTCATATGATAACTGCCTAGCTGTAGAATTGATGACAACAGCAGGAAACTTCAGTTGCTTCGAATCAGCGTCACATTATCAATAAGAAGAGAGAAGTTACTGATTCAACTCTCTCCAGGATCGATCACATGCTGCAAACAAATCTCAGCTTGAGAAACGGAGCACACACGGCCAGAGAGGACACCCCTTTCCAGAGCCCCCAACATTCAAAAGGGTGAAGTTACGTGCAGCTACGACATTGACAAAAGGGTGGAGCGAAGAGGGTGACACGCGAGTGTGTGTCGTGCTGGTCGCGGGAAACTTTGTATTTTCTTGGGAAAGAGAGAGAGAGAGAGAGAGAGAGAGCGCGCAAATTGGACACGTGGAGGACGCTGTCGGCTGTAGATGTCCGATTTGTACGGGAAAATGAAGATCTTTACCGTTGGAAAATCTCGGTTTCCGACCTCCCCGGAAAGAATATTTCCCTCGTTCGTTAGAAGAGTGTCCCCAACTACGGCAGTTAAGCAATCAAAATTGGGAATATTCGCATTACACTCACTTTTCCGATACTCTTGCACCATAAATATAAGTCAACATGTTAACGGTAAGTATGCTTAGGAAACGCCCCGCATGACACATTTCATGAAAAAAGGGGAAATCATAACTACACGATACTCGACACTTCTCTGTCTAATTAACGACATATTTAGTCGGGTGTGTATTATCCATAGAGTAGATATAAGAGGCCATGAAGACATTTTGGACCATTTTTACTCTTGTTATTTTGTCATTATCGTGCCAACTGAACGAAGCAACAATAGACATCCCACTGAATCAAACAACGTGAGCAAAATGGAGATTATAGCGTTATGCAACTATATGATTGTGCTATTTGAATAATGGAGATTTCGGGTAGAGAAATCAAAACATCCACGGAAATTTCCAATTTGCAAGAAAACAAATTAAAAGGAAAATGTGAAAAATGGAACTACAGGGTTATTTGGAAGGGGGAAGGAGGAAAAAGAAGACTGCAAGAAATGAGAGAGAATGGATTTTGGCATGTGGGTGTAGTAGAGGTTAGGGTTTACCCTCTATCGTGTCTGGATCTTCACCTCACTTACAGGCCACGAACACAGAGAAAGGGCTTTTCGGAAGTTGAAGAAGAGTGTGAGAAGCGAGAGTGAAGTTGGGGAAGAGAGAGAAGGGATGGCGCATTCTTATACACGAAAAAATCCCGGAAAGGGCCCGACGATGGAAGGAGACGATAGCGAGAGAGATGGAAGGAGACGGTAATGAGAGACATGAAATATTAACATCGAATACGAGCATAATTGGATTCGTATAGCCGCCCCTACTCAAGATATCACTTAACTGCATGCGGGTGTTTCCTCTCCTCATCAAATTGTACTGAACTAATGAGTTAAACATGATCCCATAGCATGGAAGCCGTGATGGGGCTAGTTTCAATACGGCGTTTTGGGTTAATAAAAGATCTCTCGTTACATGTCATTAGCAAATGTGAATGTTTACTAATACCAACATCTTAACCAAAAAAGGGTAAGAAATAGAGACATGGAATGCTTTTATGTGTATTTGCTAAATAAGCTAGGAAACAACATAAGGCCCCAAAATTACAACGGATTTGATCTTCACCATCGCCAGTGGGAAGAGAAAACTTA
Source organism: Syzygium oleosum (assembly GCF_021117445.2). Taxonomy (NCBI): domain Eukaryota; kingdom Viridiplantae; phylum Streptophyta; class Magnoliopsida; order Myrtales; family Myrtaceae; genus Syzygium; species Syzygium oleosum. The sequence goes on along the minus strand of NW_026607499.1, from coordinate 8,845,560 downwards.
AAGAGAAGAACCAAGCAGTATTAGCAAGCGAATCACCAAATTTCTTTCATGACTTCAATGCTCACGTTTTCCATAAGATTTCTATCGTCTCATTGATGAGGATGTTGCCTAAATTGCACCCGTTGATGTCCTAAAGATTTAGTGCTCCCTTAATGCCGATAAGGACAAATGGCCAATACTTATTAAATGCGTCGAACCAACTCGAGTGTCTCGTTGAATTCTCCCATGGGTCCACTAGGAATATTATGTTCTTGAATCTTACCGATTTTCAAAAGAGAATATACATACCGGTCCCCGCAAAAATTATCGTCCACGTCCAATCTATTCGTGACACATCGAAAGGAGTCATGGAGTCACGTCGTTCCCTCGAACTTCCCTCACCGGCTGAAATCGACTCTATGGCAAATCTGGGCCTAATGATTCAAGATAGGACTTAAGAGAGGAGATGTGTATCCATCAACCACACATTGCTCATGTGTGGCAAAGAGAATAGCTTCACAAAAAGCGGGGTGATATGAGACGAAGATTGCGAAACTGCTTTTGAAGGGAGAGGACAAAGTTTTCTAGTCTTTTAATGGAAGTCGCCGAATGAAGAGTGAGTTTTGTGATTCTTTGAGAAGCTCCACTCATTGGGGGTGGGACGAACGATCCACACAATTCGAGCCACATGCATCATGGTGTGTGGACACCGATTTCCTCGTAGTCCAATCCATCATCGAGCAAAAAGAATGCTGGGATTCTTTCGTGATGGTTCCTGTGGCTCTGCCTTTGATTAATGTCCTCCACTGCTTTTTACATGGTACGTAAAGATGGCACAGATGGTCTATCGATTCCACTCGTTTAACTCAAATTTTAATTGATTGGGTTACATATATATGAGTTACTTAAGGTTTTGTTAACTTGTCATGATAGGTTTACAAAATCAAAGTCCAACCATGTGTGGGTCTTTGTGAGCTTCGACCTTTTCAACCAATACTACTTATTAGATGAATTAAGCCTGAAAAGAGCTTATGTTTGAAAACAAAAAAGACGGAAAAAGGATACGAGAAGTTTCAAATCTTTCGTATGGCACTCATTTCAGTACCATAACTTTTCGAGCAAACACTTAAGTGCCATATCGGTAATAGAACGATCATTAAGTGGCTCCGGTGGCATTGTCCAATGATTTGTGACTTTCATAAAAAATTTGAAACCCAAGTAACTTTTTTTTAAGGGTAATTCGAGTGCAAAGTGGAAGATGAAGGAGATGGACGTGGCTAATGCGACTAAAAGACGTTTCATCTCTCTCCTTTCTTTTTTCCCTCTCCGTGTGACCGTGAAGATCATGGAAAAGACAGAAGTCCAAACCGGCAAACGCCGCAATCAAGAATAGAACAACAAAATAAGGCTTCCATCTTATCACCAAGTTCTTCGAGGATCTCGTATTGAAATACATTTATGATTTGTTTCACCATGCCCGACAATTTATAAACAGGAGAAAATTGAAGAAACAAAATCTCAATCCGTGAAATCGCCAGAAAATTGAAGAAACAACACTTCATGTCAAAAGACGATACCGACAACATAGCCGAGGAGATCTCGTGCCAGAACTTCGACGATGACAGCAAATTGCTCGGCAACCTTCTCAACGATGTGCTGTAAAGAGAAGTTGGGGGCAAGTTCATCGAAAAAATCGAGAAGAATCGAATTCGGGTTATTCTGGAAAAAAAAATCGACGACTTAGCCTGTCCGATTTGTTACGCCTTACACGATCATTTCAAATTCAGAAGGTAATTTTGCCCCAATTTGAGGAATTGGGATAAGGTTTTTTTGAAGAAAACAAGCAATTTCGCCCCAGTTCGCAAGTTGGGCCAGAGAGATGACCGATTGACGCCGTTTAGGTCCAATCATGTTGACTTCACTTTCCCGGCGAGCTACGTTGGAAGGTTTGTGTTGAAATGTTGACACGTCGGATCTTCCGCTCACACAAATTGTCCATGGCACTAAAATGATCATTTATTTTTTATCAATATAACATTCAAGTGATCATTTGAAAATTTTTTAAACTAAAGTGAAGATTACAACACTTGTGTTAAAAAAGATAGAGAGAGAGGCTTGAATAGAGAGAAACGACGGAGCTTAGGCATTTCTCCGCTGATTCTCTCTTAATATAGCTCTCGATCACATCTTTTTTTATTTGGTTTTTTTTTTCTTTCTCTTGCCGTTTCTTAGCAGCAAATCTCTTTGACTTTTGCTCTACCTCTTGTAGACCACAAATGTCGAACTTTGCATCCGTGATACTAGCGTTCTTACCTCCCAATCCCTTTACCTGCGGGGCTGCATGCCTGTTGGCAAGGATTTTTTAAGTTCGCGTCTTGGGAAAAACACCATTTGGAGAGTCAAAGACACGGGTTGACCGATATTGTGTTTGGCCTTTTTTCTTTTTTTTTCGTTGCTAAAAGTGTTTGGCCCTTTTTGATCACATAGGTATGTACTTTCACTTCTCATTGGTCCAGTTTACTTCTCAGGGATTAATAATTTTCTCTTCCTGATAGCTTCAGCCGACCATGAGATGGATTTGAAGACCTTGTATATATTTTCATCTATTGACACGACTAGATGAATCTAACTAATTATGATGTGAAAAGTTATACCTTTGCATCAATCATATCCAAATCCAATTGTTTTACCCTTAATCACAAAATGAGGCATTCTTAAATCATATTAGATATTATTTGGATCAATTATGACGTATAAGTGAGGTGTCGTATATGTAAATATTACACAAATGGTTACAACTTTGTGTTATTACTCGGAGCACTTCTTTTGATGACTTGATCCATGTGAAACAGACTGGGTCGTTACGGATGATATCAAGTAGGACCCCCTCTATTAGGTATGTAGTTCGTGGACGGAGTAGATCCGTATCCGATCCAACGAGAGCGGGGAGAGATCGCCGGGGCGAGAGGATTCGAACAAGATGCGGCTCTTGATAGGCTTTCAGAATGGCGAAGGGGGTGGGAACGAACCAGACCATAAAATGAATAGGGCGAGTATCATCGGATGATATGGGTCAACTGATGAGGAGGTCGGTTATTTGATTGGGGGAGTTTGTGACATCTCAAGTCCCATATCAACTAGGAGAGACCATGTCGAGTGATTTATAAGTCTAACACCCACCCCTACATGGCCATCCTCTTATGTGGTCACTCACAGTGCTCCTTTTGGGAGCTTGACCCAGATGAAACAAGTCGTTTTGTTACAATCTCAGGCCAAGGACCAGCGACCAGGTGGTGACGGGCCGAGGAAGATGGAGAAATAGGATTAGCTTTTAAGGATTTTCTTGGGTTTTCAGTGGGCTGAGGATAGCAAAGCGGGGTAATCTCAAGATGCAAATCGGACATCATGAAAAGTGAGGATGCAAATTGCTTTGTTCGTAAAACAACATGCTCCACTCCATTGTCCTTTTTTGAACATAAATTCAGTTGGAAAAATCCGAAAAGCTGACTACTTCAACGAATGCCAAGTGCGAGTTGAACTTTTGCAAAGCCAAAGGCTTGACCCGGCGGCTTCGACTCTTCAATCTTGACTTTTCTATAGAAGACGATCGTCGCATTATTACTTTAAAAAAAAATAAGGTTTACAATTCTTTTCTGTTTATTGGAATTGCGTATAAGCTACGTTACGATTTCATTCTATTTAGGTCATCGATCTAATCTGAATTCGCACGCCCGTTCTTCATGCTCTACAAATGAATTCACACCGAATCTTGTTTACTTGTACCCATGTCATTCTGTCCTTGAATTCTGCATTATCGGTAGGTTTTCGATGTTCATCAAAAGTGCTAAATTTTATAGAGTACATGTTATAGTAACGTCTCGAATTGGTTTCATTTAAAAGAAATTGAAACCATCCTTTTCTAGCAACCTCCCCAGCACACTCATTGTATATCATAATAGTTCTAATTTATTAGCTTTCTGAGTTATTGAGAGTAGGAAGCATTTTTCGAGCATGTTAATCAACATCTTTTCACTTCCCCATATAAACACCAACATAAAGAAAAAAAAAAATTCTGTCGATCTTCAACAAACCGAGCGAGGTGTGAATGCCAGAATCAGTGTGCAGCTTCACAAGAATCTAAAAAATATTCACATAACTTTGAAAAACCGGTCTGATTGTGAATATCAGAACAGCAGCTTCACAAGACTCTGAAACGTATATATCTACAAAAACACATCATATGTATATATGATAAACCAGGAAGAAAAAGCAAGCAAAACTTTGAATATAATTGGCCTAACCAACTATGGATGCCAAACTCAATTCCCAGACCTCAAAGAAGGAGCGATCTTCAGGACAAGCCCCGGGAAAACATCGTCTGGGTCGTGCATGTGAGGGTTGCGCTCGACGATGAAAGGGTCGCCGCACTTGGTGCCGATGGTGTGCAGCGTCTCACCCTCGCCCACCACGTATATCTCGTCGCACGGCCGCTCCAGGATCTGAGCGCCCCTGACGTCGGTGTAGGTGTCACCGCCGCCGTTCGCGAGGGTCTGGGCCTTTCGCGAGCTGCTCAACAGCACGAGGGCTGCGAAGACGAGGGCGCAGTACAGCGAAGCCGCATGAGAAGAGGATACCATTGATGCTTTCTACCGCTGGAGGTTTGGAAGGGAGCTATGAAGAAGCCAAGAGGGAGGGAGAGAGAGAGAGAGAGAGAGAGAGAGAGAGAGAGAGAGAGAGAAAGACGGTGGTGGTGGTGGTGGTGGTGGGAGAGAATACAAGTATAAGAAAGGAAGGGTGATGATCGTGGGCACGGGCGAGGTGGGAAGGGTCAGTTCTGGCGGTTTTTTGGGGAACGAAATGAAGCACGATTTGGTGTGACGTGAGCCACCTTCTCTTCGAGTCGTGAGACCTTTCCCTTTGATCCACTTGAAAACGACTCTTCTTTTTCCTCTTTGATTATGTGTGTCCATAGTTGTCAGAAAAAATAGTTTGTATTATGAATGATGTGCTCGTTAGAATCGATTATGTAAAGGGCATGAACTATGTATAGAAAGGTCAGGTCGGACCTTTTAATGGACTTTGCGCTAAAATACCGACAAGTGTCGCTCATATGATATAGGAAAAAGATTTCTTAATGACAAATTATTGTGTAGGCTAATCGGACATTAAGAAATAGGGAGATATGCACTGATATGCACCGTGATTAGCTCTGTTCACTATTTCCTTCATAAAGCGAGTCCGCCTAATGCAATCGCCCAATCCGCCTCTTTTGACCCCCTCCGCCACCCACCCCACCGCCATCGACCTCCCTCTCTACGTCTATGGAGCCCTCGATAGTGAGGATGAGCTTGGGTGGTGCCATCTCCGTCCAGACTCAAATGTAATCTCAGAACGCACATTTAAGATGTAGAGAGAATAAAAATAGTGGATTTTTTTTTGTATTTTATACTAGTTTAAAGATAAGTGGATTTCTAAAGTAAGGAATACAATCTATTTCTATTATACTATAAACTTTATAATATTACTTTTATTAACACTGGTTATAAATAATGTTAATTTAAACAAATCATTTTTTATGATAATGTTCATGTTATATATTATGAAATTTCATGGTCATACCATCCATATGATCGTCAATAATATGTTTATTGATTTATGAAATTTTATATCATCATATATTATATTCCAATAAGTAATCAACAATATGTTAATTATATTTTGAAAGACACTGTAATTGATACTCTCCAAAATTATATTCATAATTTGTTTCATTATAGTCATATTCATATATTTAGATAAAAATTATGTGCTTTTGTTAATTAATCATAATTACGCCACAACAAGTAATTTTTCTATAAGTAGTAGCCTATTACCAGTCGTGAATGATTATGAATTACATTACACAAGATGGATCAAAAACTTATAGAGCACGGCATGCTTGTTTCAAAATGGTCAATCTCAAGAATCGCAAAACCATGTTACAAGCTCATTGCAAGATGACGAAACTCTGGAGAGATGTGCATAAATGTTTGACGGGTTGAGGTGAATTGAACTCGTGCATCAAAATACACACAAACAAAATAGAAATTGGCTCCCCGACATGATTATGGTCCGCGACTCCACGAAAAGACGGCGTACTCTTCGGGTGCCTCTACCGCTCGGGGTTCAACACTTCCCTCGACTAACTTTACTTGATTAACAAAGATGAAACGACCACCATTTGAGCAAAATTAAAAATTATTTCGGACTCGAATGTCGAGTGTAAAAATATTTAAAATGCTAAAATACATGAGTCGAATATGTTTGATATGTAACTCGTTCGTGATTCGAATATATTGTATGAACATCAAATTACCCCAAAATTACAAGGATGTTGATGCACCACCATTAAACCTGTCAAAATGGATCCTAAACTTATTTCTTAACCCGTATATCAATAAATATGTCATAAATGGGTTAATTATGTTAACTAAATGAGTTATAAATGGATATAAACATAATATAGGTGTTAATGGGTTATAAATAGATCGTAAATCGGGTCATATATGGGTTTACAACTTATATAAACTCAACTCATCGCTCTTGCCCTCACTCATTCTTGCTCTCTCTTACTCCGTACTTTTATCTCAGTTTGGGTATGAGTTTTTCTAGATTGAATTAAATATGAAAGTATTTTAACAATAGAAGTCGAGTATGGATCGATTATGGATCATCAGATTCGCATTATATGGAAATGGGTCAAAATGGGTTAAATGGATATATTTGGGTCGAACAATTTTTGACCCGATCCGATCCGACCCATCCGGTTGATAGGTCTAATGACCATTAGGGTTAATTTAGGATCATTTGGGGGACAATTATCCCAAATTACTTGAAAAAAGTATTTAGTTAGTAAACAGCTGAAGGCCAAATTCCCTAAAAAACCCCCAACTTTAGTCTTTGTCTCAATTATATCCCAAACTTTTTTTTGTCTCATAAAAAACCCCAAACTTTTACTTTTGTCCCAAATCTACCCCGTTTACTATTCGTCTAATTTTTTAATATTATTTTTTATTTTTTCGAATTTTTCTTTTCTTTTCTTTTTCCTTTCCTTTTCTTTTTTTTTTTTTATCACCTTCAACCTCGGCCGGTCGCCGGCCCGCATGGCCAGGCAGGCAGCCGCAGGTCAGCCCACGGCAGTAGCGAGGTCGGCCTCGCCTTTCTTGGCGGGCCGAGCCTCGCCATGCGGCGAGGTCGGCCCACCGCACCGGGCGAGGTCGGCCTCGCGGGTTCTTTGGCGAGCGGCGAGCCTCGCCCGAAGAACGGCGAGGTTCACCTCGGCCGACCTCGCCGTTCTTCGGGCGAGGCCGACCTCGCCAGGGCCGGCGGGGCCAAGCCTCGCCAGTGCCGACGGGCCAAGCCTCGACAGATCCGGCGAGGCTCGGCCCGCCAACTACCGGGCGAGGTCGGCCGAGGCCGAACCTCGCAACGACGAGGCCGACCTCGCCAGTGCCGCGGGCCGACCTCGCGGCCCGGCGAGCTCCTCGCTCAAGCGAGGCTCGCGCCCGCCGGGCCCAGCCGCCGGCAGCTCGCTCGCCGAAGTCAGGCCGACTCGCCCGCGCTGGCTACCTCCGGCCGTGAGCGGCCTCGCCGACGCGAGCCGACTCGTCGGCGCAGTGTCCGCCGGCCGCCTGCCCCGGCGGGCTCCGCCGAACGACGAGGCCGACGCCGCCGCGGGGCCGAGCTCCCGCGCCTGGGCCGACCTCGCGCCCGCTCGCCGCGGACCGGAGGTTGAAGGTGATAAAAAAAAAGGAAGGAAAAAGAAAGAAAAGAAAAAATTCGAAAAATAATATTAAAAATTAGATGAAAAAAGCGTAGATGAAAAAGAAGTTGGATTTTTATGAGATAAAAGTTTGGATATAATGTAAATGGGTTTAAGATGCCAACAGCTGAAACTCGCTTTGTTTTCTCATAGGTTGGCAGGCTGTCAACTGGGAACGGTTCTCAGCTTGCAGAAACTCCCTAATAACCATCGGACCATCGTTACGCCGGTGCCGACAGTTTCGCCCCCCCCCCCCCCTAAGAATCCTGTCGTTCCTCGGCACCCCCTACACCCCCCCGGTCTGAACCGCCGTCTGGCGGTCGTGCCCATCTCTCTCTCTCTCTCTGCCGTTGTCGCCGTAGGGCAAGTTCTTGTGCGGAGCTACGCACTCGGAAGGACGCTGCATAAAAAGGTCCAGGCTTTTCATACAAGAACCCCAGGTAGGTAATAACCCATTCCTCAACAGTTGACACAGCGACGCTCTTCATTGCCCTCGCCTCCGAATTCGTCGCTTTCGTTGAAGTAACGGGTCTTGAATCTTTGGATTTCTTGAGCGCTATTGTGTTTGTTCAATCCCTCTTGATGTCTTGATGCCCCCCGTCTAGGCTCAATTTCCTCTTTGTTTCGGTCCCTCTTTTTCTTCCTTCTCTTGCGCCCCTTTTTTTTTTTTTTTGGGTTATTTTAGTTCGGGCTTGCGGTTAGCTGCGTGATGCTTGAATTTTATTTGAGACTGAATTGATTGATTTTATGTTGGTACAATTTGTGCAGCGAAAATGGTGTCTGAGCTAATCAATGCCAATCCCGTGGTGTACGAGAAGAAAGAGCGACGGGTTCGCAGCGCGCCGTCACGTGCCGATGAATACGCCGTCGAAGCCATCGATCAGCTAGAGATTTTCGATATCCTTTTCTTCGTTGTTGCTTCTTATCTGATGTGATTCGATGCAATTTGATTTGGTTATGATTCCTTGCTTTTAAGGTCAGTTGTTATTTTAGCTGTTTTATGCTTATGCATAATCTTAGTTTCAAGTATGGGAATGATTGGTAAGTTCTTTATGCTATGTAGGCAGTTAATCCATTCAAACACTTTTCAAATGAGATACAGGAAGTTTAATTTATGTGAGTAAAGTAAAAGGTTACGATTTTAAGTCTACTGTGCAGAAGTGAGCATGCATTGCCAGCTTTTGTTTCCACCTTGGGGTAGATTCCACCGGCTTTAGATTCTAATTTTCAAGAGATGTTGATGTAGACACCTAGAACTTGATGTAAGTTTATGCACAGTGTGGATCAATAGTTGGCCATATTGCTCTATGGTACTCGAACTGGTGTTCCTCTCGAAAGGTCGTCCGCTGTTGTCATATTTTGATGAGGTCAGTACCTATGGAATGGATGTCCATGTAAAAAGGAGATAACGGTGTTTATTTTTTAAATTTGCTGATAAGTTGTGCTTTTGATGATCGGTTGATTTTAATGGGGTAACTTCTTTATGAAATTCTAGAAAGGTCGAGACATCTTTCATTAGTATAGTACTTTATTTCCAGTTTTGTGATCTTAGTATGTCAGAGAAGAAAATGCTCAGCCAGACTAACCGATGCTATTGGAGAGTCTCAGGAGTTAGTGCCTAAAAGCCCATAAGTTGATAGTAAGATTGATATTTTCTGCATTTCAAACTTATGATCTTACTGTTTGATGCTGAGAACTCTTGAATGTATTTTTGGAGAGTTCACACTGCGCACAAGGAAAAAGAATTAGATGTTCTTTACTCATGTGGAGAGCTTTTGGAAGTTAAATTTGAGGTTGTCCGTGCCCGATCAGTCGAGAATATGTTGAAATTCTTAATGGTCATACATCATCTCAGAGATATAAAGGACCCAGAACACCCATACTCTTTGGAAGAGCTGAAGGTAATCACTGAAGATGCAATCGAGGTAGATGATTCAAATAGTTATGTCAGGTAAGTTGTCTTTTTGTATCCCCGTTGCATATTCTCCATTGGAATTGCAGTCTTAACCAGATACTTTTCTTTAGGGTCACATTTACTCCCACAGTCGAACATTGCAGTATGGCAACAATAATTGGTTTATGCCTAAGAGTGAAACTTATGAGGAGCTTGCCATCTCGATACAAGGTTTGACATTCGTTCCTCGGTTGCATTGTGCTTTTATATGATTATAGATGATTACTTGGGTTGATGCCCAATTGCATATGTAAAGCCTCCAACGATTATGGGATAATAGTTTGATTTGGTTGTAGTGTTAAATTTCTTATTTAGCGTGATGAGGAATTGTCCATAGCTTGTTTAAAGTGTTTTGGGTTGATATTTTGGTACTATCAAGGTGGTTTCTATTTAGTCTGGTTCCTTCTATCCCGTTCCTTAGGTAGTGAAAGAGGTTGCATACATCTGTTAATAATTATTTCCAAAATAGTTCAAGGTCTGGAAATTGCAGATTGCAGTTAATCTTGTCGAAATGAACAAATCTAAGTTGTGAGCATAGATGGATAATAAGGAGAGCCAAATCTGACTGTAGGGCAAACACATGCTTTCGTGGCTTCTCAGCACTGCTATGTACATGGCTTCGATAGTTGTTGATCTATTACTGTGTATGTTCTCACGGACAAGGTCGTCCGTATATTATGCCTCCTTTTTGCTTTGTCGGCAGAATGCAGAATTTGGTCTGCAGTTTTTACAATAATTTTCTAATGCCCTGAGTATCCACAGGAAGTTTTGTGGATCTTATACTGGCTGGCAGACCTTAATTATGTAGGAAGTTAGTTACATTGGCTGCTATGAATTGTAAATAAAGAGGTCCATGCAGTGATATATATTGTTATTGCTTCTGTTTATGTTAAATTTCTGCTAGTTGTTGCTTGAGAAGACATCTGGTCAGTTCCCACATTCCTGTTAATGAGCTACGTTGGCATCCATACGTTGCCCCTCCTTACTCAACTTGCAGACACATTTTATCTTTAAGTGAATTAATTATTGATTATATATACGATGGAGTGCAGTGCACTTTTTTACCAAGTTTTGTGTTAGCACATCGTCCACATGTTCTCTTGCTACATATCTGTATTTTAGAGATCAGCGAAGATTTTATTTTCTCAGGTGGATATTAGGATCGCGCCTGGTAGTCATGCAACTGAAGCTGCAGGTCTCTCTCTCTCTCTCTCTCTCTCTCCTGCTCAATGGTTGCAATACTACAATGGTTGATACTAGTTCTCTGGAAAACTGATGTCGCAAGTAACGGCCTCTATGTCATTACGTCTTTCTTACGAAATCTGTTGGGCATAGTAAGAAGTCAGCGGACAAAGCTTTTGAAAAGGCACTGTACTCATCTTTCGAAATGATTTGATCAAAATGTCGTGTGTCCTTTCACTTTGTGTGATTTTATCTTGGTCATTGACAACGTTCATGATGTGGATTCTATATTGTACAACATTGCAGTAAATAAGCAACTAAATGACAAAGAACGGGTTGCTGCTGCGCTGGAGAACCCTAACCTTGTGGACATGGTCGATGAGTGTCTGGCTCCTACTAATGGCTTAGCTGGATGAAAGTGATTTCTGCTTGGTAAGCAAGGTCTGCCTGGCTAGGATGTATAGGTTATTGCCCTGTTCGATCATGCGCTTGCCATTTTCTTTCATGGAGTGGCATTGGCAGGTAGATTTAGTAAAAGGGCCATAAAATATGTTAATTTATGTTTTCTGTAACATGTAAGCTTCAGTTGCTCGGAAATATTTGGAGCTTTGAATATGTACTATTTAGCAGCCAAATTTTGGTATAGATTGTGGTAATCTGATCTTAAAGCATATTCATGTGGGGAAGTTGCAAAGGTTTATCCTGCAATCCTTGTTCGGTAAGTTCCCATTGGGCTTGGGATTTTGCAGCATCTCTCGCTAGCAAACCGAGAGATTTACTGTTACTGGTAAACAAGTAAAGGAGCCAAATAACCAATATAATTTCATTTGGTGTCCCTATTTTAGGAATTTAGGTTTAGATGAGCATGGTAAGACCTAGTGCTAAAAAGAAACTGGCGCGTTAGTTATGCTTTCTTCGGCATTGAACGTTGGTGTTTGATAAGGACCGTAAATTCAAGGTTCTCGATAGTAAGGGCGCGAATGTGTTTCCCTGTTTTTCTCTTCTTCTTTTTCCCGAGAACAGATTTGAAACAGAAATTCGTTTAGTAAAATAATTTTATTTTTTTATTTCTAGGATAAATTTTGGTCCATAAATAGATTTGGTACAGAAATGAGAAGTTAAAATTTTCTACTTTTTCTATTTCTGGAACAGAAACAGAAATAACAATTCTCTTTTATTGCTCATCCTTGCCGCTCACTAGCCGCTCACCGGCCGTCCGCCTCCGCCGCTCACCGGCAGATGGGAACAGAAATTTTGTGTCGTTATTAAATACTACTTTGTGCTCATAAACTCATCCAAAAAAGAGAAATAAATTTTTCTAAGAGAAATATTGTCATTCGCGTCCTAAAATGTGAGGCACACAGCTTAGACTGACCTACGGCTTGAAAGGCAGTGGTCCGAAGAATATTATTAATCGTATTCCAGCATATGGTTTCTTTTGTTGCTGAATGAATGCAACAGAGAATGGACAAGGTCTTGTCTGTTCAAGAAACTAAGAATCTGACCTTGAACATCAAGGCAGATGGCTGCAGAGGTTACACAGTGTACGAGAAATTACTGAGGCCCCTCGGAGTGATCTGTTTTGGCACTCATGGTTTTATAGAAGGAGACAACCATGAAGTTTGTAACTTTGCTCGTATAGGAGAACCACCCGTTTACTTATTTACACTAGTTTAAGATTACGTTTAGTTGTCTAGATTTTTAATCAGGATAAAAGTTGGTAGAATAGAATATGGAATCCATGAATTTCGCTTTATCCTATTTACTGTTTTATGAATATAGTAAAAAAGTCGGATATTTTTATACCTTATCATGTCCATTACGACATATCAGTGTATTATATATGAACTTAAAAATGCATATGGAGATGGTAAAAATCTCTCACAGTTGACTGTCAAAGAAACCGCAAATACATACACCGTGATAATTTCCATCAATTAAGCCATAATTATTATACGATCTAAATTTTAATCAGCAAAGAAGCTCATTGCAATATTCTAGAGTCATAGATTCAATTATGACAAGAAATGTAAACGGGTTACGGTAACATTGACAAAATAGATCAAATAGCGAATACCAAATCTAGTAAGAGGAAGAAAACATGATCACTCACTTTCGCGATTCCGAAAAATAAATTGCTTCAACTCTCTTGCCACTTTCGCAAAATTTCTGCATGAACCACGGAAGGAGAAAGAGCTTCACCCCTCTTGCCTTTTTGTGGAGTTTTAACATGAACCAAATTGTTACAAAGACTGATTTTAAAAAATTGATCAGCGAAAATGATCTAACAAACTCTAGCTGAATACTCAACAAATGAGCAATATTCAAGTTATCGACTAGAGTCACATTTCTTTGTCAGTTTCATATTCTCAGCATTGCTCTTTTCTCAAATATCCACATGAGGCTTGTATGGTTTTCTGCATTGGGCACTTTGTAGTTGGTAGTACCATTCAATGCATTAGTACACAGGTAAAGCACGCCCACAAGGCAGCTACGAACAGACCGTGCATTCATCTAAAATATATTCATTCCGGAAGTCACAAAGCTACAAAAATTCTCCCACAACATTCGTTGATCCACGTGATGGTGGATAAAAAAGGACAAAACCGAGGCAAAAGAAATCAGTAAATGGTTCCAATGACCATACCCGAAGGCAAAGCCGAGTCACCACAGAGTTAAGACATTCCCAATCCTCAAGACTGGTCTTAGACGCGAGGAAGTACGAGGAATTGCTGATTCCGGAGAAGAATTAGGCGTAAAACAATGAAGCACCAAGGAAGCAAACTGAAATTGCATAACTGCCTGACCCCGAGCCTCGCTAGAAGTCGCTCCTTTTTCTCTCTTCTTTCAGTTCAAATCGGAAGATCGTTGCAAAATGGACGACAGGAACTGGGTAAGAATTATGCAGCGACAAGATCTGGAGTTTCTGCTTCAACAGATAACAAAGCCGTGTGTACTTTGCCCAGCCAATTGTCCAGTCGGTCCCGCAGTGATTTGACCTGTGGAATCCCCAAAACTCTTGGCTGCACCCATGAAACGTATACTGTCCCCTCAACTTGATCGATTACGCCCTCAATAAGATGAACCTGAGTTGAGATTCTAATGGTTAGACAACTGTAGAATAAGGTTAATGCTTCGATATCAGTTTTCCAGTACATATGCTAGAGCAGAAAAGGTGCAAGCAATTATAAAATCCAAGTATTTGCCACAATGGCGTATGCAGAAAAGGATAATGTTACTCTAAATTTTCAGAAACAAACACTGATGCATATCGGAAGCTCTTTTATCCTTATACCCGAATTAGTGGCGTTCAGTTCACAAGCAAGTATGACTCAAAGCAAGAATCTTCTACCCCTCAGTTATAAAAGTTAGCATCAATGGTGAAAGAATAGAAAGGAATGCTGATTTACATCAGCAACCACTTAATGGACAAAACTATTTATGGATAGTTAATACTAGCCAAGTCTATTAACAGGGCGCATTTTCAAAGCTGTCACTTTAGGCACAGTCAGTGCAACCAACCAACCAACAAACTCCTAGTCCCTACAACCATATGCAGCAGACCTAATATAACCAATGGAAAATCTAACAGCCCACAAAACAAAAACATGTACCTGGATCTCAACTAAGTCTGTATTATGAACCAACAACTGAAGCTTTGTTTGCTTCATTTACAGTCATTGGGAGCTCCTCACAGGTAATGAAGTCATGGTGGATACTCATTAAAGTGAAAAATAATGCAAACCTTAAAAATAAACTTACAGACAAACTCTTTATGAGAAGATGCTCAACATCCTGTGTAGAAAGTTTTGTGCGCTCTGCAATAACACTCAATGGAATGGTTCGATCCTCAGATGGTCGACTGCAAAAATTCACATCGCCGTTCTCCATCAGCATTAGGATAACAAAGATCCCATGCATCTGATCATACCCAAAGCAATGAATGAAGATAATCATACCTGAAGATGATTTCCATAAGGCAGAGAATGTTGATCTTTTCCAATAGCTTCTTCTCATTCTCAACCAAGCCTGGTTGGGCATTCAGAGCAGCACTGTGGACATGGCACAGTTCCCTATAACGGACTAAATCGCCGGTGTTAAATGCCTGGAGAATATAGTATAGCCACTCAACCTTTGTCCCTACAAGGCTCTTTATCTGCAACATTCAAGGAAAGGTGTGGATAGATCAGTACAACTCAACCTTATCAACAACACCAAGCCAATAAGAAAATAGCCCATAAATCTCATAAATCCAATAAAGAGAAGGCTCCAGGATTAAGTTTTAAGCAATCCTTATTAAAGAGAAGTATTAAAACAATGTCACTGGGGCTGTTGGAACTCATAAGTCCCACAATACACTGCCAACAATGCTTCTGGCTAAGTGATAAAGATCTGACCAAGCGGGTCTCTATATGAGCTTCAGCCCCCAGCAATGTCCTATAATAAAAGACCAGAACTATCCAACTTAGACCTCCACCAACTCCCACCAGTGAGTCAGGAACTCTTCTTTTGGATGGTCTTTTACAAGTTTTTGGGATGGATATTTCCCAAGGCAGTCAGCAAGACCATTACAATCCCATGAGATCACAATGACATTAGCTTACCATACCATTAGACAGGAGAAAACCTTAGGTGATTGCGACACCTGTCATCAGATGACAACTAGCGTAACAATCAATATAAATTTGTCAGAGAAATTTGACAACTTGCTAACTGCTATGTGGATTTCAAAGAAAATATCTTGTGAATGTTTAAGTGTGGATCCAACCCCTTTTAGAGTATCACCCTTGAAGCAAGACAAAAGCTTGATATCCAAAATATGTTGGATGGCAAGATGTAATGAGCGAATCCAGATTTAACTACAAGCCAAAAGAAAAATCATCAGATTTTCCAACCCAAAAGAAAAATCATCCAACTTTTCAATATGAAATTTGACATTCCAGTGTTCAAAAAAGTTCTACTAAGATATTATGGGATTTGACCATCAGGTTTAAAAATTTCAAAGTTATAATGATGAAGGTGTGACTTGAAAGTAGCTTATCTGCAGTAAACCCTACCTTCAACCAATGTTTTCAAAACTGTAGCATAGATTAAACTAGATCCAAACTCAATTAGTGACTTAACCAGTTAACTAGGCGCAGTAAAAATCTCATCAAGATAAAACAAATTCCTTACAAAAGTAATACACTAGACTCAAAATTTGCCCATCAGAGACGGCAGGGAAGCACTGCATGATGTTAAAGGTTGTGCATTCTGGTTAACTGCACTGCAATTCAACGTTTTATTCAAATGGGACAAAAATATATGTTGACTATAATTATCTGCCTGCCACCTTTAAGGTTTAGATGTACACAGCTCAGATGAGCTTGTGTCCAAGCCTTCACAGAGCAGGGCCTCAAATCCCTCTCCTGACATTCATGCCCCTAATTTCCAGAAAGACCAATTCTAGGTAAAACCAGAATTGCTCCGACTCAACGTTTTGAACAGAGTCAACTCGGGGTTTAACCAACCAAGGCATGACCAATACCTAGTTTGAACCAAATGAAGAAGCCGGCCAGCCCACTCTGGTTCTTGAAAACATTGCCTTCAACAGCAACTTATTTTATCAACTGCAGATGGTGTTCTAGATAATTGTAACTGGGTACTGAGGCCAATTATTAGTAAAAACTTCGAAGATGGTTTCCTAGCGTGGCAGTGGAATGTTGAGCAAACAACTAATAGCCAAGTATTCTCAAAATTCCTAAACAATTATCACATATTTCATAAGCAAAGGCACCATAAGGGAAGATAACAATCAACAACAATGGCATATTAGATTCCACTACCTCATTGGATTATTCGCTAATTGTAAACTATCAGCAGATCACAGACCGATCATTCTGACACAAATTTCAAAACAAGGCACACTTACAATAGGATGAGCTAGCAGTTCCCCAAAGTTGTAGATGTTGTCTCCCAGCAAGGCAGAAAGGGACAAATCAAATGCCAAGTCCTAATTATGAAATTCACATTTCAAGTGTTAGCATTGGATCATACATAACTTAGAACTCTTATATCAAGATAAATGAGAAAGCAGCAGGAAAACCATGATTAGTTAGTGTAGTGACTTATATTAGCCAGAGGTGTAACCGAAGCACTAGCATCTATTCCTGCTATCAGACAGATAAATCCAGATGGCGACGATCTAGCAACCACTTCAAACATGTATTTATTCAAAGAAGCACCATAGACTACTCTTTGCTTTATAGCAAAACATCTACATTATTTTCATACTACATTTGAAGCAATATTTCAAAACAATTAGTTTGTGAACATCCTGGAAAACACATCAAAGAAAAGCGTTTGAATTGCATCAGCAAAGACAGCAGAAGAAATGCAATCCAAAATTCACATTTCAAGTGTTAACATTGGATCATACATAACTTAGAACTCTTATATCAAGATAAATGAGAAAGCAGCAGGAAAACCATGGTTAGTTAGTGTAGTGACTTATATTAGCCAGAGGTCTAACCAACACTAGCATCTATTCCTGCTATCAGACGGATAAACCCAGATGGCAACGATCTAGCAACCACTTCAAACATGTATTTATTCAAGGAAGCACCATAGACTACTCTTTGCTTTATAGCAAAACAACAACATTATTTTCATACTACATTTGAAGCAATTTTTCAAAACAATTAGTTTGTGAACATCCTGGAAAACACATTAAAGAAAAGCGTTTGAATTGCATCTGCAAAGACAGCAGAAGAAATGCAATCTGAAATTCACATTTCAAGTGTTAACATTGGATCATACATAACTTAGAACTCTTATATCAAGATAAATGAGAAAGCAGCAGGAAAACCATGGTTAGTTAGTGTAGTGACTTATATTAGCCAGAGGTGTAACCGAAGCACTAGCATCTATTCCTGCTATCAGACGGATAAACCCAGATGGCAACGATCTAGCAACCACTTCAAACATGTATTTATTCAAGGAAGCACCATAGACTACTCTTTGCTTTATAGCAAAACAACAACATTATTTTCATACTACATTTGAAGCAATTTTTCAAAACAATTAGTTTGTGAACATCCTGAAAAACACATTAAAGAAAAGCGTTTGAATTGCATCAGCAAAGACAGCAGAAGAAATGCAATGCAAAAACCCAACTGAAAGAATATGATATATAATGGAGCACATATATGCCCTTCACGATAATAGAATTGAGACATCAAGTACGATCGGTAAAATTTTACAACTAGACCCAGGCTGCATACGATGAAAAGTATCTCATTTAGATTGTATTGAAATTTGATGACCTAATTCAGATTCACAAGACCTAGAAAATAAAAGAAGTATAGCAAATGCATCAAACATAGCCAATAACATTTATTCTGACGAGTTCCTTAAGTTATATTCTGATGAATTCCTATGTTACATTACAAAATATGTAAGAATTCTAGTTAAGCCCGCTTAAACGATAGTCTTTGAGGCAATAAAAGGCTGTTTAACAAGTAGAAAATATGTCAGAAATACCTGCTTAAATGAATCTGAGAGGGAGTCTACTGATGTGTATGCCAAATATAAAAGAGCACTATTGTAGAACACAGCATATTCTTTGCGCAATTTATGGTACTGTGATGAAACCCAGAAATAGCTAGCATAGACAGATGGATCAATGTCAGTCATGCTGTCAAGGGTACTCCTTCCCTCTTCAAGAAGCTTTTTGCATTCTTTTTGGTCATTATCCAGTTTGAACATGGCTATCTGCATCTTGATGTAGAGGACAGGCTCCCCTATGCGCTGTTCCCTCGTAGACTGAAGTTTCTCTATAATGCCTTCAAGATAACTGATGGCAGCTTCTTTCTCTTTATACTGCCGAGAGACTATAGTAGCGAAATGGGCAAGCTTAAGGAGATTGATTTTAGTCTCAAAGTCCGTGATGAAATTATGATATAACTGAATCAACATATCTCCAGTCTGAAACAAGTATCAACAGACAATAGTTGATAAGCAGTTTTGAAAAAAGAAAATACCATTCCTGAAAAGAAACCAATAACCATAAGATTTCTTATGATAACAGTAGCATATGTTTCTAAGAAACTAATGGTACTGACCCCAAAGGAAAGATGAAATAATGATTGTAAGCTTGATGGTTGATACGTGCATAACTGTTTGATGGATATGGTTTATGATCTATGAATTGAAGAGTTAATATTAAGATTTACAGTCTAATCTTATATGCAGAAACATCTGCTGTTGTGTTGGAAAAAAAGCTTTCTGGCCATCCAGTCTACTAAGAACTAGAATCAAGTAGCTTCACCGCTTCTACACTATGGCCTAAGAATTTTACTCAATACAACAAAAACAATTCTATATGTTAAAATGTGAAATGATTTTTAGATGTTAAAAAATTCTAGAAGGGAAGCCAGAGGAGAAATCGTCAGAGAGGCCTGCTACAGGGCCTCTTGAGAGGGCAGTGCGTCAGAATTATTCACAATAAGCCAGAGTCAACTATAAAATACAGTAGATGACCAAAAAAAAAAGTAAGATCCCAAATGCCAAAAGCCACAATAAAAATCAAAAGTCAAAGACATTGCTAAAATTCATCGATTAGTTACACCCGCCCAGCACACAATATATCCCCAGAATGAGTTGTACTAAAAGATGAACATCCCCATAAGTGGTGTCACAACATGGCTCAATACAGATCAGTACAACCCCAAAAAGAAATATCAAAGTGGCGATCATCTGAAGGTGCGTCTTTACTAGGGTTTCCCAAACTTCCCCACCAAGTTTTTCCTTGAATTACACATCTACAGGAATGGATCCACTCTAATACCACTTGGAACCACCCAGCCCTTTAAACATGAGCCAAATCTCAAAAGGAGTATTCAAGTGGTATATAACTAAGGTCTTTATATATGAATAACATCAACAAGTGCTCTCCCACAAGATGCGGACGTGGGGTGTTATAAGTTGCAATGATAACAGCTAATTAGGTTCTCTATATGAGTGCAAGTTTCTAAAGCTTCATTCATAATTCAAACCAACCAAGAGAACATGACTAGGGATGAGAGATTCACTAAATCCCAACGCACTTTGATACCATATATACTCAACTGCTCTGAAACTTTTACTCCCAGCAGGTAGCAGATGTTTGATACTAAGATTGCAAGTGATCGGCACTATCATCCCCTTAAGAAAGTGAAACCAAGCACCAATAATCAAGTGAAAGATAGCAGAGAGCAACAACCCAATTCCACATAATGCTCCCTGGCTCTCAATCTAATCGTGCTCCTTGATAGGTTAGAAGTCTAAAATTCACGTAGAAAGCCTACATACTGGACACAAAGACCTAGCAACCTGTGTATTCCAAGTATACTCAATTTTGGTCAAAACAGTCATTTTGGCGAGAACCATAAGTCAAGGACCAGATTCTTGGGCTTCAGCTTGACTGACCTTGTTATCTAAAATTTGGCACGCGACCAGCTCATCGTTATTTAACCATGCTGAGGTATCCAAAAAGGACTATTTTGTTTGCACCAACTTAATGTAACATTCCATTTCAACCCTATGTCTTGCTTCCATAAGGCAAGAGAGCCAGCTAAACAACCTTCTGACATCATATCACATAACCTATCTTGTTTCTGGCCAACAATCCACGAATTCACAGGCCAGAAACAGGGAAATCTGCTCAGGTGCCCATCGACTTAGAGGCAGATCTCCTCGACCTTAAAATCAGTCCACCTAACCAAGAGCCACAGAATACTTAATTCACCTAAAGAACAAGCGATTGGAAAGCCAGTCATCCTGAGTAAAATCGAAGAAGACTTAAATTCCAACAGCCCATACACAAACGACCGCACGAAAGGGGAAGTTCATTTACTCAACCGATAAGTGAACCTAAAGCGCGCGCGCACAACGAATTCGATTATTTTTCAAAGGAAGCCAAACCTAAAAGCAGCAAGACCAAATCCCCAGAACCCCTAATTCAAGCTGCTAACCAGCTACAAAAGCGAGCTTCAGCAGTCAAGAAAGTCGAACGCCCCAACCGGAGCTCGCCTCCGCCAAGATCTACATCCCTCGACGGCCGCGGACGCCCAGACGCGCGCGGAGGAATCGAACGGAGAGAGTAGAAGCGAGGGGGAAGGAGGGGGAGGGACCGGACCTGAGAGGCGGCGGCGTGGGAGACGAACTGCTCGAGCTTGAGAGTGAGCTGGTGCCAGAGCTTCTTCTGGTACAGATCCTCCAGCGCATTGTACCACTCCGCCAGCTCTGGATAAGCGCTCCGCTGCGATTCCAAGTACTGCAGCGCCGCCATGGCCGCCGGAAGAGAGAGCGAATTTGGAGCGAGCGAGGGAGAGAGAGAGAGAGAGTTTCGGGCTGCTTCGGGTGGGTCGCGGAGAGAAAAATCTGAAGCAAAACCTCTCTGCGTTCCGTCTTTTGCCTTTTCGTCTTCTCCGCTCTTTTATTCTCGACGAGAAGAACGATGAGGATCCGAGTACATGCGGGTCGGGCTTTTCCTCTCCCGTTTGTTGTCGTTTCGGGTCGGGTCCATCGGAAGAGGTCCAATTAGGGAGCACATGGCAACGATTCTGTGCCCGAAAACTGATTTTTTTCAGAAATTATTCTTTTTTAATCTATGCCCGAGAACTGATTCTGAGCATTTGAAAGCGTTTGGTAACGGCCCAAAATTTCCATTCCTGAAATAGAAAAAGAATAGAAATGCGTTTGGTAACGGCACAAAATTTATTTTTATTAATAATATTTTTAAATATTTAAATATTTCTTTCTTTCTTTTTTTCTTTTTTTTCTTCTCCTCCTTCTTGGCCATGGCCTGGCCAACAATCGGCCACAAGCTAGGGCCGGCGAGGGCGTCGCGACCCTTGCCGGCCATAGGCGAGGGCGAGGGCTGGACCCTCGCGGCCTGGGCGAAGGCCGCCCTTGCCCATGTTTTCGGTCGCCGGTCGCCAATCGCCGATGACCGGTGGCCGGCCAGGCAAAAAGAACTGAAGAAGGAAAAAAACATTTATTTTCCAATGCTAATTTCTTGTTTCCATAATCAATAAGCTATTTTTTTTTTACTTCTTGATTCTGTTCCAAAATTGATTTTGGGAATAATTTTTTGCAAATTTGTGCCCGGGAACAAAAAGTTTACCAAACGGATTTCTATTCCAAAACTGATTCTGGGAACAAAAAAACAGAAATTTTCACTGTTTTGCAACTTGCCAAACGGGCCCTCAAAACTCTCTCGATGTCTTCTCTAGGAGTCTAGGTTCTTCTTATTTGCATTTGCATGCCCAAGGTTGTAGAGGAAGAAAAAGCGATTTGGAAAAATTGCGATTTTGTTTGTTTTGTGCGACAGTGAATAGTCGTCATCTTATCTTTATTTCTAGTCGTCCCCACATTTACCATCGCATCGCCAATGAATTAGTATGGCATTTTGGTATCACAAACCGCGGTTGCCGACGAATATTGTCTAGCACATGTGGTAGTCAAACTTTCCTTTCTCTAAAAGGGCCAATAGGAGAGAAGAAGGCAAATGCAGGAGCACCGGTGGCCCCCGAGGCCCGCTGACAAGAGTGGCATGACTTCCACTTATGGTCGGTGAGGATCGTTGTAGAGAACACGTCGCTCATTGCACATGAATCTCACATGAGCACGTCATTTTTCATAACCATTCTCAACAAGGAGTTCAGAGTTATCGGATTCAATTTCTCGCTCATCATTCACCCCGGATTTCCTTGTATATCGTCGTCGACGCACGGCATAACAAGGGTCGCGAGGAATCCTTACCTAGATTGACCGACTAGTTCGTTGGATGAGTCTTGAGCAAGCGCATGCATGCATACCGAATTGCACTCCACGTGCACATTGGCATGGACTCCGACTTGCCAGACAAATCTGGCTTTCTTTATGCGGGCCTGTGTATGCCTGACTGGATCGAAGTGGGAAAGCAGGCCCAAGTAGGAGTTTACTTGCCCAGCCCCGCTCAGGTTGTGTTTCGTGTCCGATGCAATTGGATGGACTCGACAGACTTATTCTTCTAAATTTCCAAGTATAGACATATTACGTACTCTGACAATGCGGTCATGATACGACACGATACGATACAGTTGCCGCGAGAAAATAACTTAGTTTTGATATGAAATTAGCGGCTTCCGTTGTAGTTTTTTTATGCAAAACAAAAAATACTTGCTCGATCTAGACACCGAATTAGCAAAGCTGATGCGCATCAACCCTATTGATATGAAAACTGTCTCAATTCACTTAATACAGTCTAATAATTATTTAGAGTTTGAATTCAAAAGGTGTATACATGTATCGAAAAGTAGTCGTGAGATTCTTAGTCATATTTATTTATGTGTTCTCTTCTGTATGTATCTCCAAGCATATAATGTTAAGAGGCATTGGAATTTGACCTGGGAAGCAGGTTACACTATGTATATTTGATAACTGATCTGTCAACTGTAAATTCACATGTCGAGCCACTCAATTATAGAGTCAATTAGTGCTAATTAAACTCAAGTTTTGCTGGCCAGATTCTGCTCGTAGAATCATGAATGATATAGGCAACATCCAACCAACCATCACCCACCAAAAACCATAATAACTCGTCCCTCTTTTTAGGAAAATGGAGTGGGAGGCGAAATGATTCTCACGTGAATTCCAAGCAAAGGGAAGTCATCATCTTCTGAAACAAAAAACGCTCTTTATTTAAGCCCACCATCTCTCACGTTACCATCACCCCTCACCACAGGTAGCCCCCAAGAAAAAAGCAGAAATGGTGCAGTTTAGTGTCATCCTCACTTTCCTCCTCATCTTCATCGCCTCCATATCCTCTCTTCCGGCAACAATTGCAGGGAAAGAACAAGCGGAGACGCCTCGCGGGATGTGGCAAAAGCAGCCGTGGATGAACCATGGGAGTGACCGCGGCCCTCGGAAGCATCTGGTCGACCCAACCGCCTACCGTCCGTTTCAAGTTCCCAAGTTGCCCGTATAGACCACTTTGCTGGGAATTTTTTATCGGGGGACTTGTTTTCAGTTTCATTATGCATCTTTTCTTTTTCCCAAGAATGTTTCCTTGGAGTCTCCCGTGTCAATCAAGGTTCTCCTATTGTAAATGATCAGTTTCCGGGAAGCCTAGGAACTTGTGGGAGTGTTCTTGCTTGCTTGTCCTGATTGTCCTAACTATGCAGTAAATGTACTTTCGCAATATGATGACGGCAGGCTCTCGACTTAAAAGTTTATTGGCGGGGTGTCTGTTTAAATGTCAATATGGACTGGGCGATATGCAATTAGATATCCCATTAGCGTCCGGGAATTCACCAATGTACACGGCATTACGACAGTTCCATGCAAAGCACAAGTTGAACCTGGAAACTTATTGCCAAAATCAAGCACCTTAATGAACATAGAATAGCTGCCTGTATCATCAATTGGGCGAGCGATGCAGAGTTAGGGAAAGGAGAGAGGATCGCTTGTTACTAGAGGAAAGAGGGAGAGAAAGAGAGAGGAACTTTACTTGGACAACACTTGTCGATGACTCGTTTGAGAGTGTTTGCCTACGAGAGAGACGAAGCACATTTGCTCTTTTATAGCATAAGGTTCTGAAGTTCTCCAGGGAATGGGAGCAACTTTCCAGGTTTGAGTGTCCTTACACGACAGAAAAGGCAGGATAACAACATTGGAGGGCAAGTATTTATCCAAATCCAGCCAAAGTAAGGCAAATGGTTCAGTGCTTCATAGGAGATGAATCAAAAAGCTGGACGAGAATCTAATCTCGGACTTGTGACAATATAAACTCCAATCGTCAAGTCGTACTCGTAGACATACTGCGAAAATGAAAACAATGAATATACCAAAGTCAATATGCAGAAACTGAAACTTTTATATCTTGTGATGATATAGATGTGTAAACCATTTCTTTCAATCGACTCATCTGCGGATACATATATATTCACGAACCAATACGAAATTAAGGGTACAAACAGGAAAGGAGGCGAGTGAGGAACAGGTATTCAAAATGTGGATTTCAATTTCTCGAGTGACTGGCAAGATGAGAATCACGAGAAGTTATCACATCCCCGGGGCATTACATTCTTCTAGTAACTTTAGAAGATTATGTTCCGGGGCGCTTATCGAGGGCAAAATCGTGCGATTGGAGGTGGCTGGTCTTTGTCTTGTCCCAGCAGTAGATTCAGATTCAATAGACCCACTTTCTTTCATGATGGGAAGGTCAGTTCTTCTCCACACGGTCGCAGATACTCGTTCTTTCCAAATCCTTCCGTCCTGATGATTGAAGAACTAAATGTCAGATACAGTGCAGATAAATTCTTACAAGAGATAACTGCTGATGCCAAAAGATGAAACTACAATCAAATTCAAACCCAAAAATTGCAAACATGTCCATGCATGCAGCTGTTACTGTGATGGAAATGTGCAGAAATGTGTAGTTGCTTTCCTGTTCTCGAGCAACAACTGTGCCAGCTCAATAACTCAATATCAGTTGTCACTATCAGAAGCAACTCCAAGATGCAAGGAATATAATATAAGATTCTCTTTTTTTTTTTCTTGCCCACTTTGCATTCATGAGTTCATGCTAAAAAACGAAGCTGAAGAGAATATTTTTCAGTTTCAAAGTTTATTTAAAGGTCTATGAGACTCTACATATTTTGCTGATTAACTTATTCCATTTCGTTGTATTTTATCCAGCATGACAAGCACCAGATAGCTATTCCACATAACTAGATTAGGCCGACAGCCATCTAATCACCAAGCGTTTGTGCTATATCAAAAAATTAATACACTTCATATTAGCGGGTAACAAAAAGCACACATATCACACAAAACTTTATCAGCCATTACTGCGAATAAAAATAATGCCTGTCAAAAAAATGAAATACCCTATACAATTATAAATATCTTGAGGCAAAATCAACAAGTACTTTCAGGCCAAACTGACAGAACAAGACCCATTATCTGAGGTTTGACAAAGTCATATGATGATGCACCAGCTTCCCTAATGAGGATTCTTCAATCATCGAGCAACTGAAGGATTTGATTTTGGGCTCTAGTGTGAAGCTTAAGGGGTTCGCATTTTAAGCACAATCAAGACAGACTGATTAGATGCACAGGTCCACTGCTGATTTTCAACTAGGCTACAATCAAACTATGGAATTGAAAACTTAAGTTCTGCCGACAATTCTGTCCTGAATATGGCAGTACTAATAAGTCTCTCTTTGAGATGTATAAAGAGCTTAACTGGGGAAGACATGCCACCTTGTTTGTTATGTAAATTATTATATCATTAACTGTAACGACAACCCTCAACACTTAGTGGGAAAATAAAAGGATGACTCCAAATTTCTAATGCCCTCTTTAAGTGTTGACCAATCACAGCACCTTGACTCTTCCAATAATCAACGGTGCCAACAGAATTAGCAAAGCTGATTGCCAAGACTGATTCTCCAACTTTGGATAACTGTCACGGTGTAAGAGCTGAAGCAATCCCACCGACATCCACCATAGCACTAAGTACACGTAGGGAATTTGTTGCTTGACACCCAACTTCGAGCATTATTCAACGAATGGTTAGGTAATAAAACAACTCCAATTTTTCATCTCTTTACTTACTTCGAGCACTATTCAGTGAATGGTTAGGTAATGAATCAATTCCAATTTTCCATCTCTTTACTTAGTTCCTACTCTTTTGGATGCTAATCCATACCCCATTTGTATTGACATCTGAGTCACCCACCCACCCACCCTTCCTCCATACCTCCCTCCCTCCCTCCCTCCCTAAAAGCCTAGTACCTGCATCTAGATAGGGCAAATTTCTGGAGTATAGAATACGTTCCCTGTGAAAAACTTCAACAGCTTCAATAAATTTAATACATGGGCACACATACTGTTCTGGTCATCATTCTCTTCACTATTTAGTCATTACTTGCATACAGCAGAATGTGAACCCGGCAAACAGGAGTATTTATGTATGCTTCTCCTTCTTCTGTGGCTATAATTCATATGAAAGTGAAACAAGTATAGCTCAGAGAGACGAAAAAACTATAGGGGGACAATGAACCATAAGCAGGTGGTATCGACACAGAAAAAAAACTGTAATTTAGCAAACTAATCCAAAATTATATTGATATGGTGAGGACAATGGATGTCAGCAGAAAGCAGACAATAAAATGAAGGAAAGAGAATAATCTCACATTTAGAATTGAAGGTTCAGGCAGAGGGCACTGAATTGGTTGGTCATTATTAAGAGGCTCGATTGGATGTTCGACAGGCTTAAACTCTATGGCCACTTCAATTCCATGAGAAGCAGCAGCTGCGGCAGTGGCAGCGCTAGCAACCTCTGCATTTGGAGGCCCTACTTCCCTCCCATCCTGCACATAAGAAGCTCACTACTAAGCAAATTGGCGGAGTGAAGAACTAATAACACAAAATTGTGAACAGGATCATGAGTTGTATCACACAAAAATCATACATGTATCTTCAGATGAGAAGCAAAAGACGAAGTATAATGATGCTTTATCCAATCGTGCGTAAGGAAGGCAAAGTTTTTTTGTGATGACTGACTACAGCAGGACTAATTTTAGTGAGATTGATATAAATCTAAACACAATCAAAACCGATGAACAGTAACTGGAAAATTGAAGACCTGAAACTTGAAACATACAGATTATCTGAGGACATGTATAACCTATGGACACATTCGGATGCAGTGCAAACAGTATAATCTATGAACACAGTAGGATGCAGTACAGACAGGGCACTTCCCTCATTGAACAACAATTTTGATGATAAATTCGAACATCAAGCCAGGTGAACGACCACATTGAAAGTTTGAAAGCGGGCTACAACCCCTCAAAATCAGGCATTTCACAGAGAAAACACAACATAAACCAGTCAACTTCCTCGTGAGAATCGATCCAACATGTCAAGACCGAGCAAGGGTGAAGACTCGAGTATATCAGGACACCCTGAGACCAGATCAACCCAATTCATAAAGAAAAGAGAAAAAAACTGAATCAATCGAACAGGTCAACGAATGTCCCCAGGAACACATCGAACGTAGCATATCTGAACTGCTAATTTTCAAACCTAGGGCCGACAGAGAATCAGAAGAAACAGCAATTCACTGAAGGAAGGGACTTTATAAGGAAAACCAAGAATGGCATACTTAGAGAAAGAGAAAGAGAAGGGTTGCTCACCAGAGCACTTTGAGCTCGTCGATGGCCACTTCTGTGCACAGAGAACTTCGAGAAAAGACCCACCATTTTCTTTGACTTTTTTTTTGCAGCCAAGGGACTGTCCTATCAATCACTAACTAGAAATCACTGGGAAAAAAAAGGTTGTCTTGATCAATCTTGTCTTGGTTTGTCCTAAACGTTTCCCATGCTCTCTCTCTTTCTCTCTCTCTCTCGAAACGAAACGAAACGAAACGAAACGAAAAAAAAAAAAAAAAAAGAACTTCGAATTGAGCCCAGAGAGAGTCGACCTCAATAAATATCAAAGATCAAACACAAGAAGCTGCTTCTCTCTGTCTATTTCTTCGAGAGGAAAGAAAGAGGAGGGCCAAGAACATGTGGGGGAGGCTATTGGTTGGTTCAGCTTTGCTTTGCTTTGCTTTGCTTGGCATGGTGGGTGTTCTTTTGTTCTTGTTGTGTTGGGTGGACACTCTGTGTCCGGACAGGGTATCCTGAGAGCAAATTTTCATTTTTCTATTAAGTGATAGCGATGATATCATAATTTTACCATATTTTAATCCGTCGGTGTGCTTTAAAATTATTATCATGATGATTCTTGTTACTTTAATTTGGAATAGCGATGATAATGGTGATTTAATTTTATTTTTGACAGTAAAATGAAGAGGTGGGAATGGCACTAAAGAAGATGAGGTCGGTTCAGAGAGAATTCATGAAAGATGAGGCATTTGAGTAGAGGTGATTGGTTCCCGGATTGGGCCGGTTCCGCCCTGGACTGGTCAGTTCTGATCTAGTTATCGGGTTGGTCCGGTTTTCAAGTGAGACTGATCCGGTTTAGGGTATTGACAATTCCTTCTCTTTACTCTTTAAAGGAAACGGAAAACTTAAAATATACATATTGGTCTAGTTGGTCCGAACAAATCGATTCTGCACTTGAAACTGAGAACAATCCAGAACCGATTGATTCGGTCCTATCCGATCCGGTTCTCAGGTCGGTCCAGTTCCAGCAAAAAGCAATTCAAGGCTTTACCCAATTTGCCAAGTGGCTGTGAGGCAAGAGATAATTATGAGGAGTAATTCACATGGATCCACCATCTTTACAGGTCCAGATTCTAAGAGATTAAGGACTGAGACTTGGGAAAACATCGATGTCATGTCCCCCAAGTGCAAGTAATGCTGCATGTTCATGTGGGCCTATACCGGGCGCTATTTTCCTTGTCTCGCTCTTTTTTTTTTTATGGGTAAGTTATGTTCTCATTCAATAACAACAAAGGGCGAGTTGACCAATCTCCCTCACAAGGCTCAAAACAAGTATTTGCTAAATCAAAGAACTAGGCTACAAACAACCAAGTCATCACAGCATAAAAAACATTTCAGAAATGAATGTGCCAATTAGAACATAATAGAGCCCAAGAAGGAGAGATTATTCTGTGCTTGAGTTCACTTCGACCTTCAATGCTAAATTTCACAGCAAACAGGATCATGATAATCACTTGATTCACAGGAGGCGCAGATATGTCCATTGCGCAATATGGTCGATGCTTCACAAAATCAATATTTTTCAAAAGATGGTCAATACCTATTTTGGCCATTTTTATGTCCCAACACATCCGAGGCCAAAAGTTCGTCTCTGCAGCTTGTTAACAATATTAGCAGAATGATCTCGCATTAGTCTTTTAAAGGTTCAATTTTTAATGTTTAAAAAACAACTCATTACTACGTGCTGTACTTCCAAAAAAGAAGAAAGGTAAAATTTCAGTCAAATAACAATAAGTTAAACTAGCGACGAGTATCGCCGGGATTGCATTCAGGTCGATAAGAATAGTTGGTCAGCTTGCTTCCTCCATAAAAAATGATCATCATGTATGAGAAAAGACAGTTCTGTATTTTATAATCAGGACCGATTCATCTCCACCTCAATGAAAGCGAGTTGTTTCTTTGTCGTTGTCTTCTGAGAAATCACTAAGAAACCCCATGCTATTTCTTATCGTGATCTTATCTTCGATCGGTACTTTATTCATTGTATACGTAAGCCACTGCAGCGTAAATCATTATGATCGTTTTCAATCAGCTTCTTCCTCACGAAATAGGGTGATTTATCAAATGGCATGCCAGGCTAATTTTGCGTCACGGACGAACTTTGCGGCAAAGGCAAGAGCGAATCGAAATTCTCAAGAAACTTGGAAAAAGTAAGCAGCTGAAGTGTAACAAGTAAATTGATGAAGAGCTTGTCTATCTATACTAATACTAGTATCTAATGGGAGAACATAAGTAGGTGTCGCACCCTAAAGTTTCCATGCTTCGCTTTTAAATGCAGATACCTACAGCTTTTCATTTTCTATCTTGCGAAAATTAAATCTGAATTATGATCATACACTATCGACAAAATTGTTTTCTCAATTTCACCACACATGCTGCGTGCATCATCTAGTTTTGCATAAAGAAAGATTAGGGTTTAGTTGAAATGTTTCTTCATCCTTCGTTGTTGTGATTAGCTGATTAACCTCATTCTTGCAACACTGAAAAAATATTGTTCTACTTGGCATGTCCGTGAAAGATTAAAAGCAGATGGTCTTTTATACTCTGATAAGTTCGGTAGCTCTTAAGAGTGACAGTTAACTCCTTTTGTTTTGTTTTTCTGCAATAAGAATGGGTCATATGTTTCCCTCCATGCCTCTGATGGGTGAGTTACAAACGTGGACATCATCCACTTTAATGGAGGAAACTATAGCCCTAATAAGATGGGTTTGATGGGCCATAATGGTTGTAGAAATCGATCTGACAGATAACTTTTCTAAAACACGGTTGACCAATGTCAATATAGTGCAAAAATTAATGTCCCGAATGATGAATAAGGTCGAGTTTGATACTCTCTTCCTAAATGGGAAAGATTGGTACATTTCTGTGTGTTCTGACCAAAAGAAAAGGAACACCATCTTTGTGTTGTGCATGCTCTTGCCATCTAACTCAGAATCCAATTGATGTTATCGTAATTTTCAGTGTTAGCTTTATCATATTCTCTGGGATGCAATTATATTGGCCACTATATTCTCCAGCAATGACACTCCGACCATACGCCAGACGGATTAGAGAGTGTTGTGCCCCTGGTTTGCCCAGTAAGAATTGTGGTTTTATGTAGGATTTGAGAGTGACGAAACTCAAAACGGAGCTCTCAATGTGAACGCTGGCTAAAATGCAGAGTTAAGAAAAACTCAAATTTATTTGGATTGGACCTACAAAGTACGAACTAAATAAGAGATTAACTTAAATATTGCGATAGACACTTCGACCGACTTTTCAAGATGGAAAAAAATGTTTTTCCGCCAGAATCAGTGAGGGAAGAAACCAAATCTGATTGGTACTATTAGTTCCATTGAAAACCTCACTCAAACCAACTTCAGGGATGGGCCTTTTATGCGCCAAGCACGACAAAGATTGAATCATAACTTTCTGAACCAGTGAAAAGTGTCAACTGAGAAATCACCATATTTTGAATAGGCGAATCCACAGGAATGGCATACTTTCTACTGGGAAAGATTCTCGAGGTTCTCGGGATCGGGAATGAGTTGCAACTGTTGGTGGGACATTGGCGAATAGTAGACAGCGTGAGAGTAGTGCATGGCCACACCAGAGTCTTCCTAAAGGAGGTAGACCCACTCGGAGAGTGTGAGGACGAAGCCAAAGAATTGATCAAGCAAATCCGGGACCTCTCATACAACACCGAAAACCATCTTGATGAGTATGAGCTGTTGTCGATGCATGATCAGGGAGGTGGGCTCCGTGGTTTTCTCCAGTGTAAGATGCCTCAATATGTAAAAACTCCGAAGGCTTGTCGAAGGGTCATGCACCGAATGAAAGATATTTTCACCAGAGTGAGAGGCATTAGGGATGGACGCAAGATGCTGCAACTCCAATTGAACAGGACCCCAGAACAAGGTCGAAGCTCTGCGTCCACATCAAACGCATGGCAAGATCACCGAGGAGACGCCCTTCTGTTAGCACAGAAGGATCTGGTTGGCATTGAAAAGCCCAAGAAGCAGCTTATTGAATGAATGATTGAGGGTCGACCTGGCCGACAAATAATTTCAGTCGTCGGGATGGGAGGGTTGGGGAAGACGACCCTAATTAAGCAAGCCTGTGAAGATCCATTGGTGAAGAAGCACTTTGCCACACGCGCATGGGTCACTCTCTCTCCATCTTCAGAGACTGAAGGACTCCTCAGGGACATGCTTCAACAAATCACAGGTGGGCGAAGGAAACCTGTGCCTGAAGGGAGAAGGATACCTGTGCCTGAAGGGCTGGATGCCTCAGAACCGTGACTTGCTCAAGACGGTGATCAAGAACATGCTCCAGGAAGGTAGAACGAGGTACCTGATCGTCCTTGATGATGTGTGGCACTTGGACGGATGGGACGATGTGAAATATGTGCTGCCTAATGATGAACAGGATAGCCGCATAATTCTCACCACCCGCAAAACAGATTTAGCGTTGAATGCCTGTACAGAATTTGCCGGAGAGGTCTACAACATGGAACCCTTGAGCGAAAAACAATCGTGGGAGCTCTTCTGCATGAAGACGTTTAAGGATAACTCTTGTCCTCTCAATCTGGAGAAGATTTGTAGGAGCATCTTACAGAAATGCGAGGGACTGCCCCTTGCTATTGTGGCGGTCAGTGGCATTCTGGCTACAAAGGGCCAAGGCAGGATAGATGAATGGCACAAGGTATGCCGTAGTCTTCATGGTAATAGTGGATTGAACTGTAAGAATTTCCTAATGTGGGCTTCATTAATTGAAATTAACTGGTTTGGTGTAATAAAGGTAAGATATATGGGTTAACTAAGTCAATATAGGCTGTTTGGTGTGGGGTAGTCTGGCTAAGATTCAACGATTAAATGCCTCACTACCTCAAATCTTGATGCGATTTGACTTACGGATCAGAGAGAAATTTCTTCTCGTGAGTGGCAATCTCATTAGGCCAGTGTTCTAACGAAGGGTATAGGGGAGAAGATCTTGAGTTCGTGTTCGGAAACCGTCGCCAATTCCGCGTCAAGTCCGATGGATTCCAAACCAGGTACGCGAACCGACAATTTCTCCATTATCGTGTTTCGGTTTCTGATTATGGTGATCCTGGGCGTGCCATTTTCGTGGCCAACATGTGGTATCAGAGCCTGCCATAGATTAGAACTGAAACATGCGGATTAGGACCGTTTTCGTTTTGTCCGAGAGGTTTTTGCCCAGTTTCGAAATTTTTTGTCGGATAAAAGTTAAATTTTATTACATATTTGGAATCTACTCGTCGAGACGAGAAAAATGGTGGGCGGAACGTCGTCGGAGGAGGCCGGACGCGCCGTCACGCGCCTTCACGCGCTCTAGGCGCGGCGGCGCGTGCCGGACACGCGCGTCCGTGCCAACCGGCGCGTCTTTCCGCCGCAAACCGCATGCTGACGTCAGCGAGGCGCGGATCCGGCTTGACCCGGGTCCCGACCCGACCGTTGACACGACCCGGATCCTGACCCGACCCGATCGGTGACCCGACCCGGATCCTGACCCGACCCGACAGGTCAACCGGTCGGACCGGTTCGTTGACCGTGACTGGTCGGACCGGTACGTTGACCGGTTGGACCGGTCACCCCGGTCGGACCGGCTTTACTGACCGGTTTGACCGGTTTTCTCACGCGCGCACGCGCCGCGTCTTCCGGCGGCGCGTGAGGGCGCGTCCAACGTCCGTTTTGGACGTTCTTGGTACCGACACACTCGTATCGAGATTCTCTACACTATGGTGTATTTATTTTGCATGTTTGAGGTTTTTACAGATGTGAAAATACGTATAGAACCCTATATACGCGTATTTTTAGGGTATTTTTGCGTATTTTCTTGTATTTCTCTATGGTTTCGGAAATACATATGGTAGCTCACATATATATCACCACATAAGGACTGTGTAGAGTGTAATTCATTGTCTATCAATGAATGGAACAGTATAATTAGCATGGCATGTAATTTCAAAGACATACGCCCCTGTCTTTACGTCTGGCATTACATGCATATAGTAAATGTGATACATAAAGCTCATATCCCTGGTATGAGAGATTTTCAAGAATTCAGTTGGGTTGTGACCGCCAAAGTGGCACACTTGATTGGGTTTGAGAAATATCGGTCTCATATTGTGGTGGGATGTCTCCTGTTCTATTGCGTGATCATACTCCCAAAGGAGGTGATCTCGTACTAGTTCATGGAGGGGTACATGTATAGCATGTGCTTGAGAAATGACTGATCTTAGTGGTTCATACACCCAAAGGTGGTGATTTCACGAAAGATTAGAATATGTTCTCATGGCCGCTGTCATGTGGAGAGTGTACATAACGCATGTCATATTTTCTCGCCCAAAGGTGATTATGTGATGATGTATGTAACTCTTCGTATAAGTACTCACATGATGCTTGATTGTATTGTTTGTTTGTTTTCCAGTCACCTTTTACGTAATGGCAATTCCATTTCCATTGAGGTCCTTCTTGGTTTGAACTTTAAGAAATGGAAAGAGGATTTTCTATTTGGAATGGAGTGGCGGATGTTCACATTGCTCTTACAAAGGATAAGCCGGCGAGATATCATGGCCACCGATGCGAAGCGAGAAAACGGACTATCTTTGGAAAAGAGCAATCGGATTTGCTTATTGACAATGAAGAAATCCATTCAAGAACACTTGAAAAGTGGTTTGCCATTGCATCTTGCTAAGGAAATGATGGCGGCCTTAGAGGCTAGAAACCGCATTTCATCTAATCTTGAGGTTGGTACACTTCTTCAAAAGCTCTTCAATATGAAGTATGATGGTACTGCTGGGGTTAGAGATTATGTCCTTAGGATGGTAGACCTAAAGACGAAGCTTCAAGCTCTTAATGTTTCCATTCCTGATGCTTGTATTGTGCATCAAGCCTTGAACACCCTTCCATCTGATTTTGGGATTATAAAGACAAATTATAATTCCCAAGATGAGACTTGGTCAGTGAATGACTTGATAGCAAGGGTGGTGGCAGAGGAAGAGAAACTTAAGAAGGAAAAAGGGCATCTAGCCTTATATGTTTCTGGTTCCCACAAAAAAGAAGGATAAGAAGTTCAGAAATCGTACTCATAAAGGTACTCATGAAACTACCGGTCAATCTGACAATATGGGTCCAAAGAAAACATCCTTCAAAAGGGATGGTGGCCACTGCTTCTTTTGTAAGAAGAAAGGTCACATAAAGAAGGACTGTGGAAAGTTTAAAGCTTGGTTGTCCAAACGTGAGCCTACAGGTAATGATTCTTTGGCACTTGTTTGTGAATCCAACCTATCAGAAGCACCATCCAGTTCTTGGTGGCTCGATAGCGGTGCAACTAATCATGTTGCGTTTACCATACGAGGGATTCATAAGCCGAGGAAGCCAAATCGGGATGAGTCAAGACTCACTGTGGGAAATAACGAGAAAGGCGATGTTGTGTTTGTGGGAGATGTAATCTTGATTCTAGACTACGGTTTTAGATTAATGTTGAAAGACACTTTTTATGTACCTTCTTTTAGACGGAACTTAGTTTCCGTATCGTGTTTGGACATGTATGGCTACTCTTTTGAAATCAAGAACAATGTTATTTCTTTGTTTCTTAATTCAAATAAGGTTGGGTCTTGTTATATGTCCAACGGATTGTACATGATTGTGTTTGTCTCCCAATGACATATACGTCGCTTATACGGGAAAAGGTTGTTTCCAAAAGACCACTACCTAAGGAACAGTCTTATGCATTGTGGCATAAAAGGCTTGGTCATATCTCTAAGGATAGAGTAGAAAGGCGATAAAGACTAACATCCCGCTTTTTTCTTAAAGATGACCTAGAGATATGCGTGAGACATTTGTAGAGGTAAAATGACCAAGATAAGGAAGAAAACTATGGTCAAAGTTCGACTGTTGGAGGTCATTCACACTGATATAAGTGGACCCTATACGGCAACCTTATGTAGAAATTTTTATTTCATTACATTTATTGATGACTATTCTCGATATGGCTATCTGTACTTGATTAAAGAAAAGTCTGAGTCTCTTGACAAGTTCAAGATTTTTCGGACTGAAGTCGAGAAACAGTTGGGAAAGGTCATAAAGGTTGTTAGATCTGACCGAGGTGGAGAGTATTATGGCAAACATGGCGATGCCGGACAGCTTAAGGGGCCATTTGCCAAATACTTAGAGGATTCAGGGATAGTGGCTCGATTTACTATGCCTGGAAGTCCCGAGCAAAATGGTGTAGCCGAAAGGCGCAATCGCACCCTTATGGAAATGGTGAGGAGTATGATAAGTAGGACAAATTTACCTGTTTTTTCGTGGGGTGAAGCTTTGAAAACAGACTTTGTACATTACGAATCGTGTACCTACTAAAGTCATGTTCCATTGACTCCTTTTGAGTTATGGATGGACGTAAGCCTAGCTTAAACCATCTTAAGGTTTGGGGATGTCCTGCAGAAGTGAAGTTATACAATCCAACATTAAGTAAGTTGGACTCCAGAACCACTCGGTGTTACTTTGTATCTTACCCTGATCATTCGAAGGGATATCGGTTCTATAATCCCAATGGAGGCACAAGAATTGTGGAATCACAGAGCCGACCAAGTTTCGGAGTTTGATGTGGCGAAGAAAGTAGGCGCTCACGAGACTATTGAGGATAATAGTACGGTGGGTAATGTTGTATCTTTATCTCCTCCCATACGGATAATTGTGGAGACTCCCACACCACGAGGCCGAACTGTTGAGACTCGGGATCCCGTTGTCGAGACAGCTCCTAATGAAGTTCCTCAAGGCTCTCGTGCAGGGATGAGGCATTTGTTGTTGTTCCAGTAAGGAGATCCATTAGGGAGAGACGATCGGCTATACCACCGAGACTATTTAGTATATATAGGAGAGCAAGACTACGATATTGGTTCTGTAGCTGATCCAGTGACTTATACGGAAGTCATTTCTTGTCCTCAGTCGGAACTGTGGTTGGATGCAATGAGAGATGAAATGCAGTCTATGAAGCATAATGGAGTTTGGGAACTTGTTGAATTACCTGAAGGTCATAGACCCATTGGCTGCAAATGGGTGTATAAGACTAAAAGGGACTCCAAAGGAAAGATTGAGAAGTTTAAAGCCAGACTGGTAGCCAAGGGTTTTACTCAGAGAGAAGGAGTAGACTATGAAGCAACTTTTTCTCCAGTCTCTTCGAAAGATTCTTTCAGAGTGATCATGGCATTGGTAGCTCATTTCGATATGGAGTTACACCAGATGGATGTTAAAACTGCATTTCTCAATGGAGACCTTAATGAAGAAGTCTATATGATGCAACCCGAAGGTTTTGCGGCAAATGATTCAGGTACGCTTGTATGTAGACTGAAAAAGTCTATTTATGGTCTCAAGCAAGCTTCTAGACAATGGTACTTGAAGTTTCATAGTGTTGTCGCTTCATTTGGTTTTGTTGAGAACAGAGTAGATCAGTGTATATACTGCAAGGTCAGTGGGAGGAAATTCATTTTCCTTATACTCTATGTTGATGATATTCTGCTTGCAAGCAGTGACCTTGGTTTACTGCATGAGACAAAGCGGATGTTGTCAAAGAACTTTGATATGAAAGACCTTGGTGAGGCGTCTTTTGTCCTTGGTATTGAGATTCATAGGAATCGTTCTCGCCGACGATTGGGCTTATCTCAGAGGGCATATGTTGATCGTATCTTAGAAAGATTCAACATGCAACAATGCAAGCCAGGAATTGCTCCTGTCGAGTGGGTGATAAGTTGAGTCACACAATGTCCTCATTCAGATTTTGAGAAAGCCCAAATGAAGAATATACCTTATGCTAGTGCACTTGGGAGTATTATGTATGCTCAAGTATGTACTAGACCGGATATTGCTTTTGCAAATGGGACTTCTAGGCGGATATCAGTCAAATCCAGGACACGATCATTGGGTTCTTTGCCAAGAAGGTTTTGAGGTACTTAAAGAGGACAAAAGACTATATGCTTGATTTACAAACATGTTCAGGACCTGACTAGTTGGGTATTCGGATTCGGACTTTCTTGGTTGTCAAGATGAAAAGAAGTCGACAACAGTTACATCTTTAAGTTAGCGGGAGGTGCGAGTATCATGGAAAAGTGAGAAACGAAAATCAATGACATCCTCTACCATGCAAGCGGAGTTTGTAGCATGCTTTTCGGCCGCTACTCAGGCAATTTGGCTCCGGAACCTCATTAAGGAGTTGACCGTATTTGATTTTGTGGATAGACCCATACAGTTGTATTGTGACAATAACTCTGCAGTGTTGTTTGTTAACAACAACAGAGGTCTCAAGGGATCTAAGCATATGGAGGTCAAGTACCTGACTATAAAGGAAAAAGTTCAGGATGGTGACATTGTAGTAGAACACATTTCAACAGATGATATGATTGCATATCCGCTAACTAAAGGCCTTCGCTCTTGTGTATTTGATCGACATGTCATTAACATGGGCTTAGGAGTATCATGGGATACTGTTAATTAGTGGGAGCCGTTTAGTTTTATGTTGCTCTTATGAAGTTTGTATCTGATTTTGTTACATTTTGTAATATTTGAATATGTATCAACTCTTTTGCATTCAATGAGGTATTTGTGAATGTAGATTTATCAAGTTGAGTATACATATTTGATGAAAATCTCGAGGCATTGTGTAAACCTTGAGTACGAGGCTATGGGGCATTCTTAGTATTAGCCTTAACGATATGTCTTGTTACACATAAAGTACGATTAACTATCAAGGTAAGACATATGAAGGTTCGTTGGAACCATGAAGTATATTCTCACGGTGACACATTAGGTTTTGTGACACTTAACGGAGAGAGAATTTGGACTAACAAAATGGATAACACATAAAGTATCACTCATTTTGAGGTATTGTCCATTTGACACACTACCATATTGAATCCATATCAGTAAAGTTGAAAGCACTCGTGACCATGGAAGGCTCTGCGTGAGTACATGCAGTTACCGCCATGATTCGGTATTCGAGACCTTATGGGATCGGATTGACTATTAAGAATAATCTCTAGACCAATATAAGGGTGCGCACACAGTTCTATTTCAATTAATATCGCCCAAGTGGGAGAATGTAAGAATTTCCTAATGTGGGCTTCATTAATTGAAATTAACTGAATTAGTTTGGTCTAATAAAGGTAAGATATATGGGTTCTTAATAAGTCTAATATGGGGCTGGCTGGTGTGGGCCGAGTACGGCCCGGCCCGTAATGAGAGGGCCCGTGGTCGAAGACTCTATAAATAGCGCTCAAGTCCCTCCCCTAACCTCATGATGCACAATTTGACTCACATACGGATCTAGAGAGAAATTTCTTCTCGTGAGTGGCAATCTCATTAGGCCAGTGTTCTAACGAAGGGTATAGGGGAGAAGATCTTGAGTTCGTGTTCGGAAACCGTCGCCAATTCCGCGTCAAGTCCGATGGATTCCAAACCAGGTACGCGAACCGACAATTTCTCCATTATCGTGTTTCGGTTTCTGATTATGGTGATCCTGGGCGTGCCATTTTCATGGCCAACATGAACAAGTTGAAGAAGGTACTTTCTCTAAGTTTCAACGATTTGCCTCACTACCTCAAATCTTGTTTCTTGCACTTGAGTGTTTTTCCCGAGGATCATAAGATTGAACGTATGCGGTTGATTCGATTATGGATGGCAGACGGTTTTGTTGACCCAAAGGAAGGTGAGACACCAGAAGAAGTTGCTGAGGATTACCTTAACGATCTTTTAAACCAAAGCCTACTGCAAGTGGCAGAGACAACAACTGACGGAAGGGTACAGATGTGTCGCATCCATCACCATTTACAGGAAATCGGTATTGCAAAGTCCAAATAGCGGAACTACACTATTGTACGGGACAAGCAATGTCCAGAGTGGCCTGATGGAGCTCGATACCTTTCCATTCATAAGATGTTCGAGATTTCACGGCAAAATATGAACCTTTCTGAACTCAGATCTCTGTTT
Organism: Syzygium oleosum; assembly: GCF_021117445.2. Lineage (NCBI taxonomy): Eukaryota > Viridiplantae > Streptophyta > Magnoliopsida > Myrtales > Myrtaceae > Syzygium > Syzygium oleosum. Next base: position 8,805,417 of record NW_026607499.1, on the reverse strand, counting down.
ATTTTCAAGCTCGACGAGTCATCCATCAATATGGTGCTTAGTTGTGACTTCAAACTAATGCGGGTTTTAGACTTCCAAGGTGCTCCTCTAAAGAGTTTTCCAATGCAGGTACTTGACATGCATTTTCTGAGGTACTTGAACCTTAGGAATACAGAGGTGAAAATGATCCCGAGATCAATAAGACAGCTTCTACACCTAGAGACCCTAGACCTAAAGCATTCCAAAGTCACCGAATTGCCTGTTGAGATTATCAAACTCCAAAAACTTCGTCATCTGTTGGTATACCGTTATGAAGAAGATTCCTACTATCATACTAAGCACGGCTTCAAGACTCTTGCAGAAATTGAACTCTGCAAAATTTACAAAAGCTCTGCTATATAGTGGTAGATGATGATGGAGGCAGCACAATGATTACAGAGCTCGGGAAATTGCATCAACTGAAGAGGTTATGCATTTTGAAGCTGAAGAAAGAAGACGGAAAGAATCTATGCTCATCAATAGCTGAATTGACCAACCTCCTTTCTCTTTCTGTCTCATCATTTATGGACGATGAAGAAATCAATTTGGATCACCTTTCTTCACCTCCACCGCTACTCCAAAGGATCTACTTGAGAGGACGTCTGCACACAATGCCACATTGGATAGCCAACCTCCAAAGCCTCGTCATATTACACTTGAGATGGTGTCAGCTAATGGATGACCCACTGATACTGCTCAGAAGTTTGCCCAATCTAGTGCATCTTGAGTTAATCCAAGCTCACGACTGGAAAACATTGACCTTAACTAATGAAGGCTTCAAGTAGCTTAAGATATTAGCTCTGGATGACTTCGAGAACCTCACATTTATCGGGTTCAAGGAGGGAGCGATGCCTTGCCTTGAGAAGTCGATGATCTCGAGATGTGAGCTATTGAAAAACGTGCCTTCAGGAACTGAGTACCTAACGAAACTCAAACTGCTTGAGTTCTTTGTCATGCCCGACACATTAATCAAGAAACTCAAGCTCGGTCAACAGGATGACGACTCCAAGAGAGTATCGCACATTCCTGAACTACGTTATGGCTATTGGACAGATGGGGGTTGGGATGTGAAGTGGATAGAGAGATCAGGTGAGGAAAAGAGCTCTCATCATTGGAGAACTGACGCGACATCCAGCAAGGTCTCCCCTTGTTGGAAGTAACGTGTTACCGCTTGGAGGCTTAACTGTAGTTTTATCATTGTAACTGCTTAATTTTGTAAATGACTTCACTATCTTAAATACAAGGTTTATTCCCAGTACCATGTTAATTGTTGTTGATGATGTGTTAGAGCTCGTCGATCTGGCTAGTTCAAGTTGCAAACTTGCAGAAGTTCTGCATAACCAGATTTTACTCAAATTTACAATACTAATACTATTCCTCAAATTCATGGCAGATTTTGTAACCAAAACTCAGTAGGGTTATGAAAATTTATCCCAACGGAGGAGAAGAATCTGCATGGAGCAACCCGTGTGAGGCCGTGAAGGACTTGGAGGATGACACAACAGTACATCATGATCAAATGAAAGTTGCAGCGAACTAATTGTAGCCAAGTAGATTAAATAACTAGAAAGGAAAAATGTCCATCCACTTCTGTATGTTGGATCATCCTATAACTTGACTCCACGAAAATGTGCATCCACCCATTACCGACTAGACTCACATCACTTAGAAGTGGAAATAATTTCTTCTTCTGTTTTCTATTTCTATCTTGGTTAAGAATGAACGAGAAGGAAACCAATTGGTTATCTGTATGCTAGAACCCTCCCCAGTTTATGCCAAGATCTTGAGAAATATATAAAGAAATAGCAAAACAGGGATACGGTGGTGAAGGTAAGAGATGGTTAAACATAACCTGTTTTCTGGTACTTCTATTGCGGCTTTCCACTACATCAGAACTCGAGTTCTTTATATGAAGTAATTTATCAATGGTCACTCTTCGCTATAGACTCCTTCCATAAGGAATCTATGATTTTGCTGCTCTATCTAAAAAGTATGTCCAGGCAACAGCATTGGTTCATATTTCCCTGTTGAGGTTGAACTTGACTTGAGAAGATACTCAAATAATTCAAACTCGACTAGAAATTAGATGAGTCGATCTTGAGCTAGTTACAAGTAGCTTGACTCGGCTTCACCCCTAGTGAAGAGTTGATGTTGGCACTCAACGCTGAGCTTATATATATAGTTCATGACCCAATTTAAATCTAGACAAATCACGATGAAGGCAACGTTAAGCATACATATTAAATCCTAAACTCAACCGTGTTGATGTATTTGCTTTTTTAAACTTATCACACATTAGGTATCTGGTATTGTCATAAAAAGGTGAACTTTACATGTCATTTTTATGTCTATTGTAATCTAAGTGAATCATACAGATGCATTAAAAAGAATTAATTTGCTCATAAATACAACGATGGACATGCCCTATGGGAGTCGAACTGAGTCATGGATTTGGTTGGGTTTTATTTATAAAGTAGATAATATTTTATTAACTCATCAATTGAAATGTGCGCAATATGCTAATATATTATGAGACTTGTGCGAGCACGTGCCAGCATGCTTGTCTACAAACTCTGGCACCATCAATCCACCCCCTCTCCTCAGGGGTCTCAGGGTGAGCTGTTCCAGGGTCGGTCTTGGAACTTAGAACCCACCTTGTCGGGACCGGTATCACATGAGACAACTGCTTAGAATACATTACCATCTGATTACCCAAAGAGAAGAACACACTACCATCTGTCTTCCGGTCAGTTATAGCAGAAGGAGCAAAAAGTCTGCTTATCTTGGCACCTCGTTATGCTAAGCCAGATCCAAAGTGCAGTGCCATTCAATGATTTAGCTGTAGATGTTAGTTGTAGATGCGGAATCATTAGTAAGGGCGTTGCTGGAGTGATTCCAACTCCGTGAACATTATTTGCAAACATACTCGAAAGTCATCATCATTATCAACGTTTTTTTGTCAGATTTCCCCTAATTATTGTTGAACGTTCACGATTTATTCAGATATTCAAGTTGGAGGTTTTGTTGTAAACATAAACAAGATCCAAATAAACATTATATCTGCCAAGCAGTTTTCTCTATATTGACCCAACCTATGCAAGATACAGTCATTCAAATAGTCAATTAACCAAGCTCACACCGTGATGATGATCTGACTTTGGAACTTATAACGAGTTTCTAGCTAAGCAGATAACTTGGCAAAATTTAAGAGATACATTGAACCATCAGCAGCTAAGCCGAACTTCTATAAAAGTTTTCAGCTTTTTAATCAAATTACTTTTACTATTTCACAACATATAGAAAAACCAAATAAACAGTAGTCACTTCTTTTCAACCAAAACAAAAGTACAAGGCAATACTAAACTAGCTGATTCCATGGACAGCTATCTTATGGACAGAAAGGATTTCATCAAAGTTGTTGTAATAGATGCAGCAACTATGTACATGAGCATAAACCAGTAAAAACAGCCCTTTGTTGATACACAGCTAGATATTACTTCCAACAAGGAGGAAGATTGCTTCTCTTCGTGGTAGTGTCCTGAGCTCGAGGGTTCTGTTCCTCTCCCATTCTCTCAACTGCCGTCTCAATTGATGTAACGTCCCAAGCACCATCTCTCCAGTAGCCATAACTAAGCTCTGGAACATGTGCAACTTTCCCGTATTCTTCGTTTTGTTCTTCAGGCTTAAGTTTCTCGATTAATTCATCAGGCATGTCAAAAAGCTCCAGCGCTTTGAGCTTGCTGAGATACTCAATTCCTGATGGGACATTTTTCAAACATTTGCATCGCTGGATGCTCCACTTTTCAAGGTAAGACATTGCTCCTTCCTCTACTTGTATAAATGTAAGCTCCTCAAAACAATCAAGACCTAATATCTTCAGCTTCTGAAATCCTTTAGCCTTGAAGCATAGTTTTTGCCAACCATAGACTTGAAGTAACTCAAGGTGTACAAGATTGGGCATACTTTGGAGGGATAACATTGGATCTTCCTCGAGATGGCTCCATTTCAGGTGAAGTTTGGCAAGACTGTGGAGCTTGGCAATCCAATGTGGCAATGTCTGCAATTTTCCTCTTAAATACACTCTTTGAAGGAGCTGTGAAGGAGAATCAAGGTTTTGCAGATCAATTTCAGCATCTTCAAAAGAAGAAACTGATAGTGCACGGAGATTGGTCAACTTGGCAATTGATAAGCATAGCTTCCTTCCGTCTTCTGTCTTTAGCTTCAGAATGCATAACCTTCTCAGTTGAATCAACCTCCCAATCTGTCTAATCAAGACGCTGCTTTCTTCATCATCCGCTTCTATGTAGCACAGCTTTTGTAAACATTGCAGAGCCCCAATCTCTCCGAGGGTCTTAAAGCCAAACTTACTGTGCGAATAAGCAATATTCTCATAACGATATACAAGTAAATGGCGAAGCTTTTGGAGCTTTGTGATTTCCACTGGCAACACAGAAATGAACGTGTGTTTAAGATCCAGGGTCTCCAAGTTCTGAAGCATTGCTATTGAACTTGGAATTTTTTGGAGTTTGGTGCACCTAAGATTTAGATAACTGAGAAGATGCAAGTCAATTACTTGTGTTGGAAACCTTTTCAAGGGGGCAGCTTGCATGTCTAGAACTCTGAGCAGTTTGAGACCAGAAGAGAGCACTCTATTAATGGATGATTTGCTTACCCCAAACATGAACAGAGAGCGAAGTTGCCATAGTGGCTCATTTTTCCGTGCAGTTTGAAGTGTTTTGTGAACTGAGAGGCGTCGAACTCTATCTGTCCACTCTGCATGCTGTTCATCAACTACAGTTGCAAAGTTTCGATCGTTTGACTCCGCACGGCTAATTTTCCACAAGAGATCATGAACGCGATACATCTTGACCTTTCCATCGCTAGTTAACTCAGCCACTTGAATGAGGCTCCTGCTTAGGAGATCCTTAATGTACTCTTCTGCAACTTCTTCTGGTGTCTTACCATCTTTTGTTTGAACAAGTCCCTCCGCCACCCATAATCGGATTAACCGCATATGCTCAATCTGTTGATCCCTAGGGAATACACTCAAGTGCAAGAAACAAGGTTTTAGGTGGTAAGGCAAGGCATTGAAACTGAGAGAAAGTACCATGTTCAAGTTCTCCAGTCTATCATTGCCTTCATTTTTAGAACAAATACTTTGTCGTACTAGATGCCATTCATCTATTTTGTTGTCCTTTGTGGCCAAAATGCCACTAATGGCAACGATTGCCAAGGGTAGCCCCTCACACTTCTGTAAGATGTCTTCACATGTCTCCTTCAAATTCCAAGGACATGAGTGACCCTTAAATGTCTTCATGCAGAAAAGTTTCATTGATTGTTCAGCATGCAAAGGCTTCATGTTATAGACCTCTCCAGCAAATTCCTTGCATGAAGATAATGCTATCTCGACATACCTTGTTGTCATCATTATTCGACTGCCATTTTTGTTGTTGGGAAATGCATATTTGATGGCATCCCATTCACCAACACGCCACACATCATCAAGAATGATCAAGTACCTCGATCTTCTTCTTTGCAGCAAGCTCTTGATCATCACTTTCAGTAAATCAGTACTTAAATTGTCTGTTCCACTGGGGACAGACTTCATGATGCTTCTAGCAATTTGCTGAAGCATGTCCCTGAGGACTTCTTCTGTCCTTGAGTATGGAGAACGAGTGACCCAAGCGCGGATTGTGAAGTGTTTCTTCACCACTGGATCGTCAAAAACTTGCTTTATGAGGGTAGTCTTGCCCAAACCTCCCATTCCCACAACTGGAATTATTTCTTTCTCAAGAGGACCCTTCACCAACCGCTTCACCAGTTGCTCTAGGGGCTCTTCAATACCCACTAGATCAGCTTTTTCCAATAGAAGAGCATTTCCACGCTGGTCTTGCCATGTGCTGGATGGTTCTGCAGCTTTTTTGAACTTGTAACACACCTTTTGATGCTCTTCACAGGCAGTTTTGACTTTGGGACTTATTTCTCTCATCCGAAGCATGATCCTTCTGCAAGCTTTCCAGTTCTTCACATAGCTATGTGACTCCTGTAGAAATTCAAGGAGTCCATGGCCATGATCTTGCGCCTCCAGTAGCTTGTACTCATCAAGAGCATCTTCAATGTCGTACGCAAGATTTCTTAGTTTCTTGACTGATTCCTCAATGAAGTGGCTACCCTCTTCGAGTGAGTCTGCATCATGTAGGATGGCTTTGATGCGGTCAAAATCTTCTTTCACAGCATTCACTTCTTCCCAACCATCTCTTACCTTCAGCACCTCATTCTCAAAAATGTTCCCAACCTTTCTTAGCACATAGGTTAGTAGAACAACTGCCATTCTCAAGGTTGGCAACCTCAATTAGTTGTTATTACAGGGGTCTGAACATTTGCACTCTATTTCCACAAAATATCAGGATTTTACACGGATGTCTTACTGCCATATACCAGACTTTCCGGCTGGTTTCTTGGGCTATAGTATATTTCAGTCTACTACCAATTAGACAAGCTTTCTTGTCCAGATGAACATGAAAATCTTACAACCTTTGTTTATGTAAAATTATATAAATCAATTTTACGCATGTTCTGGCGCATGGCCTCTGGCTCAGGTATTGGAAAGGAACACGAAGAAAGAAAAAAGACTTATGATTAGAAGAGTTGGTCAAAGGGGCAGCATGCTTGTGCGAGTAACCAGAATATGGGAGCAGATAAGTGTGATTATTCAAGATTAAAAGCAGCATGTCGCATTCTGGCATTTTTCTGAGAAAATCATTACACAAAATAGGCACCCTTCATTGATGTAGATGTGATTCATTTCTGATTATTTTAGCATGCATCTTATCAGAGTGGGTTCATTTAAACAACATGTCGCATTTTGGCACTTTTTAGATAAGATCATTACGCAAATTAGGCACCTTTCATTGAAGTGGAAGTGATTCATTACGGATTATTTTAGCATGCATTTTATCAGAGTGAGTTTATCTAAACAGCATGTCGCATTCTGGCACTTTCCAGAGAAGATCAGTACACAAATTAGGCACCTTTCATTGATGTGGAAGTGATTCATTTCGGATTATTTTAGCATGCATCTTATTAGAGTGAGTTCATCTAAACAGCATGTCGCGTTCTTGCAGTTTTCGGAGCAGATCATTATGCAAATTAGGCACCTTTCATTGATGTGAAACTGATTTGTTTCGGATTATTTCAGCAAGCATCTTATTAGAGTGAGTTCATCTAAACAACATGTTGCATTCTTGCAGTTTTCGGAGCAGATCATTATGCAAATTAGGCACCTTTCATTGATGTGAAACTGATTTGTTTCGGATTATGTCAGCAAGCATCTTATTAAAGTGAGTTCATCTAAACAGCATGTCGAATTCTGGCACTATTCTGAGAAAATTTTTTTACTAAATAGGCACCTTTCAATGATGTGGAAGTGATTCATTTCAGATTATTTTAGCATGTATCTTATCTGAGTGAGTTCATTTTCTCATGTTCACAGTGAGTTGTGCTTTGAAAGAAACTTAAGGACGAGTAAGTCCAAGCTAATTTTCCTATTGACAAAAAGGGTCGACGTCAATGACGCACGATCAGGGAAACCACCTCCTTCCTTCTGCATCTATTTCCATGCACTTTCAGGTGTGTTTTTATATTCTCGGTAGATAGATGACTATCATTCCTAATTTGATGTCTCCTGCCTGGACTTGAGCGCACATGATGAAACATTGAACGCCCTCAGTTTTGCCTTTAGCAATTGATTTACGGTCACTTGCTTGACTAAGCTTTTGGGCTGCTAGAAAACGTAAGTGTAGAGATTGGTATCCCAGGTCACGAGCTAGAAAGACCGACAGGTTTACCATTTATCGCTCAAGCCTCGGGTATTTTCCGGGGCAATTCTTGTCAATGATTAGTAGCACTTAGAGCGTAGTTTGCTTTCAATGTGAAGGCGTCGATCGTATTATTTTACAGCCTCAAATTTGATGTTGCATTAGAGTGGCGATTTGCAATATTACCCGTGGAAAAGATTATTACAACACTTGCTTAATGTAATAAAAAACCATTTTCTTTCCGTGACTCATGTTTACAATGATGAAATTCGGTAGCGACTCGATGATGAAAGTTCTTGATCGGGTTTAAAGAGAGAAGATGACAAATTTGCATGCCTGGGTTATGATCCATAACTGCGGATTCAGTATGGCGATTGCCCTTCACCCGTTAAGGGATAATTCATTCTCTATTCAGTCAAATAATTCCTAAGTTCAGCTTACATTATCAATGTGAGAAAGCGAATTTTTCATTGGTTAGGTTTGATGATACTCAGCCATTAATATGGATGGACTCCTAACACATGATCATAACCAAATAGGGAAGCACTCTTTTTTCATATGACTATGAAAGAGCATAAGAAATGTAAGAAGAAGAAGAGTGTCGGATTGGGAAGAGGCGACACAAACACCGACGGTGTGAGATTTCTTAAACCGTACGTGTGACGTGCGCGGGAGAAAGAAGAGGAAAGAGCAAAGGGGCAGAGAGAGAGAGAGAGAGAGAGAGAGAGAGAGAGAAAGGGGAGGTGGAAGAGATCAGATTACTACTTGGCATTTTAAAAACAAAAGAAGACCATTCTGATGTGCGTAGAAAGATAAGATAAAGACCAGTTCAAGGTGATGACCAGAGGAACGCAGATTTGCCTTTTCACAAAAGTGGGGAGTTGCGGCAGACTTGGGTTCCAAGCCTCCAATGGCTTAGCCAAGCCGCAACACAATCATCACTCAAATGCACCAAATTTTCCCTCTGCCTCTTCAAGAATTCCTTTGCTGTTCATTATGCTGCAGGAGGAATGAAAAATTATTTCTGTTTGTAAAACTGCTAATGCATGGTTGTGTGGATTACCCTGCTCATCCCAACGATGGAAACAATTCTTGGTTACCAAGTGAGCAAATTGTCTATCCATCTTATTTCCAGTACTGAAACCATTCACTCTCCTCCACAACCACCCAACTTGTACTCACCATGGCCCTGTTATCCATCCAAACCTCGTCACACCTTTTACCGGTTCTCAGGAACGTCAACATGGACAACCCAAATCGCGGCCCGAGTGAAATGAACATATCTAAGAGCAAATGAAACCAGTAACCCCACAAAACCACTAAAAAAAGAATTCGGCTTAAACTGGAAAATGGAGGCAGATCACTACATATCATCGCCGACATAATTACAGTATATAATATTACTCGAGGCATATAAATCAATTTAGCCTTGCCATCTAATGTATCTTTCGGAAAACCTTTGCCGAGTTGCCGGAAAGAATTGGGGAGAGAGAGAGAGACGGGCCTGTCTTCTCTCTTTTGCTGAAATGTGCTTTCCAACCTTTTGAGGGCTTTAATTTGTAACCATAATGGGCTTTTGGAAAGGCTATATAGTTAGCTTTTGGCCTTTTGCCGACGGATGTGCTTAATCTGCACTCGTATCTCCTCCACTTTTTTTTTTTTTGATTGGAATATCTCCTCTTTTACTGACGGACATTCTAAAGATGCGTTTAGTTCAGCTTTCTCATGGAGCTTTTGATCTGTAAAGCCCCTTGAGAAATGCTGGGATATTTGGCAAGCTTTCCGAATGGGCTTTGGGCCAAATGTTGGCCTTGGGAAAGCTGAAAGCCCAATGTTAGTGTTGGGCTTTCAGCATTTGGCCGAATGCTGAAACTAGTTTTTTTCTTTCCAAACTACCCTCACCAATTCTCTAAATTTTCGATTTTGCCCCTAGTTATGATTGTTCATCTTCTTTGCGCAAGGGCGATTGACGAGGCTAGATCGAGCCGGCGAGTAGCCGGCAAGGTCGTATGACTGCGGCGATCGTCGCCTGAGGTCGCGCAACTGCCCAGGCAACGATCGCCTGGGTCGTGCGACCTCAAGCCTCGTCCCTGGGGTTGCGCGGCCATAGCAATAGTCACTTGGGGTCACGTGACCCTGGCGACAGCTGCCGGAGGCCTTAGCCCTTTGCTAGAGTCAGCGAAGGGTTTTCTTTGTTTTAATTAAAAAAAAATTTAAACCCAAAAGCCATTTGTAAAAAAAAAATTGCCAAACACTATTTAGGCCAAAATAACTTTACAAATGATTTTTTATCAAACGTAATTTGCATTTCTCTAAGAGGCTTTAGGCCCAAAGCATTTGCATTTTCCCAAGGCTCATTTGCAAAACCGAACCAAATGCACCCTAAGACTTGTGATGAATATGCTTGTCACCACCTTCGGAGCAAATATCCAAAGAAGCTAAAACTAAATGAAAGCTTAGCATTAGCCTTTTTGTTCTTATGAAAGATCTTGACTTGGACAAAACAAAAGTGCATTCGAACAAGCCTCTTGTTTATATCCACCGTTTCGTCAAGCATTGTTATCTTCCAGGGTTCATAACTTATCCCCCCTTTTATCTTCTTTCGAGAAGATCTGTATCGACTTTAACAACTACTTATTAAATGTATGCCGGAGTCGCTACAATAATATACGAATTGCCACTCCATTTGAACATTATCATGACACGAGACCATTGCTGACAGAATCTTGGGAAAATTACAAATTAAGGTTTTTTTTCAAATAAAGGCATGAAGTGAATATTGTTTCAATTAAGGATTTGAAGTGCCCTGATTTTTTTAAATAAGGGCATGAAGTGGATCTTTTTCTATTAAAGGCATGAAATGGTCATATCAGTCTTAAAGAAGGAATTGACCTCACGGGCTAGTCGAGGGCATTCTCATCCTTTACTTATTTTATTTTATTTTCTTTTTTTCTTTCTTTCTTCTTTGCTAGCCCTCCCGCCTATGGTCGCCGCCCCATCTTCGGCTAGAGGCAAGGGCCCGTTGGCCCTCGCCGGACCTAGGCCAAGGCCGGCGACCATCACCAAGATCTAGGAGAGGGCCGCCTAGACCAAGGAGAGGGTCACAGCCCTCTCCTGGTTCTAATGAGGGCCAACAGCCCTCACCTCTGATCGCCAATGGAGCAGCGGCCATAGGCGGCTTGCCTGGTTTTTTTTTTATGTTTTTTTTAGCTTTTTTTTTCTTTTTTATGGAAAGAAAAAAAGGAAAGAAAATTAATAATAATAAAGGACAAAAATGCCCTTGATCAGCCAGTGAGATCAAATTCTCATTTGAGACCGACATGGCAACTTCAAGCCCTTAATTGAAACCGGGAGCACTTCAAGCCCTTATTTGAGAAAAATGATGGCACTTCATGTCCTTAATTTAAACAAGATTCACTTTAGGTCCTTATTTAAGAAAATAAGGGCATTTCAAGTCCTTATTTGGAATTTTTTCATAATCTTAATATAGCTACCAATAACAATACAACTTAACAATCTAACTCTCTACTGCAAGATGGTTCACTATTAAAATCGTCACCAACGTTTTTAATAAAAATTACATAACAATCCCCTTTTTTTGTATTACTTTTCATTTCTTCTCATTACCATGATGAATTTAATAGAATTGAACTTGACATTTACATTTTATTCGTATTTAATTGAAACCTTGCAATTCATTCATTTTGATTTTTTCCCCTAAGGGTGCGTTTGGTAACCATTCTGTTCCCGGAAAAAATTTCTGCTCAGAAATGATTTTTTTTTATTCCATTCCCGGAAACAATTTCTGAACATTTGAAAGCGTTTGGGGCACAAATGAAAACATTTTTCTTCCTCAGCCCTATTTCTGGCTAAAAATAGAAAAATCTATTTCTCTTTCCCGGACGAGTTTCTGAACAAAAAGTAGTGTTTGATAACGATACGAAATTTTTATTCTCAGAATAGAAATTCGTTTAATAACAATACAAAATTTCGGTTTCGGCCAGCCGGCGAGCAGTGGTGTGGCGGGCGACAAGAGGCGGGCGAGCGGCGGCGGCGGGCGGCACCGGACACCGGCAAGCAACGATGGACGCTAGCGAGCAGCAGGGGGCAGCAGACGGCCAATGAGTGGCCGACGAGCGGCGGCAGACACCGGCGGGCGATGGCAGACACTGGCAAGCGACAGGGGGCAGCGAATGGCCGAAGGGTGGCCAGCGGGCGGCGACGGCAAGAGGCGACGGACGGCCGGCGAGCGGCGGCGGTTGCGGCGGCGAGTGAGCGACCGGCAACAGTGATGAGCGGCCGGCAGACAATAGTGGGCGGTAAGGATAAGCAATAAAATAGAGTTGTTATTTCTGTTTCTGTTCTAGAAATAGAAAAATAGAAAATTTTAACTTCTCATTTCTATTCTAAATTTATTTCTTGGCCAAAATTTGTCCTAGAAATAAAAAAAATAAAATTATTTTACTAAATGGATTTCTGTTCCAAGCCTGTTCCGAAGAACAAAATAGTAGAAAAACAGGAAAAAAGAATGGTTATCATTCGCGTGCTTGGTAACTAGCCAAAATTTCTATTCCTGGAATAGAAAAAGAACAGAAATTCATTTGATAACCGCACAAAATTTCTTTTTGTTAATAATATTTTGAATTTTTTAATATTTCTTTCTTTTTTCTTCCTTTTTTTCTTTTTTTTCCTTCTTCTCCTTCCTTGGCCCATGGCCGCCGACCGGCCATAGACTAGGGCCGGCGAGGGCGAAGGCTGGACCCTTGCGGCCTGGGCGAGGGTCGCCCTTGCCAGACCCACGCCAAATCCGATGAGGGTAGCCCTTACCTAGGCCGCGAGCCACCCTCACCAGATCTAGCGTGGGTCCGGTGAGGGTGACCCTCGCCCAAGCCGCGAGGGTCCAGCCCTCGCCAAATCAGGCGAAGGCCGCCCTTGCCTAGGCCATGAGGGTCCAACCCACGCCCTCCAGCCCTAGCCTGTGTCTGGTCGCCGGTCATCGGCCACAGGCTAGAAAAGAAGAAGGAAAAAAAAATTTCCATTTTTGATTCTAATTCCCATAATCAAGAATAAACTTTTTTTTATTCTTTATTCTATTTCAAAATTGATTCTTGAAACAAATTTGTACCCGGGAACAAAAAATTTATCAAATGAATTTCTGTTCTTTTTTTGTCCCCGGGAACAAAAGAATAGAATCATGTACTGTTTGGCCAATTACCAAACATACCCTAAATGTGGAACTTTTGAAAAAAAATTGCAACAATGAGATGCTCCTAATAGATTTTAGGAAAAAACCACCAAAAACCCCAAACTTTGCCTTACCATGACACATTTACCCGAACTTTTTTTGTGACACCAAAAACCCCAAACTTTGCTTTTTGTGATACATTTACCCCAATGTATTTAGTCCATGGGCATTTTCGTCTTTTTTGCGCGAGGGTCGCCCTCGCCCGATCTGGCGAGGGCCGCCCTCGCTCGACGCCGGCGAGGGTCGACCTCGCCCGATCGAGCGAGGCCGCCCTCGCTTGCCCGGGCGAGGCGGACCTCGCCGACGCCGGCGAGGGTCTCCTCGCTCGGGCGAGCGAGGGCGGCCTCGCCGCCGACTCGGCGAGGTCGACCCTCGCCGACGCCGGCGAGGGTCGACCTCGCTCGAGCTCGGGCGAGGGCCGCCCTCGCTCGCCCGAGCGAGGGCGAACCTCGCCCGACGCCGGCGAGGGCCGCCTCGCTGGCGCCGGCGAGGCCCCCTCGCCGGATCCGGCGAGGCCCTCTTCAGGAAAGGAAAAAAAGAAAAAGCAAAAAGACGAAAATGCCCATGGACTAAATACATTGGGGTAAATGTGTCACAAAAAGCAAAGTTCGGGGTTTTTGGTGTCACAAAAAAAAGTTCGGGGTAAATGTGTCACAGATGGCAAAGTTTGGGGTTTTTGGTGGTTTTTTCCCTAGATTTTATATATAAATTTCTAGTATTGTTTAAATAATAGATTTTCCCGCTTCCTCATCGTCTTCTTCTTCTTCTCTAAAGAAATGTGAAAATGTCTTCGATCCTCCTGCTTCTTGCATGGCGTCAATGCCATGATCGAATCCGAAGCGGCTTCGTAACGCTTGTCCATACTGTGAAGGCAACGCCAGGCTTCAAGATCAGCCTTCTGGTAGGTTCCTGATCGATGGACCCTCACTTCTGATGAGACTAGCAAATATTACCTAGAGGGGGTGAATAGGTGATTTGAATACAAATTGATCAATTTTACTGCGGAAGTAATTGATCTCAGTCAAAGTCTAAATAACATTCAAATTTTAGCAAACTTTGAATACGAAACAGATAAATGTGTAATAAAGAGATTTAGGGAAAAGAGAATATGCACACAGATGTATAGTGGTTCGGTTTATAGCAAGCCTACGTCCACTCTCTCACACCGACGGCCTACTGGCTGGATTCCACTAGATGATCGATTAAGAGATTACAAGTTCTTAGTGATGTTCAGAAGAATCACTCTATCTCTCTTACAATAAGGTGCTGCATGAAAACCATTCTGGTTCTGTCCATAACTGGTTTTTTTGTTCCCAGAATCAGTTTTGGACCAGAAACCTGTTTGGTAACGCAATTTCATTTTTCTATTTCCGGGACAAGTTTGCTTCCAAAATTGATTCTGAAACCAGAAATGAGAACCAAGAAAAAGTTGGTTTTTCATTTCTGGAGCAAAAGTAAGAACCATTTCTGAGGAATTCATTTTCTTCAACATACATATTCATATGGAAGTCACGATCTTTGAGGTGAGAAAAAAAAGCAAAAAATCAAAAATTTCAAACTTAACATAATGGTTTAGAATCATGGCTACCCACTTTCATGAAATTTAAATTTTTTAGGTACGAAAAAAATAAATAAAAATAAAAAATTTCAAAATTTCACAAAATGGCTTAGAAAACCTATGGCTACCCACTTTGAGCAAAATTTAAATTTTTTAGTTGCCAAAAAAAAATAAAAAATTCTAAAATTTAAAAACTTCACATAATATCTTAGAATACCTATGGCCACCCAATTTGAGAGAAATTTTATTTTTTTAGGTACCGAAAAAATTAAAAAAAAGAAAAAAATCGAAAATTTCAAAACTTCACAGAATGGCTTAGAATACTTGTGGCCATCCACTTTGAGTGAAATTTAAAATTTTTTAGGTGCCGAAAAAAATATAAAAAATAAAAAATTTCAAAACTTCACAGAATAGCTTAAAATACCTGTGGCCACCCACTTTGAGTGAAATTTAAATTTTTTTATATGCCAAAAAAAATAAAAATAAGCAAAATAGTAAAAATTTCAAAACTTTACGAATAGCTTAAAATACCGTCCACCACTTTGAGCGAAATTTTATTTTTTAGGTGCCGAAAAAATAAAAAAATAAAAAAATAAAAAATTTCAAAACTTCACAAAATGGCTTAGAATACCTGTGGCCATGCACTTTGAGTGAAATTTAAATTTTTTTAGGTGCCGAAAAATAAAAAAAATAAAAAATAAAAAACTTCACATAATTGCTTAGAATACCTGTGGCCACCCACTTTGAGTGAAATTTAATTTTTTTAGGTGTCGAAAAAAAAATAAAAATAAGCAAAAAAGAAAAATTTTCAAAACTTCACAGAGTGGCTTAGAATACATGTGGCCATCCACTTTGAGTGAAATTTAATTTTCTTTAGGAACCAAAAAAAATAAAAATCAAAAATCAAAAATACTATTTGGGCATCTAAAAAAAATTAAATTTTACTCAAAGTGGGTGGCTAGAGGTATTGTAAGTCATTCTGTGAAGTTTTGAAATTTTTGATTTTTTATGTTTTTTTTCACCTAAAAAAATTTAAATTTCACTCAAAGTGGATGGCCACATGTATTCTAAGTCATTCTGTGAAGTTTTGAAATTTTTATTTTTTGCTTTTTTTTCACCTACAAAAATTAAAATTTCACTCAAAGTGGGTGGCCACAGGTATTCTAGGCCATTCTATAAAGTTTTGAAATTTTTGGGTTTTTGAATTTTTTTGGGCACCTTAAAAAATTAAAATTTCACTCAAAGTGGGTGGCCACATGTATTCTAAACTATTCTGTGAAGTTTTGAAATTTTTGATTTTTTGATTTTTTTGGGCACCTAAAAAATTTAAATTTCACTAAAAGTGGGTGCGCCACTAGTATTCTAAGCAATCTTGAAGTTTTGAAATTTTTGATTTCTTGATTTTTTTTGAAAAAATTCAACAAATTTCCTATTTTCCCGAAATCTAAATTTTTTTATTTTCTCGACATTTTGATGATTTTTTCTGGAATTTTTTAATTTTTTGGGATTTTCTGAATTTTTTTAAAGATTTTTATGAATTTTTCGGATTTTTTATTATTTTTATTCCAATTCTAAAAAAATGGATTTTTGTTCCTGGAAATAGAATTTTCTGTTGTTTATCAAACGGGTTTTTATTTCGTTCTTAGTGATGTTTTTTGTCGTTAGAATCACTCTATCTCTCTTACAATAAGTCTCTCAAGATCATAAATTTAGGCTTGAGAAAGACAAGTAAAAAACTTATCAGAGTTTGCTCAGACTTTGGAATTGATAATTCTGGATTTCGTCTCTCTACTGCTGCTCTTCGATGATTTGTCTCCTTTTATACTTCTCCACTTCCAAACTAGCCGTTGGACAGTCTTCAGAGGATCATCTTCCAATCTTCTTCTGGGACAGATTTGTATAGAAAGGATTAAGTAGCCGTTGAGTGATAAAATCAGAATCCTGCTAAATTTGGTTGCCCATACAACCAGAGATTTGGTTTCCATAAGTAGAGCTTCTCCAATTTAAAAATCAACTTATCGTGGAATTTGATTGTCAATCAATTTAGGATATCTTGCTATATAAATATTCCTTGCAAAATAGCCTTTTAAGATCGAATCAATCGATTATTTCCATTGGTGAAATCCAAACCAAATCACTAGCCATTGTTTACGTTCTGAGTAAGCAATAAAGACTGGATAAGGTCCTTGTGCTCAGAACTTGACGTCATGGTGGTTTGTTCGGTAGATTCTAAATATATTGATTCCAGTATATAAACTGAGGTACTTCAACTTCTTTGTATGAAGTCTATACCCTGTCTTTTGCGGTGTAGAACTTGGATTTCTTCTTAAAGTTTGGACTTCCAGAATGTAATTACCTGGACTTTGAATACTTCAAAAGCATATGTCAGACTTTACTCATGGATAGTTTTGTTATCATCAAAATCTATTAGGAAGTTTTCTCAACAACTTCAAATCCTCTCCTAGCCTTGTCAAATTTTTTCCCTTCCAACTTTGTTCGAGGTTGAGCAGGCTGATCCTCTAGATTGAGCAATAGATTGTTTGGTTTTTGGCTGATTTCTTCGCATGTTTACATGGTCCTAAACTGAAAGAACGATTCGATTCTCTCTCTGTCGCTGTGTCTTCGAACACAATTGAGGGTTTCGTAGCTCGTTTCAGTTAATTGATTGGATTTCTTCTCCGGTTGCATCGGTGAAAGCACTTGAAAGCACAGGGGAAAAAAGGTTGACTTCTTTTCCTTGCTATATAAGTCGGATTAAAATGTGGTGTTCAGCATTGCTTGGATGAGTTAAACAATGTGTTCTACTTTCCTGAATTTTCTCTCTTGATGAAGGAAACATGCCTTGTTCTGGAGAATTTAAATGATCTTGGGTGGTTCAGGACGATTTTGTGATTGAGGTCACTGAATTTGGGGATGAAGGTGTACATGTTATGATGCCACTGGTTTGCAGGGCTCACTAGCGATATGTAATTGAGCATAGCGTGCTTGATCTAGTTCAATGGGGAATGAAGGTGTTATGTGTGGTTTAACCCTCTTAACTCAATTAGATGCATCTAAGCACTCCTAATTTTATGTATTACTCGCATTAATGCAACATATTCATACTGACTCATGCTTCTTTATATGAGTACTAACGTATTGGTACACGAAAAATTGTTTTTTGATGTGTTGTGAATGTGGTGTCATCTGACATGTCATCTTAGAAAGATCTGTTAAATAAATTTGGAAGATATTGTCATGAAGCATAGATCAACTGCCAAGCCTACATATATATGTGTGTGTGTGTGTGTGTGTGTGTGTGTGTGTGTGTGTTCACCTGAGCGACGTGCATGTGGAGTAGTGCAGACAAAATATCAGATGTAATTATAGGCTACAAAATGTCCTACCCAGTTATCTTGGGGACAATAAGCCTTTGATGTTTGCATGAACATTATCAGCCTCATTAGTTACAATAAATTGGGGCAAATCAAGAAAAACGGCAGTTACGCAAGGTAGAGCATATCATTATTTCCAGCAAGGAGGAAGATTGCTTCTCTTCGTCGTAGTGTCCTGAGGTCGAGAGCTCTGTTCCTTTCCTGTTCTCTCAACTGAAGTAACGTCCCAAGCCCCATCTCTCCAGTAGCCATAACGAAGTTCTGGAACATGTGCCACTTTCTTATAATCTTCATCCTTCTCTTCTAGCTTAAGCTTCTCGGTTAATTCTTCAGGCATTTCACAGAACTCCAGCAATTTGAGCTTGGTGAGGTGCTTGATTCCTGATGGCATACTCTTCAACTGTTTGCATCGCTGGATGATCAATTTCTCCAGGTTAGACATCGCGTCCTCCTCTATCTGCACAAATGTGAGCTCCTCAAAATGATCAAGACCTAATATCTTGAGCTTTTGAAACCCTTTAGCCTTAAAGCATAGTGTTTGCCAATCGTAAACTTGAAGTAACTCAAGATGTACAAGATTGGGCAAATCCTGGAGAAATGGTAGTGGATCTTCCTTAAGACAAGACCATCTTAAATGTAATTTGACAAGAATATGCATGTTTGCTATCCAATGTGGCAATGCCTGCATACGTCCTCTCAGGTAGACCCTTTGAAGTAGTGGTGGTGGAGAAGAAAGGTACTGCAGATCAATGTCTTCATCATTTCCTGATGAAGAAACAGCCAGGGCCTGGAGGTTTGTCAACTTTGCAATTGACCAGCATAATTTCCTTCCATCTTCTTTCTTCAACTTTAGAATGCACAGTCTTCTCAGCTGATTTAGCTTCCCAAGCTCACTTATAACATTGTTGGTTCTATCATCATCCACATCTATGTAGCAAAGCTTTTGTAGAGATTGAAGAGCTCCAATTTGTGCTGGGGTGCTGAAGCCATATTTGTAGTGTGTATAGGATACATTTTGATAACGATATACAAGGAGATGGCAAAGGCGTTGGAGCTTCATGATCTCTATAGGCAATGAAGTGACATGAGTGTGTTTGAGGTCTAGAGTCTCCAAGTTCTGAAGCCTTCCTATGGATGCTGGAACCGTCTGAATTTGAGTATGCCTCAAACTCAAAAACTTTACAGAACGCATGTCTAGTACCTCCACCGGGAACCTCCTTAATGGAGCATTTTGCAAGTCCAAAACACTAAGAAGTTTCAGATCACCAGCGAGAATTCTATATAGGGAAATTTTGTCTACCCCAAATATGTACAAGGACCTGAGATGGGAAAGTGACAAGTTCTGTTGTCCAATTTGAAGCTCGTTGTGAATTGAGCAGCGACGAATTCTATCTGGCCACACAGAGTTTTGTTCGTCAACTATGGCTGCAAAGTTCTGATCTCTTGACTTTGAAAGGATGATATTCCGCAAGAGGCCATGGATTCGGTATGACTTTATCCTCCCATCGCTGTCTTTTTCCACCACATGGATAAGACTCCTATTTACCAGCTCATTGAGGTAATCATCTGCAACTTCTTCCATGGTCTTAGCATCTTTCTTTTCAACAAAACCTTCTGCTACCCAGTGTCTAGTTAGCCTCATGCGCTCAATTGCATGAGCCTCAGGGAATACAGATATCTGTAATAAACAGGACTTTAGGTAGTATGGCAAGTCATTAAAGCTGAGCGAAAGTACCTTCTTCATGTTTTTGAGTTTGTCATTGCCATCAATTTCTGACCGAAGACATCGGCGGACCAAATCCCATTCATCTATTCTCCGCTTGTCTTTCGTAGCCAGGACGCCACTTATGGCCACGATTGCTAGGGGCAGGCCCTCACACTTATTTAAAATGTCTGTACATATCTCCTCCAGATGGGAGGGGCACAAGTTTTTCTTGAATGTCTTCCTGCAGAAAAGCTTCCATGATTGTTCGACCGGCAACGGCTGCATTTCGTAGACCTTCCCATCAAATTCAGTGCAGGATGCCTGTGCCAGTTCACCATTCCGTGTTGTGATCATTATCCGGCTTCTGTGGTTATTGTTAGGCAATGCATACTTGACAGCATCCCATTTGTCCATGTGCCAGGCATCATCAAGAACAATCAGGTACCTTGATCTTCTTCCCTGTAGCAATCTCTTGATCATCAATTTCAGCCCATCGATGTTCATGGTGTCTGCTCCACTTGGAAGCGGCTTCATGACTTTACTGGCAATTTGTTGGAGCATGTCCATCAGGAGCTCTTCTGTCTTTGAAGATGGAGAAAGTGTGACCCAAGCACGCACAGGGAAGTGCTTCTTCACAACCGGATCGTCATAAACTTGCTTTACCAGAGTCGTCTTCCCCAACCCTCCCATTCCAACCACCGATATTACCTCCCTCTCTGGAATGCCGCCAACAAGCCACTGAGTAAGCTTTATCTTGGGCTCTTCAATGCCCACCAGACCAGATTTCTGTACAAAGACTGCATCTGCTCGGTGATCTTGCCACGTGCCGTCTTCGCGGGTGGAGCTCGAACCTTGCGGGGCTCTGTTTAATTTTTCGGACAGTCTCTGATGGCCTTCACAGATGTCGTTCATTCTGGAGCTGATGCTTTTGATTGCAGCGGTCAACCTATATCGAGCTTTCATGTTCCTGACACAGCAAGGGATCTTGTAAAGAAGACCACGCCCCTCGTGATCATGTGCCAAGAGCAGCTTGAATTCATCAAGAGCATCCTCAGCATCATATGCGACTTCCCTTATTTGCTTAATCCATACTTTGACTTCCTCGTCCCCCTCTTCCATGGAATCTGCAACTCTCAGGAATGCCTTGATGCGCTCAAATTCACCTCTCAGCGCGATCATTTCTTCGCGCCCCTCTCTCATATGTTGGAACTCATTCTCGAAAAAGCTGGCAAGCTTGCCGAGCAGATAGATCACTGTACTTTCAGCCATTCTCTATACTTGGCTTTCTGAAATTTCAGGAGTTGCTGGGTTTCATAGCGCCCAAGACTATCGGTTCCAATTTTTTTTTTTTTTCTTCTTTTTGGGTTAAGCTCTGATGATGGGGATAACTCCTGACGATTCAAATTTATAGTTCGGTTTACTCCGTAGAAAGTCAGGTTGGGCTCCACATCCAAACCAAATGGACTGGCGTTTTGTCCTGATGCTCATTTGCCATATCCTTCGCATTATGTTGACATGCAAACTTAGGGAAAAATTATCAAAATAATCTTAAATTTATTGCACTTTTGTCAATTCGATCGTAAACCTTTAATTATACTAATGGAGTCATAAACCTTTTCATATTTTGTCACTTGAATATATCCTGCCAATTTTGGCTGACGTGGACATCATTGTCCTATGTGGCACGGTCATTGGACCATTTTTAATAATTTTTTATTAATTGTTTTTCCTTTTGTTTCTTTTCTTATCTTTTCCCTCTTTACTTTTCTCTCTTTCTTCTTTCCCTTTTCTCTTCTTTTTTTCTTCTCATTTTCCTTTTTCCCTCCGCCAGTCATTGCCGGGCCTCGTTGATGGCCACCGAAGGTCACTAGCCTTAGGCGAGGGCTGCCCTCGCGCCCTCACTTGGGCCGGTGAGGGTGGCCTTCACCCAAGGCTGGTGAGCTCCGCTAGCCACCAACAAGGCCCAGCGAAGGGAAAAAGAACAAAAAGAAAAGACAAGTCAATAAAAAATTTAAAAATATATTATTAAAATTATCAACGTCAACGTTTGTCGTGCCACGTAGAACGACTGGCGTCCGCGTCAATAATTTCTAATCAAAATTGGCCAGATGGACTCAACTGGCAAAATGTGAAAAGGTTTAGAATTACATCGATAAAAGTACAATAGATTTGGGACTTTTTGGATAAATTTTTCCCGCAAACTTATATATTGCTTTTGAAGCTTCTAGTCTCGTTTCACGTATTTTAAATCTTTCCTTCTCTTACTCAAGTTATTCGGTACAATAGTCGTGGATAGAGTGTATGCATCAACTTCTTGAAAGCAAAGACGTTGAAATGCCAAAAGCTCGAGGTTTGTGTTAACGACTGACCATTGGGTGTCTCATTGTTACCCAATGTAAAATGGGAATAGTTCGAACTTATCCTTACAGGGAAAAGTTGACGTCATTTGGGAGACAGAGTAGTTTGATGTTCACCTAGGACTAGGAGTCACTTTGATCCATGGACTCACCGAGATGATTTCATCCATCTTTTTCCCCGCTGTTTGTGCCTTCGTTTAGACTTTGCTTTTCTTGAAGCAATGCTATTTGGTGAATCCATTACATAATTAGCTGTTAGCTCTCAGTCCGTGCTTGTTGTTGTTTTGGGAAAACTCGCAGGACATCATCTGTGTCATGGAAGATAGTCTCGACCCTCCCGTTTGAATTCCCAAATTCATTACTTACGACAAAGGGATTACTAGACCGAAAAAAACTTATTGAATGTAGTCATCAATCCATGTCTGACCGGGCATACCGCAAAAGAAGCTAACGGTAAGGTTGATGTCTTCTGCTAGTTAACTCCTTTGTGTACCTGGATAAGGAAAAAACGCACGGTAAAATTACCTTGTCACAGGCTGAGCCATGAGGTCCTTACAAGGGGGTGTCCTACTAATCTTTCCAGACAATGTATTCTTGTTCAAAGGACAAAGGAGCAATTCGACTACAGTATACTTTCTCAATCAGACTTAATCCAGGGTTAACCTCTTCTTAGAGTATTGTCCAAGTTCTTGAGTGAAGGAAAAAGTAGGTAGATGAATTGAATTTATTTGGTGAGGCAATTCAGCGTGACGAAGAGTGGGCTGACGCAGCATAGATAATGGAACAAGTTAAATTAGCACTTGGGTCCAGATGCAAATTAACGTAAGCAGTGACATAATTAGATGACTGATCAGCATATTAGACACGATAATCATCAAAACCATAAAGAAGAGACTACCATCAAAACTCACATCTCTCTCTCTCTCTCTATCGTGTATTCAATTGTCACTGTCCATTATGGGGAGGCGATTCGAGGCTCATATGGTGTCTGGCTTTTTCTTTGCTAATGTCCAGACCCTTATACTATAAAGAAACGACTTTTTGCCATAGCTTTCTTAACTGAAGCATCAAGCGCCCATAATTTACTGTAAATTTGACGTCGACATCTTGATCTTTGTGGCCCGAATCCAATAAGGTCGCGAGCTCGACATGAAGTCCATCGCTGCAAGATAAGGATTAGAAAGTGACTTTTTTATAGACGATGATCAACCCCTGTTTAATTTTGTCAAATTTAATATCCTCGGTCAAGAGAAAGTCGTCTCGTTTGTCCCGTTTCGTGTGCATGCGCGAGAGTCTTGGTCTTTGTCCGTTTTATCAAACCCTCGTTTGCGTGTTCGAATCGAAGACAATAATCTACGAATCAGCAGAAATATCAAACCATGGAGAAGCAGTTATCATCTCACTTTAGCCAGATACGAAGGACTTGCAGGCTACTTTACTTATTTTACGCGGTGGGCATCAATAATATATTGTGATGGAGGGTGACTTGCCCCTTGATATACTAATAGAATATGACCCTATTGCTCTTCTCTCTAATTTATTTCTGCGAACGGTTAATCATGCATACAGGCTACCGAAAGTTTGCCGCATCTGCTAGGGACGTCATCGAGTCGAGACAGTTCGACAATCAAAGCTCGACTCGACTTAGAATATTCAAGGCTCGATTCTCAACTCCAGCTCGACTCTCGAATAAGTTTTCAATGAGCCTGAGCTCGATTCGACTCGACTCAACCCGACTCGACTCGATTATGTTATTCAATGAGCGTTAATCTAAACCCGAATTGAATTGAGAAGAGTTAGTGAGATTATGTCTCGAGTTTGAGCCCGTGTACGATATACTTTCTTTGAATTCAATTGTGGCCGCGAGAAAATAGAACGGGAAAAGCTCTCACGCACTAAAAGACAAAATAAGGGGCATGATTGTTTTTATAATGGGTTAATATTACGAAAAATCATAAACTGATACACTTAAGACAAATGTAACCAAAACTAATTTTTTAACCACAAAAAACCACAAACTGATACATTTGTGATAAATTTACCCTCCGTTAAATTGAATTAATATCACAAAAAATCACAAGTCATTACACCTGTGACAAACGAGGGGGTAAAATCCCGAACCAGTATACCCGTCAACTGTCACATGTTATTCAACTCAGAAATTGATGATAAAAATTTAACGGAAACTGACGGAGGGTAAATTTATTACAGATGTATCAGTTTGAGATTTTTCGTGGTATTAACTTTTTTTATAATATTTATTATACTTGTGGTGGTGAAAAGGAAAGGTCAAAAACAAAGAAAAAGAAAGCAAAGCACATAGGTTTTGTCCCTTCATTTCCTAGCCCCGGAGCAGCCGCACATAGGAAAGAAAAGGGAGAGATCATGGGGAGATGGCCGCACGGTAAAAGACAGAGTGGGTTTCCTCAATGAACTGGCCGCACCACCGCGCCAATAGACCACAACAAGATAAAAAACACACAAAAAGGGACCCACGTCTTCCCTTTCTTCGACCGACCGTGCGGACGTGTTTGGACACGTGGATTCGTGATATGAATTTTTTTACAACCTATTGAGTTGTTTAATTGTAAATAATTTTGATTTTGATTTAATTTAAATGTGGGAAACACTCGAGCGTGTAAGTGATTGTAACTCCGATTCCCCGATTACAGTGAATTTGTTAGATATAATATATAATTTATGTTTACTGTTCATTACTGTTCATTCTTTCCCTATATAAAGGGACTTGGCCTTGTAGTTCTATTTCATTCAAGTAAGTAATATACACAAAATTTTATCATCTCAACTTGGTATCAGAGCACCATTGTTACATGAGGAGCGCCCATCGAGCTTGCCACACCGTGGCCGCCACGACACCAGCCGCACCGGCCGAGTCGCCTCGGTTCTCCAATAAGACCGAAGCTTTTCCTCACTGCTCGGCATACTTTCGCTGCTCATTTCGGAAAATCGAGACCACCAGCACGCTCGCCGCCCTCAGACGACCCACGTCATGAAATTTCATCGCCAACAGCCGCAGGACGCCGCTGCACGCACCGCCACGCCCCACCGCGCCTCGGACCCAGGTAACCCACCGCCGTTCACCGTTGTTCAGTGGTGTTTTGGACATCTTCCGCCGTGTTTTTTCCAAAAACCGACACCAACCCACGACTCGCCGCCCTCAGTAGAGTCATTCAGTCAAATTTCGCCGCTTTCCTCCGCTGGACGCACCTTCACGCGCCGCTTCAAGGTCTGCGCGTGAGATCCACGCGCCTCCCCCAGCTGGCATGCGCCTGGCACGCGCCCTACACGCACCAAGCACACGCCAGCTGACGTCATCCGCCACGTCATTCGTTGACCAAACGTTGACCGGTTCAGACCAGACCGGTTCCGTTGATTTTCTGGCCGTTTCGACCATTTCCTGATCGGTTTTCGGTGTTTTCCGACCGGTTCTTAAGGTATTTCGACGTCCTGAGTTCGTTTTTGCTGTTATTTTTCTCATATATGCTCTCGGTATACTAGATTATGGTGATTCCATAATAGTAAAGTGCACATCATGGATAGAATGGAAGTCTCCATGCCAATTCAGACTATTTTGAATGGCTCTAATTATATTTTATGGTCTCAAGAAATATCAAGTTTTTGAAAGGACGTCGGCTTTGGCGTTATGTCACTAGACAAATTAGGGTACCTACTAGAATTGCTGAAGAAACTGATGATCAATTTATGGATCGTTTGGATGAATGGGATAGCAGAAATCATCATATTCTCACATGGTTTCGAAACACTTCGATCCCATCTATCCAACTCCAGTTTGGCCTTTTTAATACAGCAAAGGAAGCTTGGGATCTTCTTGATTGTCGTTATTCCAGTTCAGATGTTGCCCATCAATATCGATTGTTAGGGACTTTATATCACATGCGTCAGGAGACAGGTCAGTCCATTAATGATTTTCTATCATCTATGCATGCTATTTGGGATCAGTTGACCTTGTGTGAACCATGCTTGGAAGGGGATAGTAACATTCGCAAAATTGCTGAACATCGTGACCGTATTCGTGTCATGTAATTTTTTATGGCTCTGAATAATGAGTTTGAACCTGTGAGAGCCTCCATTCTACATAGAGATCATTTTCCTTTTATTGAGACAGTTATATCAGATTTACTGAATGAGAATACTCGGCTAGCTACCTTGAAAACGCAACGTCCTACTGTGCCCATATCCATGCCTACTGATGCAGTACCTGCCGCTTCGAGTTCTTCCTCCATGCGCCGTCCATTTTGCAAACATTGTCGCCGACATGGTCATCTGGCATCAAATTGTTATCGGCTACGACCTATGCAACCCACAGGATTGACCACTCAGCCTCGTAGCCGAGGTCCCTCTATCGGTCCATCTGCCAATGCTGCCACTGTCGAAGCTTCTTCCCATGGATCGTCCCACACACTAGTGTCTCTAGAAGATCTTCGCACCGTTCTCCGAGAATCTGGTACCTTTACCCCTCCTATTCCTAGCACTTCTACTATGTCTACTACTCTAGGTATTTCTAATTCTTGGTTCTTTGATTCTGCTTGTTGCAATCACATGACATCCAACTCTGCCTTATTTCAGTCTAAATCCTCCGCTTTACATGCACCTCATATTCTTACTACCGATAATTCACATATGAGAGTTAGTCATACAGGAAACATTTCCACATCTACATTATCTTTAACTAACACATTCCTAGTTCCTAAACTCTCACTCAACTTGATCTCTGTCGGCCAATTGTGTGAACTTGGTCTTGATATTCACTTCTCTTATCATGGTTGTCATATACAGGATCCTCGGACGAGACAGACACTTGGGACAGGCCGTAAAGTGGGGCGTCTCTTTGAGCTTGTTTCCCTAAATATTCCGACCTCCTTTGCTGCTTGTGCTGCCACAGTGTCATCTGAAACTTGGCATTCTAGGTTAGGTCATGTTTCCTTTTCTAGGTTACGCTCTTTAATTTCGAGTGGTCATTTAGGTTCTGTTGACACTAAATATTTTGACTGTCTACCTTGTAAGTTGGGAAAACATCATGCTTTACCGTTTCAGACTAGTGATTCTGTGTCTCATGCTCCTTTTGATCTCATTCACTCTGATATATGGGGACCTTCTCCCACTCCCACCATGGGTGGCTCTCGCTATTTTGTCATTTTTGTGGATGACCATTCTCGGTATACCTGGCTTTATCTTATGAAAAATCGTTCTGAACTTTCTCGTATTTATCGTGATTTCGTTGCTATGGTTAAAACCCAATTTTCACGGGATATTAAGATTTTTCATACTGATAATGCTATGGAATATAGAGATACAGAATTTCTTCGGATTCTTTCTCAAAATGGTACTATCATTCATCGCTCTTGCCCTGACAGCTCTCAACAAAATGGTAGAGCTGAACGTAAGCATAGGCATATCTTAGATGTTGTACGCACTCTGCTCATCTCTGCCTCTTGTCCTGAACGGTTTTGGGGGGAAGCTTGTCACACTGCTGTTTACACTATTAATCGTACTCCATCACCTATTATAGGTCACATCTCTCCATACGAGCGTTTGTATGGTAGTGTGCCAAATTACACTCTTCTACGTGTTTTTGGTAGTGCCTGTTTTGTGCACATTCATCCACATGAGCGCACGAAATTAGAACTCCATGCCCATGTATGCTACTTCCTTGGATATGGCATTGAGCACAAAGGGTATAGATGTTGGGATCCCACTTCCAATCGTCTTCGTGTGTCCCGTCATGTCACTTTTTGGGAACACAAGATGTTCTCTTCTATTCATCCCTTCGACCCCTCTGCTCATGTTCCTTTCTTTACCAATCCTTCCATGGACTTATTTCCAGAAGATACCACACTTCCGTCCACATCTGACTCTTCCATTCCAGATGTACCTTTCCCTCATCTTGAAGCAGGGCCTTCTGGTGACCCCACTTTGGCCACTTCTGACGTGTCTGCACCTTCCGCGGATTCTCCACCAGCGGTCATTCCTTCCTCCTCTGATCGTTGCCCCACCAAAGTAAGTCAACCTTTTGTTTGGGTTCGAGATTACCATTGTTATTCTACGATAGCTTCCCTTCATGAACCCCGCACATATAGAGAAGCTAGTACTAACCCTCTTTGGCATAAGGCAATGGCAGATGAGTTACAAACTTTAGACAAATCGCATACTTGGAATTTAGTTGCTCTGCCTCCTGGTAAGTCCGCTGTCGGTTGTAAATGGGTGTACAAGATTAAGACAAAAGCAAATGGTACTGTGGACCGCTATAAAGCTCGCCTCATTGTGAAAGGCTTCACTCAAAAATATGGCATTGACTATGAAGAGACTTTTGCCCCTGTTGCACGTCTTACTTCTGTTCGCAGTCTTCTTGCTGTCGCCGCTGTTAAGCGTTGGCCTACGTTTCAGATGGATGTCAAAAATGCATTCCTAAATGGCGATCTCACCAAGGAAGTTTATATGGTACCTCCTCCTAGCTACACTCATTCTTCCCACCAAGTGTGTCGATTACGTCGTGCATCATATGGATTGAAACAATCTCCTCGTGCATAGTATTCCAAGTTTAGTTCCACCATGGCATCTCTTGGCTTTAAATCTAGTCCCCACGACCACGCTCTTTTTGTTCGACATACTTCTCGTGGGTCTATTCTGCTGCTCTTATATGTCGACGATATGGTTATTACTGGAGATGATCGTCCCGGAATTTCAAAACTCAAGCATTATCTTAGTCAACAGTTCGAGATGAAGGATCTTGGACAACTTAGTTATTTTTTAGGCTTGGAGGTTACCTCAGACACATCTGGTTATTATCTTTCGCAAGCCAAATATGCCACTGATCTTTTTTCTCGAGCACGACTCACGGACACCAAGGTCGTTACGACCCCTCTTGAGATCAATGCCAAATTTGATGCCGGTGATGGGACTCCTCTCCAAAACCCTACCCTCTATCGACAGCTAGTTGGCAGTCTTATATATCTCACTATTACTCGCCCTGACATCGCTCATGCTGTTCATATTGTCAGCCAGTACATGACAGCGCCTCATACAACTCACTTTGCTGCAGTTCTTCGTATTCTTCGCTATGTCAAGGGTACGTTATTTCATGGCCTTCACTTTTCTGCTCATTCGACATTAGAGTTGACTGCCTATTTAGATGCTGACTGGGGTGGTGACCCTCAAGATCGTCGCTCCACTACGGGTTACTATTTTTTCTTGGGCACTTCACTTATCTCCTGGCGTAGCAAGAAACAATCCACTATTGCTCATTCTAGTACAGAAGCTGAATATCGATCTCTTACTAATACCACATCGGAGTTATTATGGTTGCGATGGCTACTGGAAGATATGGGAGTCCGTCATCATAGCGGGACAATCCTTCATTGCGACAATCGCAGTGCTATCCAAATTGCACATAATGATGTTTTCAACGAACACACCAAACACATTGAGATAGATTGTCACTTCATCCGCTCTCATGTTCTTCGTGGCACTCTACAACTTGTCTTTACTTCATCAGCTGATCAGACTGCCGATATCTTCACAAAGACACATCCACCTGGGCGCTTCCTAGATCTTCTCTCCAAACTCCAGTTGACTTGTTTCAACTCACCTTGAGTTTGTGGGGGGATGTTAGATATAATATATAATTTAGGTTTACCGTTCATTCTTTCCCTATATAAAGGGACTTGGCCTTGTAGTTCTATTTCATTCAAGCAAGTAATATACACAAAATTCTCTCATCTCAACTGAATTATTTGCCGCTGGCTCTCCCCGTGGATGTAAATACCGACACTCGGACAGAACCATGTAAATCTTTGATTTTTTTTATTGTTTCTCGTTTATTTCTTCGGTGATTTTCACATTAACTTAATTTACAAATTCCCGGTTAGCACTTCCACGTTAATATTACAACAAAGTTGATAGTTCTAGATCCATATATACGAATGAATATGCAATGTTCGATTGGGCTCGTACTATTTGTGATTGCGCTCGGCTCAATAAGTACTCGAGCTACTTGAACTCAAAAATAACCGAGCCGAGTTTGAGCAATCCACGAGTCAAATTCGAGTAACCGAGACTCGTTCTCATTTCTTGTGGGAGTTGGTTTTGTCTTAGTGAAGTGAAAATTACAGTATTGATGACAAACCAAACCATAAAGAAATGAACCTTCGATAACGCCAGACATTTCAATTCGTACCTGCGTGTCTAAATTGGATTCCTCCTGTGCCCGAGAGAAAATCAACCTTTCAAAGCATGATTTTACAATTCCTTAGTTTGGTTTGTGGGCAGGTCACAAGAAATCCTTTTCTCTAGTGTAAATTCAGCAATTATTGAGTTGGTAATACAATAAGAAATTTGGATTGAAATCGCTTGATGTACCTAACGTATTCAACCGTCCTCCAACTCTACCATTACGCAATAATGGTGCTTGAAGCTAGAACTATGCGCAAAATGCAATGAACTTTGGTCAGTAGGTCTTAATCATTGATGGTGAAGTTGGCAGTCGTGCCCCATCGATTCCAATCTACATCCTCTAAAGAAGTATCGTTGGGCTTCGTCCAAATTACTTGCTGTTTGGACTAAAGGTGGTGTTTGGCTCCATTTGAATGGACAGTTCATACCGTGATGTAAAATTGCTAACACATTCCCAAGGAGTGCACTCTCGAATTCAAAAGGTTTTCACAAATCATTTGCTTTTAAAAAACTGTAGTGCGCTCACGTATTCTCTTAAAAACTCATGAAATGTTCAGCTCGTCTCATTGAAAATCATCGGTCCAGAGGATATTTCCTTAATTTTAATCGTCATGACCTAGGCGATAATGACGATCGGCAATTCTTTTAGGGTCAATGACATCAGGGGTGTTGGCCAAGAAAGAAAATGACATCAGGGATGGTCGAACAGTAATCAAGTTTTGTCAATCATATCCAAATTCGTGACCTTATTGATCTAGTGTTTACTTTACAATTGATGTCCCAATGGCCTACACCAAGCATGAAAGAACATATCTTAATCTTTAATGATCTTTATGAGTCAGCACGATGAAATTGGCACCACTATGTGATGGGGAGTTCATTGAAAATGTTAAGATTCCCAACATTGTATATACTTCACTTATGGCATTTTCCATTAAAATTTGTACACTTTTTACGATCACGCCACAATGGAAGCTTCTTCTTATTTCTTTCCCTTTGTGTATAAAAAAAAGAACGAGAAAGAGATATTTTCTGAGGAAAGATGCATTGACGACAAGTTTGAGGTTGTTGTCTTCGTGTAACGAAGGATTCCTTAGCGCGTAACCTGCGTGCTCGTGACATGGGGGCTTCATTTTTAGCAAACTAAACAAATTAAATATATCATTTAAGATATGAAAAATTACAAAGAAAGAATAAACAAAAACTTGGCTTACTTCTTTTTTTTTCTGACACTCATAATATACTTTATTTGTCATCCTATACAAATCGGTCATACTCATGGAATGGTATTCACAAATATGGATCCCTGCAACTGCAAGGAACAAATAAAGATAGTGAAAAGACATTATTTTTTCTCATCCTTTTAATATAGAAATATCCTTTATGTTCAATACAAGTTTGTTTCTATTGAAACTTAAGGACATCCCCTCATAAATTATACTAAGTCCGTGAAGTGTTTGCAATGCAGATATGCCACCATATTTGCAATGGAATGTTAATAAGGCTGAACAGTTCTCTGGACTTTTCATCTCTCGCTTAAACCTGGTCGAAGTTTGGTTTGAGAAAAGCTACAGAATGACCGAGCATTGCCGGGTCGAAAACGGGCCTTCAAATATGTTTGGGAATTCATTTACTGTAAACTCGATTACATCGAATCTTCCATGGCAGAGTAAACATAGACACCCTAGAAAATATGGATTCACAGAAGATACAGACACTTATTTCCAACAAGGAGGTAATTCAGTACTCCTCATACTAGAACTCTGCGAACGAAAGCCCTCTTCCTCGACCGATGTGACGTCCCAACCTTGCTCTCTCCAATAAGCGTAACGAATTTCGGGAACGTGCGCAACTTTCTGATAGTCCTCATTTTGTTCATCCGGCTTAAGTTTCTGGACTAATTCATCGGGCAGATCGAAGAACTCCAACACTTTGAGCATGTTTAAGTGCACGATTCCTAATGGCAGATCCTTGAGCAATCTGCACCGCTGGACGATCAACTTTTCTAGAGAGGGCATTGCTCCCTCCTCCACCTGGATGAACTCGAGCTCCTCGAAAAGATCAAGCCCTAACATCTTGAGTTTCATGAATCCTTTGGCCTTAAAGCACAAAGTTTGCCAATTATAAACATGCAGCAACTCAAGATGAACCAGACTGGGCAAATTTTGAAGGGATTCCAGTGGATCATCCCTTAAACAGGACATTCTCAGGTATAGTTTTACGAGGCCGTGGTGGTTAGCAATCCAGCTTGGTAAGGTCTGTAAATGTCCCCTCAAGTAGATCCTCTGAAGTAGTTGCGGAGGAGAAGAAAGGTGATGCAGATCGATTTCTTCATCATCATCGAGTGCATAAACAGCCAGTGAGGAGAGTTTGGTTAACTTTGCTATTGATGAGCACAGATTCCGTCCGTCTTCTCTCCTCAACTTTAACACACATAACCTCCTTAATTGATCAAGTTTCCCCAGCCCCGTCATATTGCTACGGTTTCTATCGTCGTCCACCTCTATATAACATAGCTTTTGCAGAGACTGCAGAGCTCCAATATCTGCGGGGGTTTTGAAACCATATTTATAGTGTGAATAAGATATGGTCTCATACCGATACACAAGGAGATGACGCAGTCGCTGAAGCTTTGCTATCTCCACAGGCAATGCGATGACACGAGTGTCCTTAAGGTCCAGTGTCTCTAGGTTCTGAAGGTTCCCTATGGAACTTGGAATGGTTTGAATATGGGTAGATCTCAAGCTTAGAAACCTAAGACAATTCATGTCAAGTACTTGAGCTGGGAAACGGGTTACTGGAGCATGTTGTAAATCGAGGACACCGAGAAGGTTGAATTCAGATGAGAGAGCGTCATCTACAGAAGACTTGTCTGCACCAAACATGAACAACGATCTGAGACGGGAAAGTGACCGGTTTTGTTGCGCAATCTGAAACGCTTTGTGTATGGAGAGGCGACGAACTCTTTCTGGCCACAGTACTCTGTGTTCATGGTCTATGATTGCATAGTTCTGATCCCTTGCCTTTGAAATGATTAGATCTAGCAAAAGGTCATGAACTCGACACATTTTCATTCTTCCATCACTTGTGGTCTCTGCCACTTGGATGAGGCTTCTGTTCAAGAGCTCATCGAGGTAGTCCTCAGCAACTTCTTCCTGGGTCTTACCTTCTTTTCTTTCAACAAAGCCCTCTGCTACCCAGAGTCGGATTATCCTCATACGCTCGACAACATGAGTCTCAGGGAATATGCTTAAATGCAAGAAACAGGACTTTAAGTAATAAGGCAAATCATTGAAACTCAATGAAAGTACCTGCTTCAGGTTTTTGAGCTTTTCATTGGCATCAATTTCAGAACGGAGACTGCGAAGGACAAGTTCCCATTCATCAATTCTTCTTATGTCTTTTGTTGCCAGAACACCACTGATGGCCACAATTGCTAAGGGAAGTCCTTCACACTTTTTCAAGATCTGTCGACAGATTTCCTCCAAATGGCTGGGGCACAATTTCTCTTTGAATGTCTTCCTACAGAAAAGTTCATGTGACTGTTCAGATGACAAGGGCTTCATGTTGTAGACCTTCACTGCGCATCCAGTGCCAGATGCTGATGCTAGATCTGATTTCCTTGTTGTGACCATTATTCGACTGCCGTTGTTATTGTTGGGTATTGCACATTTGACTGCATCCCATTCGTTCATATCCCATACATCGTCAATAACGATTAGGTATTTCGACCTCCTTTCCTGGAGGAAGTCTTTGATCATCATTCTAATGCAACTGCTATCGGAAGTTTCTGCTTCAGCTGGAACTGTCTTCATGATGCTACTGGCGATCTGTTGAAGCATGTCTAACAGCAGCTCTTCCGTCCTTGATGAAGGAGAAAGAGTGACCCAGGCACGAATTGCGAATCGTTTCTTCACTGCTGGGTCATCATAAACTTGCTTTACTAGGGTCGTCTTCCCCAAACCTCCCATGCCAACCACCGAAATTATTTCGCATTGTGAAACACCTTGGACCAACCATTTGACAAGCCCCTTTTTGGGCTCTTCGATGCCCACCAGATCAGATTTTTCTACCAGAAGTGCATCTCCTCGATGGTCTTGCCATTTGTTGTCTTCATAAGAAGAGGTTGAGGTTGAACCTCTCTCAGTTGTGCTGAAACCGTCGAACAGTCTGTGCTGTCCTTCACAGATACTTTTGATTCTGGGGCTGATGCTTTTCATAGCTGAAATCAGTCGGTGTCGAGCTTTCCTGTTTCTGACGCTGGTTTGAATCATTTGTAGAAAGCCCTCAGTTTGATGATCCTGCACTGAGAGTTGCTTATATTCATCAAGAACATCCTCAGCTTCATATGCAATTTCTCGTACTTGCTTAACCCATACTTTGACTTCTTCATTGCACTCTTCCATGGAATCTGCAGCTTTTAGGAAGGCCTTGATGCGCTCAAATTCTCTCATCAGAGACATCCACTCTTCATGACCCTCTCTTTGTTGTTGCATCCCATTCTCGACAAAGCTTTCAAGCTTGCTAAGCAGATACAGCACTGCACTTTCTACCATTCTCTGCTTGGAACTTTGCAAGATCAGAAAGTCAGTGGCTGTCACAATACTACAAACTTTGTCTGCGATTTTGTGATTCAACTTGATGTGCATGACTAAATAGACTGCTCGTGTTTATAATAGACTAAATGCTTCAACTTCTTGGGCTCCAAAACCAATTAGACAAGTTTACTTTCTGCTGTACTGGTTGAGTACAATTTCTTAGAGCATTCATTTCTTTTAAAGCTACTAGTCTCTTCTTATCTCTGACTTAGCTTGGCTCTCAGAGATTTCAAGTTCCACTCCGCTTCTTGATGCTTGCATCGTAGATATACTCTAATTACTAGAGATGTCAGGTCCCACTCATAAAATGTAAATCTGTGCATATAGTCTCGAAAAGCTAAGGCCTCTGAACTGTCTAAACTTTAAATACCGGTATTAGTTATAGACTCGGTGAAAATTTCATGCCTCATTGTTACTTGCAAACATGATTTGAGGGGAGGCCAAATTCATTTATGGTGTTCAAGAAATGATTGTTCTTGAGAGACGAGAAAACGAGCCCAATCATTACTGTGACGCCGGAATTCATCGAAGACAGTAAAAAGAGATTCACCTCAAAGCATTTTGATCTAGATTTCGCTTTTTATATTCCTCTACTTAAGTCATTCTTATCCTCGAGAAGTTCATCTCCTTGTATAAACACAACAGCAGATTCGTCCGTTCGTTGACATAATCGTCTTCTTTTAACTTTTCGCAGGGCAAATCTGTCGCAGTCGATCCCAATCTAGAGAATAACCTTTTGAGCGCGTCTTAAATTGAGAATTCGCAGTTATGAGACCGACTAAACCCCGAGTAGCTCATCTCACTTCGAAAGTGCACAGACGTAATCGATGACGAATAAGAAGATGATAAATGAGCTGTATATGATCATGAACCATGCTTGCTTCTCCTAGAAGATGTGCATAGTTTATCAAAATGTCGGTATCCATTACGTGGCGATAATTCATTCTTTGATACACAGGTGTATGCTCACTTTGTTCTCAAAAGGGCCAAAACTAGGGATGAGCAACTTGGACTGCCCAAACCAGGACCGGACCGAACCGACGGGTTTGGTCCGGTTCTCGGGACTATCGGTCCAATTCCCGGATCCTAAAAGCAGAACCGGTTTCCGGGCGGTCCGGTTCCCGGTTCCAAGGGGGAACCAGACCGGATTGGACTGACTATTTAATATATTTTTTTGTTATTTTTTTCTTTAAAAAAATTAATAAAATGTTAACTAAACTCTAAGTGAACTTCATTATCATAAATTCATTGATAAAAATTAGTAAAATGTGAATTAAACCCTAAGTGAACTTCATTAACAAAAATTAGTAAAATGTGAACCAAACCTTAAGTGTTTAACCAAAAAAAAAAAAAAATTAAACTCTAAGTGACCGGTTCCATTAGACCGGACCGGAACCGGACCGGACCGGGAACCGATCACCCCTAGCCAAAACAAAATGTATATACACGGGTGTATATGCTTACCCAACTAGATAACTAGTGTATGATTAGAAAGCATGATTTTGTCGTTGTTTTGTGGAGTAATTTGGAGTAGATTTTCAATCACCGCGAATATATATCACTTAAGGAAAATCCGAAATGACCAAGTCGAACTTGAGAAGGTGAAACCGTGAAATCAAGCCATTTAAAAAAATTTAATGAATGGGAGAGAAAATGACGGGATAAATCATCTATTATATTCTCTTCTTTTTTACCAACTGCAAGTAATAAGGGTCTAATTTCCTTAATTACCCAACTTCCATGTAGCCTCCTTCGATTTTCTTTTTTACTCATTGTTGAAGTCAATTAAACCACTCTCTGTCTCTCTCTCTCGTTTCAGCAAAGTGCTTGCCAACTCAAAAGATCAAAATTTCGCCCCGATCAAATCGTAAACCCAAATTGACTTTTATAAAATTCTATTCATCCATGACGCCCCAAAGTTTCTTTACAACGTGATTTCATAGCTCGACAACCTCTACAATTAACCAATAAACTCAGAATTCAACACCGTCCAGAAATTACAACTCTAGTGAGAAGTTATCTACAATTAAAAGGAATCGAGACTTGGAATTCTTACCGAGCTCTTCGAAAGGATGTGAATGCTACGTGTCGAGGTATCGAATGGCTTGATGAACCGAAACCCTTCCTCGCTCTCTCCTGGTTTCTTTCTTTTCTCTCTTCCTTCTCTCTTCCTCCCCACTACTTCTCCTCTTCTTATATTTGACACCAAGCCGCAGCAATAGTTGAAAAATTTTGCTGACGAAAGTAGGCTGAGGTGTAGCTTCATGGGATTAAAATAGGGTACCAAGAATTGGACAGATTTCATTTTTTTTTTTTGGGGGGCACATTTGTTAGGGAATACAAATGAGGAGTGACTTTGATTCAATGGAGAACAAGTAAAAAAAACATGAGGGTATAATTTTTTACAAAATGAAAGGACCCAATTCCTCCATTTTTTACAACCCCAAGTTCCTTAATCACCCAACTCGCACGCCTCACACGTGTGCATTTCTACGTGAAAGCCAAAAGGGTGAGTGAAAAGTAAACAAGCAACTCCTACTTCGGGCGTACCTCGAGAATGGTTTCTTTTTTACTGCTCGAAAGAATTTGTGTTGCTATTTATGATTTATCATAAAATCTCACCATGAAATTTCATATAACCTCCTTGAATCAACCACGATGTGAAAGGACAGACGGATAAAAATGAATATTATTTTTTCTTTATGAATGAATGAATAATAATACAACGCGTGATCCCGATTAGAGGTAAGCAGTCTTGGGTTCCGTACAGGTTCCACCTGGAACCTACACGAAAAATATGAATCATTAACAAAGTAAAAGTCTTCGTCATAAAATGGAAGTTCAGACTAGTGATTTTAGATTTTACACTCATCATCGAATGCCATGAAATACCGCAAGATCGCACGAAAATATAAACCAAGAAAAACACA
Source organism: Syzygium oleosum (assembly GCF_021117445.2). Lineage (NCBI taxonomy): Eukaryota > Viridiplantae > Streptophyta > Magnoliopsida > Myrtales > Myrtaceae > Syzygium > Syzygium oleosum. The sequence continues at coordinate 8,767,604 of NW_026607499.1, read as the reverse complement.
AAAACTTGTTCGAGATTCCACCTATTTAGAAATTCGAACCTACCCATCGAAATAGATTTTCTAATTTTTTGAACCTCAAACCTACGTACCCTGCAAACCCTAGATACTGGAACGGGCACACCGATTCGATTCTCAGGTTTCAGGTGCCCACCTCTAGTCATGGTAGAAGCAAAGATCTCAGGTGGTGTCCTCAATTCCATTTGAAATTATCAGAGTAAAGTATAAGTAGAAGGTAAGTGATCCCTCAACATCATAATCATCATTACAGAATAATAACATTACTTATCATGGTGGGGGCCGAGATTGTTGAGTCAATCTTTAGTTTCTTTAAATGACTGCGTGAGTCCATTAAGGTGTTTTCGTCTTGTTGGTCTTGTAATATCGCTTCCAGTCCATTTCATTCGCCTGTACATGAGCCCCATGGAAGCGGTCAAGCACGTGGAATTCCCAACAATTGGACAGAAAAGAAATTGTAATGGCTCGGATACAAACAATTGCTTCCACAAAGTCATGATCGCGACGCGCTTGCAAACGAAGGCGATTCGTCGCAGCTAATTGAGACGTTTTGTTTATGACATGGGATATCTATAATAATATGTTCACTCGCATCATAAGTAACATCGGCAAGTATTGACACAAAACGTGATGAACGACACAACCCTTAGAAAACAATATGAGACTGGGTACTTAAACGTAACCAATAACTTGCATACGTATTAATGTCCATTTTTTGAGATGATTCGTCAAATGAGTTATAGATGGCTGACGAGCCACCAAATGAGTTTGCTTGGCAAACCGTACGTTTCGTTCAGGGTGTGAGGCCATTATGATAACTCCTATAGGGGATAATTACACTAGCCACCTCCTCTCACCGTTTGATCTGTAAACAAAAACATGTATGTTTCAAAGCTTGCTATATTCACTTGTTTATCTCACTTTATCATAATTATGATTCCACAAGTAGGAGACAAGTTATTTTGGTTGGAAGCATCCTATATTAGTTCTGGAATAGTTAGATTAAGCTTCATTTGTTTCATGAAAAATGAACGCTATTGAAAAATATTTTCAAACGGACTTATTTTGAAGAAACGATCTCATTTTTATATATTTAATGGTATTTTTCAAATCATATGAAAGTTACTTTTCGACATTTATTACCGATAATTCTATATCACACATAGAAAGTGTCAAATACAACCCCACATATTTACATTCTCTTTAGTGACAAAGGTAATTCCCACCTAAAATTAATACACTGAATCGCTTTTGTTCTCACTCCACCCAGCACTGAAGCCCAAGGTTTGAACCCTTTTCATCTCACGAAGAAGGGGAATACCGATGCGACAATCTCCCTTTTGACATATACAATATAAGCTACGGTCCAAAGGATCGCCACAAGCAAAACCACTTTTAGCGATGATATAGAGGGACCAACGAGAGAAGCGTCCTTGAAGTATCCAACTAGCATCATTCATGAAAAATCAAGTTTGGATTTTAGTTTCATAAATTTAACATCTGTTATCTTGAATGGTTTAGAAGGTAATACCAATGCAACACCCCCAAAGCTCATCACTTAATCGATCTGACCTCCATACACATTAACAGAAGAGATCGAATGCAAAAGTTCGTCATTCAAAGAGAACAATCAGAGAAAGTTTCCAGAATAGCCTTCCAAGCATATGGCTCATTTTCAACAGACCTAATCTTTCATTTTTCTGTTGGCCAAGACAAAATCGATATTCCTACAGAACAACCAATCTTCGACAATGCATTAAAAACAAATGCCCAACCTTGAAACTTGATTGACTCTGGCGACAGGTCACAAGACGTAAGACTCCACAAATTGCGGCTAGATTCATAGAGCTATCCAAATAACATTAGCTGGTCAGATTGGGTCATGAAATCTGGCGTACCTTATAAGATGCAACAAAGTGCCAACACTTTGACATAAGTAGTCAAGCAAATTTTAGGTGGAGATGCTTTGACTGTTGAAATATGAATAATCCATAGGAAATGATCCTGACACACCAGCTAATCTTCACATGTATGGAGGAAGATTCTAAAAGCAAATATGCGCAATAAAAATCTCCTTTATGTAAGGAAGACTGCTAGTGGTGTTTTCAAATCGTACATGGGGAGACAATCGGAAAGCCCTTTCAAATTAAAGGCATGGAATTCAATGATCTCACGATCGTAGTTAATTAAGTTACCATGGATAAATTTCCTTTATCTTTCATTGATAGAATAGAATAACCAAATATACGTCCAAGAGAAAAACCTTCTCCTTCCGTGCTCACTATTCTAACTCGCCTTAACAATGCCAATAACAATGTAAAAATGACGAGCAAAACCACATTATAAAGAGCCCAAATAAGAAAATAACCAGAAGTTTCACGTAAAGAAACCCTACATGATATCTATATGACTCATCCCGCTGCTTACACCGCGATCTGCTGTATTCTCCTCCTCTGTGGGCTGACAAAGGCAACTCCTATCTCCATGGATGGTTTAGCAACATGAGTCCCTCGAACTCCGTTGTCCCATTTCGACTAATGTAGTTTGTCACGATATATTTTCTCCTCTACACCCAAACATTAATATTGGAAACCTTGAAGTGCAGAAGTCTCGTGCCAAGTGCGATTGCCTTCTGTTTTCCTCTCCAGATAGTGCAACCTAATCATTCAAGGCAGAAACATATTCAATGACAGCTAGCATAATGGAACATACATTCAAACTAACCTCCATACCAGTCAATTTTCAGCATTTCCAACCTAAACCAACTACATCCAATTTCATTGAACACAACTGTCTCCTTCTAATAATCAACTAAACAAAGTTCACTGAACCTGACGAAATCAAGAACATGCAAGTATAAAAGTAGCGAGTACTCTGTGAGAAACTATATTATGAAGGATCTCCAATACATTATCACAAGGAAGCAAATTCGACAGTGATTGACAGTGGCAATTTTAACACTCATTGATTTAGCAGACAGAAAATGCACTCAAATTGGCAACAACCGTTTGCTCCTCAGGTGTACATGGTGAAGCCACCTTGTCTCCTTGAGAAAAATATCAGTCGCCTGACCTATTAGCTAGGATACTAAAAGAAATTAAAATCTCCAAAATAGAGCAAGAACACAGCTCAGGAACCAAATGATCAGACATAGCTGGTTTGGGTATTCTGATGGCACAACTCTGAGAATCACTAATTTAGCAAAAAAAAACTCTGAGAATCACTATAATGATATTTCTGAAAAGCATCCTTCAAAGAACACATTCGCTATGTAAAAATTGAAACAAAAAAAAAGTCAAGATAAAAAGAGCCTCCCAAATGCACTTAAATCAAACCATCTTTATGCAAGCTAAAGCCACTACTTACCACAGTTATCAGTAATTCAGTCCTCATCATCGGAGTTGTCAAATGTGATTTTCTTAGCTTTCGGAGCATCTGCAGTAATTTCTCTGAAGTGAGCTCCATAAAGCTTTGATTCCTGCCAAGTGAGAAAAGAACATGAAAACAAAGATAGCAATACAGTTTCTATGGTAACACGTGAATAGCACGACCTTGAAAGAACTTTGAGTTAACAGCTTATTTTTTGTTACATATGTGGTAAAACCACATAAATTACTGCATTTGGAAGACAAATTAATCAAAATAGTACGCATCTTCAATCAGATTAAGAAATAGTAAAACTACATCAATGAGATAATTGCATTTGTATGATGTAGGACATTCATTCAGTAGAATGTAAATTTTCAATCAGACCATGAAATGCAGAATTACTCAAAATATATATATAGTTATCAAGTTATCAAGTGAACAGAAAATTAAAATTTGTAATTACAATTGATGGACTTTCTTTCACTACTACTGTATAAAATTTATCTAAGTTATCAATAGGTAACTTAATGATGAATTCTCTTTCTAGTAGATTCGTATAATCAATCTGATTGGTTAATTTTAACGGAGAAAGGTAGTGGAATGGAGCATTCTGATAGTGTGCCATGCGGCTCAAGAAACAAAGCTTCATTCTGATCACTTTACTAATTTTGCAATAGATTCTACTAATTGCTACACAGCTATTCACAGACTCTGCAGCAAGATGACCTCAATAATGTTTGGCCTAATATGCTCCACCAAATTAAGAATGCTGGCAAGAAAGGAAGCATCATACAAAATTGCTCGAACAAAATGCAGCGTTTCTGCAAGGAAAAAAGATGCGTGAAAACACACATACCTTCTTCTTCACGTGAGTACCGAACTTCAGAAGAGAAGCAGGCACAACTTGCCCAGCTTCTCTGAGAACATTGACCAGCTCCCCAGCAAGCCCCTGTCAGCAACCACAGGTCAATCATCATCACTGCTAATTCCTAAGGCAAGAAATAATCCTAGAGACTTTCATAGGTAACCTTGTTCTCTTTCGTGAAGAATGTGTGTGCTACACCCTTATTTCCAGCACGTCCAGTCCTTCCAATTCTATGGACGTAATCCTCTGTTGTTAGAGGAAAACTATAGTTAATCACGACCTCAACATCCGGAATGTCCAATCCACGAGCAGCAACATCAGTGGCAATCTGCAGACATATCGGGCAACTCAAGCTTTAAGGAATTGACCACCACGCAGCAAAAAGAAATCATGATGCCTGACTGCTGTTAAGGAATTGCACTAGTACTCCATTGACCTGACTACTGTTTAATTGTTTGAAAAAAGTTACATAAGCGACAAAAACTAAAACATTGGTTGATAAAACATACCATCAAAGGACAGGTTCCCTTCTTAAACAATTGTAGTGCCATTGTGCGCTGATGTTGTTTTTTATCGCCATGGATAGATACAGCATTCCAGCCTCTATAAAAAGAAATTGGAGAATGAGACAACAAATGTACGATGAAGGGTTAGAGATGCATTAGTTCATTCACTTAGCCCATTTCATGACCTGACTTGACAGGAAAATACCTTGCTTGAAGCATCTGTTCTACACGAGAAGCTTCATTCTTGTACAAGACAAAGACCAATACCCTGTTACTGATAAATGGAAAAATCGACGATATCAGATGGTGCAAGATGTCATTGCTACTGCAAAACTATAAAGATAAACTATTGCGCATGGTTTCTGTTAGCTTTGCACAAAACTTAAGGGGTAATAGTTAAAAGAGGCCCAACCTATTTAAGCTATAACATACAGCAGGATCAGATTCAGAATAAAAGACCACAAAACAAGATTCATAAAAGCAATAGTATGTATAAAAAATAGATAGTACCTTTTGGAACTGTGATACTTTTGTAAAAGGGTAACCAAGCGTTCATCACGTGAACGATCATCTAGTACCTGCAAAGGCAATCGAGCGAAACCAACATATGACAAATGATGTCAAGAAAAAAATAACCAAAGCCAAAATTTTGAATCCATACCTCAACTATCTGCATAACATCATGATTGGCAGCTAAATCCTCTGAACCTATAACAACCTGAAAGAGAGCTAATCATTCTTGCCAGTTTACTCGTATAGATTAATAAAAAATATTGCTTAATCATGAGGATGCACACCTTAATTGGGTTAGGATCCATAAACTCCTGTGCTAATTGATGAACAGGAAGAGGCCATGTAGCACTGAACATTACTGTTTGGCGAACTGCAAAGACGAATTTGCACACAAAATTAGAAGGGAACAAAATCGCCCACCTAGTTCACATGTAAGTTCTACGTACAGATACAAAGTCATAAGTCGCAAAATTAATCAAATTTACAGTAAACAAGATGTTGTAGAATTCGAATTAAAGACTGCCAGATTAATTATACTTGTGCACAAACCCGGATGGTCAATAACAATGAAAAAGGTTTAAGATGACAAAACTACAGCAAAAATTATAGTAGCGGAAGTCAACTGGTAAAAGTAAGAAATAAGTAAAGACACATTTTGCAACATACCAGAACATGTGCTGCTCAATATAGAACGAACTTCTGGTTCAAAACCCATGTCAAGCATTCTATCTGCTTCATCAAGGACCTGAAGACAAAAAGGAAAAAGAATTAATAGACACCGACTTTGTTAGAAATTCCTACGCCACATATATATTCCAATCAGTTGAAAACTCATTATAAAACACAAAGCTTGTCAAAGAGCAATATGACAGGCACCTGAATGACACATTGACAATCAAAACTCCTCAATACCAAGCTTTATGACCGTGATAACATTAAATAACATGACACAGAGAAACACCATAGGGAAAGTCTACTTACCACAAAAGCTACTTCATTTAAGCTGCAAACACCCTCTTCAATCAGATCCTTCAAACGACCAGGAGTTCCAATGACAATATCCTGCGTACAGATTAATAGGAGTACTCCATGAGTTAAATTATATTAACTTTCTAGATGATATACAGGCACAAACAATGAACAATTTCCATTTTTGCAAGTACACCATCAGAAAGAAACAATGGCAACTCTTTCATGGCAACAACCCCAAAGAATACATGCAAATCTAACGTTAATCATAAAGGGCAGTTAAGACCATTATGGATTTCTACGCAGGACAGTACAAATTGTGAATCCTTTTTCGCTTAAAATTCGTAATATATCTCAAATTGTTGTCAAGCATTTGACGAACATTCAAAGGTTAGAGTACATGAACTTTAATCACCAAGAACATATTTGAAATATGACAACTACTCAGATTAGCATCAGCAAAAATACGGCATGTGAATATTCATAAAACAATGACAGATGTAGAAAAGATTAATATGCACATCCTAATAAAGTAAGGTGACTTACAACACCAGACTTCATAGAAGCTCTTTGAGGTTCCTTGGGGGTCCCTCCATACACACATACTGATTTCACACCACTAGCTTTTCCAGCACCAACCAGAACATCTGAAATCTGGGACCAAATCAAGAAGGCTATAGCTTGTTATCTGTTTAAACACTTTATACTAATTACAAGAACCAGAATATGTGTACAGCGCAGCAAAATTAGAATAAAAGGCAATGAATTAAGTGAGAAAATTAAGTACTGGCATAGGCACCTACTTTATTTCTCGGCACCTGGATCTGCACCTACTTTACTACACCTTAATTGCATAACAACAACAAAGTCAATTACCTTGGCTTAAACTGCGTGCCTTGTATATGCTAATGCTACATATTCTTGTTTTCACTTATCTTTTCTGAATTCCTACTATAATAGTATCGAACAAATAGCTCCACTTCTGAACACATCTTCTTCTGGAAGTGAAAATTCCCCTGTAAATTTGTCATGTGACTACACGCCATTTCGACCTAACAGAAGCCATGATATCCACCCATTTTCGCGATTACAGATTCACAATAAAATAAAATTTTAGTGTTGTAACCGCATCTCAGACTATCCAACCATTTTCAGAACAACCTTCACGCGCGACTGCCAAGAGTTTCGCTGCAGAAATTCACGTAACTAATCTACAAAACACCGGCATCCATTCCTGCATCTTTACTTTATGTTTGTTGATCAAATTCGGACGCACACCAACTCTCGAAACATGCTCTCGATAACTCACTCACAAAAGAATGGCAAGCATGCAAACAATACATACTTCCGTCCTAACAAAACAAGAAATGCATCAATCGTAAAAACGTACTTGTTGAGCCAATTCCCTCGTCGGTGACAGCACAAGGCAAAGCGGACGCCTCCCCTTCGACATCATACCCTTCCTCTTGCCCAAAACATGCACAACGGCTGGCACTCCAAAGGCCAGAGTCTTACCTAAACCACAGAAATCAGTAAAATCCTCACCACACGACGAGCGCGAAACCACTCAAATAGAAGAGCTGAACTAAAACCTCAAAACACCACCTGAACCGGTCGCCGCGATCCCAATAAAGTCGCGTCCGTCTAGCAAGAACGGCCACGCCCGGGACTGAATCGGAGACGGCTTCGCAAAGCCCTTGCAGCATTCGAGCACCTGTTCCGGCAGCTTGGCGTCCGCGAACGACTCCACCGGAGAGTACTTCGGATCCTTCACATTCCTCCCGCTCACCACCACATTGCCGCTCCTAACCTCCTCGTCTTTCCCATCCGCAACAGAATAATCAGCCACTCCGGTCCCGCCATTTTCGATCGCCTCGCCCGCGGCTTCCCTCTCGCGCCTCTTCTTCTTCTTCTTCTTCTTAGCAATGACGTCAGCCTCAGCTCCGTCTTCACCGTGCTCCTTCCTCTTCTGGCTCGACCGATTCAGCTCCTCCGCGGATTGGAGGTCTGAGTCTCCGTTTCTGTCCTTCTTCTTCTTCTTGTCCTTCTTCTTCTTCTCCTGCTCTGGCTTGAGGTCGCGAACGTTCGCCTCCTCGAGGACACTCGATTCGCTCTCCGTCGACGACTCCATCAGCTTTCTGCCCATGGCTGTCGCCGGAGCTTTTGCCGAGCAGGAGGAGACGGTGGAGTCTTTCTTTTTGGGGTGGGCGAGGAGCGAAATCGGTGCCAGTTCAGGAGAGGGGCAAGCGGTGGGGTTTTATTCTAGGGTTTTGACTTTTTTTTTTTTTTGACTGACTCGCCGGTTTCGGTTTCTCTTTTTCTTTTTCTTTTTTTCCTTCCACTGTTTTTTGTTTTTTTTGTTTTTGCTAGAATAGCTCCTTTGATTTTTATTTTTTTTGCTAGAATAGCTCCTTTGATTATAGCATGGAAAAAAAAATGAAAATTAGAAACTTTATAAGCAACTAGTTTAGTGCCGGAGGAAATGCCAGTCAAATCCATTATTATATCTATAAATATCGAAAATACATTTTTGTCAATGTGCCTCTTTCACTATAGGTGAAGTTGGATTATTCATTTTGGGCACAAAAAAAAAATAACAAAGTTGGTTTTATTTGTGTTTGCAAGTTATATTCATGTCGTGTCGATATAAAAGTATACTAAATATGTAGACTCGAATGCAATACGATTAGTTAATTGTATCCACCACCTGATCGGCACGAACACGACTCGAAAATTAAGGGATTCACACGGTAGGACTGTGTTATATGATTCAACAACGAGTTGACGAGTCAACACGACTGCATGTCATGCTAAACACACGAAATCAACTCATCGACATGAAATCAACCGACCAACACGAACCCGACATGAAATATCCTCAATATTTTCTAATTTTTATTTACGAATTGTTATAGTTTGTAAAAAAATCACGTTCACAACGAATGAAATATCATCATTTCAAATCTTAATAGTGAGTAGCATGAAAAGAATAATCTTTTAGCTCATTATGTCTAAAGGGGTCACACGTCAACATTTATCCGATGATTTAAACGGAGTAAATAGGTCAAAAAAATTTCAAGGGGATATATGTCATGATATTTTAATCGTGTCTTGAAAATGAAGCAAACACAATTAGTCTCGGGTCCCGTTTGGTTCAGCTTTGAGAATGAGCTTTCGGCCTCGAAAGCCCCTTTCCAAAATGCTGAAACGTTTGGTTCAGCATTCGGCCTAGCATTTGGAATGCTGAACCCAAATTTTTTGTCCCCAAACTACCCTCACTTATTTTGGCTTGTTCCGGTTTTGCCCATTTTGGTACTGTTCATCTTCTTCGCGCCCGGCGAGGGCGGTCGATACCGGATCGTGCCGGCGAGAGGCTGGTGAGGTCGCACGACCCAGGCGACGGCCGCCTAAGGTCGTGCGACCGCCCAGGCGCCGGCTGCCTGGGTCGTGCGACCCTCGTTGAGGGTCGCCAAGCCTCATGCGACCACCGCCAGCGGCAGATCTAGCTCGCTCGTGGTCACTCGACCTCGGGGACGGCCGCCGGCGCCAGATCTAGCTCGTCGGCTCCGGTGAAGGGTAGGATAGGTTTTTTTTTTTTAATAAAAAAGATAATTCCCAAAGCCCTTTTGCAAAAAAAAAATTTACCAAATACTACTTGGACAAAAGTAGCTTTACAAATGATTTTTTACCAAACGCTACTTGCATTTCCCCAAGGGACTTTAACCTAAAGGTATTTGCATTTCCCCAAATAGCATTTTCAAAGTTGAATCAAACGGGCCCTCAATCCGAACTCACCAGTTCCGTGTCGTATATCAGTCGTGCTATCGTGTCGCGTCAGAAACCGTCGCCCTTACGTCGAAGCAGGTACAAACAGTTAATGCAAAATGAGTGTTTCAATGACAAAGCAACTAAAGAATAAGAAAAAGAAAATGACAATTTTCACCGGATCGTATAATTAAACCAAAACAAGACTACGCCATGCAAAAAGAAATCTTAAGTTGAAAATAAGGGATAAGATCTCTTATTAAAGTCGAAAGTTTTCTGCAAGACTGTAGTGATGAGATTCTTTGGAGAGAGAGAGAGCCTGAGATGAGTTTCTGCTTGATCAAATAATAAGAAGAAGAGATCATCAGCAAAACGAGACGAGATTGACCCCCAACCGACCCTCGGCCGGTGCCCACGCTACCCACCACCGCTTTCGAATAGCGCCACACACCAGCACGAGCAAACTCCAAAGGGGGAGATGATGTGATCAGGCGCGGCGCAATCCCACAGCTACCCCACCTGCTCCGACCAATGAGGTTCGAGCACACCAACAAGCGCTCACGCGAGGCTCCTCCGCGCTCACGCGTTTCCGAAATTCAAATTTTTGAACGAATAATCATTGCCCACGTGGGGTGCGGTGGGGTGGGGGTGGGGGGACCTCGCTCCCTCCCCCGAAACAGTGGCAAAAACGGGTAAATACGAGGTACCTTCAGGGGCAAAGGGAAGACCCGATTTCATTTTTTGGGTGGATGTCCCGCGTAGCAGCCAAGCCAAAGCCAAAAGCCAAAAGCCAAAAGCCTAGAAGAAGAAGAGGAGAAAACACTCCTTTGCTGCTTTAACAGCGCACACGGATCCCACGCATCACGGTGTTGCTCTCTTTCGGTTCAAAATCCCTCTCTCTCTCTCTCTCTCTCTCTCTTCTCTCTTCTCTGGCTCTAGGGGAGGGGACGACGAGCTTTCCGCTGCCACCATGAATCGCCGCCACGATCCCAACCCTTTCGACGAGGAAGAAGAGGTCAATCCCTTCTCGGTGAGTCCCTCTCTGTCTGTCCCCCCCCTCTCCCTCGCGCAGATCTGCGCTTCGGTCGCTGCTTTTTTTCTTCTCGCGCGCTTGCGCTTACATCGAGCTCCGCTCGCTCTGTGTGGTCGGATTCCGTAACATGCGAGAATGGTTTCGATGCCGGAGCCGAATTCCGTGGTTCCGCGAGGGGGCGCGTGTCGGTGGTTGTGCCGTGTTTGGTTTTTTTAGATCTGGTTCTGCTGTGGCTGTGGTGCGCGGTCGTGGTCCGATTTTGCGGTGATGCTTTGATTCGAGGTCGGCATTGTCGTCTCTCGCTGTGTGGGGGTGTAGATTCGATTCGTTAGCTGCGGCTGAATTGAATTATCCGAACTAGTGGCTCACTCCAGAGTGTGTTGCAGGTATACTCCTCGAGGTGTTTAGCCTTACTTTAGCACCCAGCTTTGCTAGAGATCCGGTTGTTGAAGCTAGTTTCCACGGGAATATAGGGTACATCTATTACTGCCAAAGTCAAAAGTTTCCACAACTCTTAGTGTCAGTAAAAGAGTATGGGTCGTGATTGAAGTGTCTTGTCACCGGCAAATTTAGAAATGATGGTGCATTTTACAGGTGAAATAATGTAGGAATAGAAGAGTACAAGATCAAGTTATCAAAAGATTGGACTTTGCCTCTAATTATTTTGGTTCGAGGTTATGGGGTCATGCAACTGAACCGAAGAATAGAGATGGCTGGAAGACATGGCTCTCGAATGTCTAATGTGAACGTAACCGATATTTGTTTATTCGAGAAAAACGAACAAGTTCAATTTAGTATTGTTTTATCCTGTCTCTTATCTTTTTGAAATGATTTGAACATGCTGAATCCCTGTAATGAAAAACAAAAAAAACAAAAAAAAACTGGACAAAAAATCCTTATGTGCCCCCGGTTGATGATCCAAAGGCTGACAAGTAGTTTTCCCCATGGGTTCGCACAAGAAGGCCAGGCACAACACAGCCTAGACATTGCCCATTAGGGCTTCAGCAATGGGCAGTGCTTGGGAGTGACAGTGTGATGTCATCGCGTTCATGTCGGTTATTTGTGAAATTTTGTGTCGGTAAAATATTTGTAATAGTTCGATTTTGATAAAAGACAGGTCAAAATATATCAGGTCATTGTGGTTTTGAGTTAATCGTGATGGTACTATGTTGTCTCTGACTGTCAAATTATTTTTTCATTATTGAACAATTGCCCCCTTAGCATTCCAGGGCCACCCTTTCCGTGTTTGGCCTGGCTGGACTGGACCAGCTCTTGTGTTGTACTGTAATAGTTGGCAGAAAGACTTTAGTGGGTGGCATACTTGCCCAGCACAACCCACTATACATAAAATGAGATTGAATGTGGGGCTCTAATTTGGTTGTCCTTCATTCATGTGCATGATTCTAGTTGGAGCAAGGGTCTTCATCTTACAGATCTTCTAGGTCAATTAATTCGGATCATTGCCAATACTGAGACATTGCACTTGAAAGTTGTTCTGTGCATTGGATAAATGAGAACCGTTGCTATTGTCTATCGGTAGCCCAATCACCTAAATTGGCATTACCTCTTGAATTTGGCTCATAAATCCTGGGCTTGCATATTGAGTGTAGCTGCATAAACCGTATTATTCGGTCGTTTCAGTATGTTTATGTCGCCCTATTTATCCATTTGACGCTTATCTTGGAATTTTACAGAAGGGTAATGCTCCAGCATCAAAGTCCCGTCTTCCTCCACTTGCATCCGAACCCCTTGGCTTTGGTCAGAAACATGATGCAACAGTGGATATACCTCTGGATACAATGAATGTAGAGCACTTCCTCTTTATGTTTTTTCTGTCTCTATGTTTTGTTCTTTTGGTGATACTTCCCGGAAGCTCGAAGTTACGATTCCTGGTTACATTTACAGGATTCCAAGGAAAAAGTGAAAGAATTAGCTTCCTGGGAAGCAGATCTGAAAAGAAGAGAGAGGGTTAGTGATTCATTCCACCATTTTTTCCTTTAGCCAAATAAATCGAATATAACATTTGCAATTATGCATTTAACATTAATTCTTATCTTCTACAGGAAATAAAGCGAAGAGAAGATGCTGTTGCTAAAGGTATCCTTGTTACAATTGCAATTCCGTCAGACTCAAATAATTTTGATTCATGAGCCTTTTCCATTATAATAGTCAGTGATGTCATGTGGGTTACTCACTTGTCACAATGTATCAGCTGGTGTCCCATTGGATGATAAGAACTGGCCCCCCTTCTTTCCAATTATACATCATGATATAGCAAATGAGATACCAGTCCATGCGCAGCGGCTTCAATATCTGGCTTTTGCAAGTTGGTTAGGTATGCCTACTTGAGGCAACTCTTCTGATTTTAATTGTCGCTACTTTAAGCAAAAGCTGTTATATTGTAAGAAAATCCTTTGGAATGGACATTTCCTACAACACTAAAGGCATCTTTGAACTATTTTTAACATGCCTTGCAGGTATTGTTCTTTGCCTTGCTTTCAATGTCATTGCAGTGACCGTGTGTTGGGTTAGGGGCGGGGGTAAGCTTTTTTCATTTGACTTTTCTTATTGATGTTCTTTATATGAAGTTTTTTGGTATAGATTTAGGGATGAGGTCTGATTTGATTTTTCTCACGAGTTCTGCAGGTGTCAAAATATTTTTCCTTGCAATTATCTATGCATTGATGGGATGCCCACTGTCCTATGTATTGTGGTACAGGCCCCTATACCGTGCAATGAGGTCAGACTTGGTTAGACACATGGGTTTTGTGGAGTTTCCATTACATATTAGTTGTATCATTTCATTTAAGCATTTAAAATGTTTGTATCTACAGGACTGACAGTGCATTGAACTTTAGTTGGTTCTTCCTTTTCTATTTGGTGAGCCTTCTTCTTTGTTATTTCAACTTGTGAAGGATTTGGGGTTTGAAAATTGAAAATCTAAGGTTGATAGCACCGCCTTTGTGTTAGGTTGCTTATGGTTTTAATGTCTATGGTTTTGTCCATACAGCTACATGTTGGCTTTTGCGTATTTGCTGCTATTGCTCCACCAATCGTCTTTCATGGGAAATCACTCACGTAAGCTCTTATATACTTCACTTTATTATCCTGAAAATTTATTTGCTGGTTGTTGGAACTTCTCAGTAAGTGTTACGAGTGGGAATAGATGGATTAAAACCATGTTTGCTTGCCTTGTTTAAGCTACAATTCCTTCAAAATTATCATTAGCTGACCCCAAGTACCCAGCTCTTTGCTAACAAAAGATCTCTCTCTTTTCAGGGGTATTCTCGCTGCAATTGATGTGTTTTCTGACCATGTGTTGGTTGGGGTATGTTTTCATGCACTCCAACTTTTTTGTGCCTTCTAATGATTGCTGCAAAAATTGATTTATTTTGTGCATGTCCACTTACTGTGACAAAGGATGCATGGTGCCTAGATTTATATGTTTTAGGTTCATAATCTCCTAGCTTTTGGAGACACAAAATTTATTCGATTCAGCAGCTGTTTGGGTTAGTGCCGGACTTCGTACCAATTGCGTATGCTGCTTTCCTACATAGTGAACAATAGGATACTACACGCTTGAGTCAAGAGACCAGTTAGTGTTGTGACAGAGAGCTGGATGAACCACATTGTTATTTGGCTTTTGGCTTTCAGAATTCCTCAGGAGTCGAGGAAAAAAATTTCATGGAATTCTTCATCATAGTAAATAAGTTGGTGATTTCTGGATGTGTGGAGGAGTGTCGATATGGCATGTATTCCCATTTATGTAGTCCTCTGGTGAATAACATAGTTTATGCTCTCATCAACCAAACTTAGAATGCATGTTGCTCTCGGGATGTACCATCTCTTTGACGTGTGCCTCTAAGACCCTTGAAGGAAGGAATATCGTCAATCATGTCTATACCTATTTGAGCAATAATCCCTGCATTTTAGGATCTTTTTATTGAAATTGCTTTTGGGCTCTGTTTCTTTCCTTTGTTATTCCTGTTAACTTTTCGGCAAAGCTGACTGTTACTTTGGTGCAGATTTTCTACTTGGTTGGGTTCGCTTTATTTTGCTTGGAGTCACTGCTGAGCTTGTGGGTTCTTCAGGTGAGAATTTTGCGTAGTGTCTTGTTTTCCAGCATCTGCAAAGATGAGAAAAGGCATCATCTAGGGTTTCTTTCAGTTGCTTATTGAAGAACATCTTGAGTTGAGCAACAGTCGAACTGAAATATCTTTCATGTTCTCTTTGCTGTCCAGAGTTTTTTTTTTACTTAACCTTGAATTAACACTCTATAGAATCCTCTCCATCATCCTAGCCCAAGTTTGGGCATCGATATCTTTGTCAGTTCTTATCTACTTGGCACTGAATGGTACAGCTTCCTAGCGGTCTTAATTAAGTGAACTAGAAAGCAATTTGTCATGCATTTCTTTTATTGAAAGGGTTAATGAGTAACATCCAGAAGTCTTGTGCTGAAATCATGTAACATGTTGTAGCCAGCTGCATAGAACATACAGTATGAGTTCTAGCTGATTTTAAGTCAACACGCAGTATGAAAAATATTTTCGTCACAGCACTTCGGACTGAGCTAATGTCATCTACACACCTTAACGGATGGAAAGTTTTGTTTAGAGCTTGGACAGGGAGAAATACAATAGCAATCATGATGAAAAATGTATTTACACAGGTAAAGGAGAAAGGGAAATCAACAAAATTTACCTGATGTTTACCTAGAAACTCCGTGTTTTAGTTCAAGATATTGAATTGGAGAGGCTGGAGTACTCAAGATAACAGTACATATGATTTGCCTTACTAGTTTTTGCATTTGGCATACACTGAGACTCTTTCCTTCGTAAACAAGTTTCTTGTCATCCTGCTTATTACTTTGTTTACTGTTGTCTGCAGAAAACCTACATGTATTTCAGGGGACACAAGTGATTTTCGATCCTGGCATCACTGGCTTGGGTTAGTCAGCCATTGGATGTTCGAGCTGCTTTATTATGATGAGATATGCTCTTTCTTTTGTAATTATTATATTCATTTACACAGTCATGAGTACACTCTGGTAATGTACCTTCCCCATTTTGGGGAGATTCGAATTTGCCGTGCCTTTTTCCTTGGTGATGTAGTTTTTAGTATCCTTGGCTCATCATGCCTGCTTCTTGATAGTATATTAAGGATTTTAATACTTCATATGTCCCCCAACTATGCGATCCCTCTAGCTGTGGCTAGGGAAATGGAATATCTACATTGGGGATGCAACATTCAAACCACACTTTAACATCAAGCCTCACAAGTCACAACAGTTCTAAACTAGAATTTCACTCTAGAAGTTTCTGACTTCGGGCTTGCAAAACTATATCCAAATGATCATAGCATATTATGGTTGATTGTTGCAAGAGGAATCTAGGGATATATGGCACCTAAGCTAATTTTTGCTGCAAAATTTAAGGTATTAATTCAGGCTATAATCTTCCATTCATATAATGTGATATGCGGCACAAGCGGATTGCGTGCATGGTGCTTCTCCAGTTCAGGTGGGAACTATTCTCCACTGTGAAAAGTTTGGAATGGGCCTCGGCCCGTCCTAAATAATAAGTGAAAGCCAACTTAGACATCCTTCGGAAGCAGGCCACGCAGCAATCACCAGACCAGAGTTCGCTGCAAAAGATCATCACTGTGCTTGCACTGGATGGTGCAGCGCGGGTTCACCACAAACAATTCCAAACCTTGATGTACGAATAGGATGATGTACTTAGGGCCCGTTTGGTTCGGCTTTTAGAATGCTCATTTGGGGAATGCAAATACTTTTAGGTGAAAGGCACTTGAAAAAATGCAAATGGTGTTTGGTAAAAAATTATTTAAAAACTACTTGGAGAAATGCAATTGTGTTTGGTTATTTCTTTTTACAAATGGGCTTTGGGAGCTTTTTTTTTTTTTTTTTAAATTTTTAAAAGTACCCTTCGCTGGCTCCGGCGAAGAGCTACGGCTGCAGGCGAGCCAGATTTGGCGCCGTCACCGGAGGAGGCCTGTGGTCGTGCGACCTTAGGCGGCTGTCGCACAGGGTCGCGCGACCCCATGGCCGTCGCCACAGGGTTGCACGACCCGGGCGGCACGGCACGGGTGGCGCGACCCGGCGAGCGGCGGCACAGGTGGCGCAACCCAGAGCGGCGAGGTCGCAGCGACCCCAGGCGACGGCGCACGGCGGTGGCGCGACCCCGAGCGATGGCGCTGGGCGGTCGCGCGACCCTAGGCGGCCGTCGCTGAGAGTCGCGCAAACCGGCGGCGACGGCCTTGGTCGAGCAACCCCAAGCGGCCGTCGCTCGACCCGGGGCCGTCGCCGCCCGGGGTCGCGCGACCTCGAGCGACGGCCCACTGGGGTCGAGCGCGGCAGTCCAGTCTGCGTCGCTTTGGGTCGCGCTACCCCGGGCGGCGACGGCCTGGGCGGTTGCCCTACCCCAGGCGGCCGTCGCCGGGGTCGCGCGACCTCGCTGGCCGCCCTAGCCAGCCACGCTTTGCTGAAGAAGAAATTTTTTTTTTTTTTTGGGGAACAGTTAGCATTCCAAATGAGCATTTGGAACTCCAATGCTGAACCGTTTGGTTCAGCATTTTGGGAATGCTCATTTAAGGCCAAATGAGCATTTTCAATGCTGATCCAAACGGGGCCTTATTAAGAAAAGTTGCCCGAGTAGATTGAGGGAAACAACAGCAAGGGATGGACGAAGCTTCTGATGCTGAAGGGAAATGTCTAGAGGGGTGACTACGCTTTTTTGCTAGAAAGTATGTATGACTACATTTGACCAATTTCTTTGCTGCAAAACCTTAATTTTAACCAAGTCGAGATCAAATTTAAATTGTTTTGCAAACGAAACAAGAAATAGCTGATTATACAATATCACAACATGAATTTACTCTATCACATAGAAGACGAGAGCAATCCGGTCGACTTTGCAAGATGTCTGATCACACGCATCTTGCCAAAATCAAACCGTGTAATTTGCTTAGGGGAGGAAACTCTGGCGATGTAGTCGTGGATATTGGTAAGCCGGATTGTTCTTGTCATTGACAAAATTACTCGATAGTTCAAAACTACTCCAATGGAAAATTACATCGTATAAAAAGAATACACGTGTCAAATTTTGTTGGAGTCATCTTGTAGTCCTGTCTGCAATGTTGTATGGGAAAATGACATAAACGGTTCCTGAACTTTGGCCCAATGTGCAATGTGATCTCTAAACTTTTAATTTGTCCAATGTGGTCTTTGAATTTTAACCCAATGTGCAATGTCGTCCCTAAACTTTCTATACATGTTCAATTTAGTCCTTAAACTATATGAAAATATTCAGTATTGTCCTTCCATTAATTTAAGTTCAGGGACAACATTAAACATTTTTATGTAGTTTAAGGACTAGATTGAGCATAAACAAAAAATCCAGGGACCATATTGAACAAATCAAAAGTTTCGGGATGACATTGCACGTTGTAATATAGTTTAAGGATCACATTGAACAAATTAAAAGTTCAGAGACCACATTGCACATTAGACCAAAGTTCATGGGCCATTTATGTCATTAATCCATGTTGTATTCATCTTTATAACAACAGGACGAGAGGAAAAGCTTAAAGGACCTCCAAATGAGGCTGAAAACATCGTTACATGTAAAGCAATTCATCAGCATTTATATCGAATTCGATTCAAGGTATATTTGGAGAGCACAAGGAAGATGGCAAGCTTCCCGGATGACATAACGGTAGACATCTTATTGCGGCTTCCGGTGAAATCGCTAGCTCGGTTCTGGTGCGTGTGCAAATCTTGGAAATCCCTACTCGCCAGTGCCTATTTCGTCAAAGCTCATCTCGATCGATCATCGAAATTTCGTACCGTCGGTCTTCTCAAGTACGATGACAACAATTCCACCAGAATCGGGGGCTACCGCTCGCATCGGCGTGAGCTATCTCATCTTGATCCTTCGTTCGGTCATCCCGACAGATATGATGCCGTTGGTTCATGTAATGGGGTCCTTTGTTTAACCATTTATTACAAAGACAACCCCGATCTTTCAGACATATTTATATGGAACCCATCAATCCATGAGTGCATGGTCGTTCCTCAACTGCACTGTCATGTATCAGGATTGATTGCTTTTGGATTCTATCCTCTCAGTGGCCATCTTGATGATTTCAAAGTGGTCAGCATAAGTTTCTACTTTGGAGCCCACCCAGACTGCCATTCTTCTGAAGCGCAGATTTATAGCTTGAGGAGCAATTCCTGGAAGAAAATCGGCAATAGCTTCCCTTCCTGGCTTGACAAGAACTTAGGCCATCAAGTTGTCTTTCAAAATTTCATCTGTTGGTGCCCTTATGCTTGCGTCGACGGCCAAATCGTTACGCCGTTGGTCTTATTGGATACCGTCGAGGACGCGTCTGCCAGAGTCAATGCCTTCCGAGGAGAAATTCATCACTTCTTTCGATGGATGCTTGTCTCTGATCGTGCAGAACCCGTCGTCTCAGTGTTACGAAGTGTGGACCATGAAAGAGTTCGGCGTCACCGAGTCCTGGACCAAGCTGTACACGACCACCGTGTTTACGAACGGATTTTTGCAGTGTTGGCCGCTTGGAGCCGCGAGCTTCGGAGAAGTTCTCTTCGTCAAGTGCTTTTATTTTGGTTTGCGTTTCTGTCTTCCTAGTCACGTGGTTTCATACGACGCAAGGAGAAGCGAATTCGAAGAATTTAAAGTTGAAGTGGACTCGGATTGTAGCAGCCAGTTGGTCCCTTATGTAGAAAGTTTGGTTTCTGTTGTAACTAGAGATTAGGGTCGGAGTTTGGGAGTTCATAAATGTGGTTTCAGGACACGACCAGTTCTAGATCCACCCGGGAAGCAAACCGGTGGATCCAAGATCAGGTGGGCCAAATCCCGATTCCACAAACTAAGAATTAGCCCTTCTTATAAGGTTCTTGGTTCCAGGGTGGAAAGCGATCCACCCTGGAACCGATTATCCCTAGTTTCAATAGAGACTACTTCCATCTTTGACGAAGTATCTTATGTATCGAAATATGTTACGCATTTCTTGTAACGTTTTATAAGTTGGACACTTTTTCTCTTGAAAATTAAATCTTTCTTTTTCTTTTTTTATTTAAGTCTTGAAATTGGGTGGCAGGGATTTTCTTAACATCCACGTCCGATTAAATGAGAGCATCATTGCCCACCAATCTTTTCTTTTTTTTGGGTCAAAATTGCCCACCAACCTGGCCCGCAGTATATTTGCTAAGTATTTCTTCTCGGAAAAATTACCAAAAAAGTCCAAAACCTTTTGCAGTTGTGCCAATTCAGTCCTAAATAACTTTTTTTTGGCCAATTCAGTCCTAAACCTTTTGCAATTCAGCCAATTCGATCCTTTTGGCCGGCGGAGGGCGACATGGACGCCCGGCCGATACGTGACGCGTGAACAGCATTGTTAGGCAGTGAACGCCGTGGCGTGAACGCCGGCCGGTGACGTGGCAATATTTTAATATTTTTTTCGAATTTTTTTTTCCTTTCTCTTTTTTTTTTCTTTTCCTTCTTCCCCCTGGCCAGTCCGGCTAGGGGGAAGCTCGCCGGCGAGGTCCACTGGGGAGGCTCGCCATCGCCGGGCAAGGCGAGGCGACCTCGCCCAGCCTCGCCACGGCTATGCGACGGCCAGGGCCGGCGAGGGCGGAGCTCGCCATGGCTGGGCTAGCTCGGCGTCGCCCAGCTCGCCCAGCGGTGGCAAGGGCAGAGCTCGCACAGCCATGGCGAGGCTCGACCTCACCAGATCTGGGTGAGGTCGAGCTCGCCCGGCCATGGCGAGCGGCCGGCGAGGGCGACCTCGCCCGGATCGGCGAGGGCCGGCGAGGCGGAGCTCGCCATGGTTGGGCGAGCTCGCCTCGCCGCCGCGGCGGGCCGGCGACGCCGAGCTCGCCCGACCATGGCGAGCTCCGCCCTCCGCCGCCCTCGCAGATCGCACGGCCGTGGCGAGGCGGCGAGGTCGCCTCGCCTTGCCCGGCGACGGCGAGCCTCCCCAGTGGACCTCGCCGGCGAGCTTCCCCCTGGCCGGACTGGCCAGGGGGAAGAAGGAAAAGAGAAAGGAAAAAAAAAGAGAAAGGAAAAAAAAAATCGAAAAAAATATTAAAATATTGCCACGTCACCGGCCGGCGTCCACGTCAGCGCCGGCCGGCGTCCACGTCAGCTCCAAACTACAAAAGGACTGAATTGGCTGAATTGCAAAAGGTTTAGGATTGAATTGGCAAAAAAAAAAAGGTTTAGGATTGAATTAGCACAACTACGAAAGGTTTAGGACTTTTTTGGTAATTTTCCCATTTCATCCCGTATCCAATGGTCAAAATCACCCGTCGTTTGACCATTCATGACAACATTAGGCAGCAATCCACCGATTTTTTGGGCACGGTGCATGCGTACATCATATTTCGATGTGCATACTCGCCGAAAACTCGACAAACGTATTCCGTATATTAATAATTTAGACACAAAATAGCATGATGAAAGTACTATTAAAGTTAAAACGTGTGAAACTCGTTCTATAGAGATAATAAATTAGTTTACTTTAAGTATGACAAGGTCAAATCGTTCCGAAAGACGGTACTCGGAAATTGCGTTACATCGAATATCGAAGATTGTTTTGTGTAAGAAGTGGGAAAAGTGACGACTGGTCAAACTTGGCCCAAGAAAACCAGCAGCAAATGCCTACGAACGGTTTGTAAATTCAGACAAAGAACATGGAAATCAAAGAGGGGTCCAGGAAGGGAAGCTGGATCGAGCACAGAAGTGGGGTTGAACCGGTTGATGAGATGGCTGATGTGGACCCCGGCTTTCTTTCTTTCTTTCTTTCTTTCTTTCTTTTCTTTTCTTTAGAGATAAGAAGAAATATTAAATTAGTAAGAGCATTTCAACCCGCATTTTGCTACTTTCTTCGTCGAACAACAATTGTCAAACCTCGACCAAAAAAAAAAAAAAAAAAAAACAATTGTCAAACCGTGGGCTTCGCCCATCTTTTATTTGCGTTGCATAACTTAATTAATAAAATTAAGGGATTTGCTGGCATAATAGTTTTCGGGCCGTTGTAAAAATACCAGCATATCGTGAGCCACAAATTCCTAAAGAAGTGGGGCCCACAATAATTTATTATTATTATTATTATTTTGTGACGAAAACAGACCGTCAATCTCACTGGAGATTAAGGATTGTCACATAATCATTTCTCTAAAATTAAGATAAGCAGTGTAGCTTAAGATATATGCTTTCTTTTGAGCACCACAACCTTCTCTTACATTTTTGGGACTCCACGGTGAGAGTTTGTATTTCTCTTAGGAACAAAATTTCCGATATAAAGCTCAAACAATTTTCTTTTTAGTTAAGCAAAGTATTAGAAAAATCTCAAAACTTGACTAATCCATGAGGCCCAACCTCCACCCACATTCGACCCAAAAAAATTAAAAAACCTCCACCCATAGGGTGGAGGGCATGACCCTAATGTTGATATAAGTGGTTGACACTATGATTTAAACATAGGATTTGCTAGATTCAAATCAAGCGTTTAACCGCTTAGCCAATCCCTTAAGGGTTAGCTTAAAGAATTTTTCTTGTTTCATTTCATAAATAGTGCAAAATGGACACCGAAAATATCAGTAAAGACGACATGTCCCGATGACTTAATCGTGGGTATGCACGTACATTATATGTGTCTTTCAATTTATTTTAAATAGGATTTTGTCAACATGGTACACTTGCTTTCTCCAATAAATTCCCCTATAGATCTACTAAAAGTTACTATTAAATGTTCCAATGATTAAGGGGGGGACAGTCCCCTATTATTTAGAACTCGTAAATGCATGCATGCTCCATACAGCTCCATGAACCCATTGGCTTCGAATAACCTGTTGTCCGTGAATCGAACTCAAGCAAACCAAATCGTAAGAAAATGCTCACTTTTTTGGAACATCTGTGAAGCAAAGTTGTCTCTCCCTTTCCTTTCCTCTTAAAATGTGAATAGTGCACACACACACTCGCCCAAGCAGCAATAGCAAAGTCAATCTTTTAAGTAGAACAGTGAACATTGAGATGCCATTGCATGGACAAAACATGCATATGCTGTGACGTGTCAGAACGTCACATACTAAGGCGGTCTTTAGTCTTTTCACTTATAGCACAAACGGAAGATAATGCACAATCAAATTAAGCATTTCTCGTTCAATGGACACATCCACAACAAAATACCACATCTTCATTTCCGACTTTTTATTTGTATACAATGGTGATGATATCATCAAACACGATAGCAAAAACTACATCAGGGAGGTCAAAATGGTGTCCTATGCCCCTAATGCCATCCAAGCGAAACTAAGGTTTCCACTATCCCCAATCACCCATCCTCACGGTCATAGCCAAAGAGTAATGACCACGTCACCAAAATAGTCCCACTATATGCAGCAACATCCACAACTCCACTCCGCTACTTGCCGTCCCCACCTTCATCACTATTGTAACTATCAGGATAAGAGATCGGTGGCATGTCCAAAGATCTGTAAAAATGAATATCAACGGGAGTGAGTTAACGCTCAACAAGAGATAAGACCAGTTTATAAACCGACCAATCTTACTAACTTTCGATTCTTAGGACACACCTACATGATATGCATTTTAGATAAACAAGTATGATTAATAACACATTTGAAAACCATAAGTATCCAGCAATTTGAATAGGATCATTTAGGACGGTATCTAATCCAGCATGCAAACCTACTACAATGTACATGACTCACTCTTTCTATCACTGATTCTAGAGTGTAAAGACCAAAAATCAATGTTAACAGACAGTCATACAAAGCATACGAAGACACGTGGTTTATCTTTTCACTTGGGCTTTAAAACTCAACTCCAAGACACATGCCTGGTGCGTTCACCGGTCACGCAAGGAGGAATATCTCTCGTCTAGCAGGGTCTGGTGCGCTCTTTGGTCTGCCGCAATGTACGCCGATATTCTCATCAGCCCGCAGAGGCTTCATAGTCCACTAACCACAGCATCCCTAAGACACATGCCTACTGCGCTCACTGGACAAGCAAGGAGGAACACTTCCCGACTAGCAAAGTCTAGTGCGCGCTCCGGTCTGCTACAGTATACACCGATATTCTCATCGGCCCGCGCAGGCTTCGTGATCCACTGACCATAACATCCCCAAGACACATGCCATGTGCGCTCGCCGGACAAGCAAGGAGGAACACCTCTTGACTAGCAGGGTTCAGTGCGCGCTTCGGTCTACTGCAGTATACGCCGATATTCTCATCGGCCCGCATAGGCTTCGTGATCCACTAACCATGGCATCCCGATCACACTCTCGGGGCATCTAGGGCAGAATACTCCTAGGCATCCGGTTCCCAAAACCAGGCATCCCGCTTTCCCTTTAACTCCTCGGGGCATCCACGGTTCATCGACCGTAGGCATCACATTCACATTGCCCAAATATCTCATACATAACTAGTACATGACACAACATGCAAATGTGATAACTCGTGAGTGCATAACAACAAGTCATAACCGTAGCATCACCTTCTCTTATACACAGTAGCTTTCACAACACAATTCAGCTTCTGCCACCAAATGTATAGCCTCATTTCCCCCATCATGTGACCTTCAATCAATGTCTAACATATCTCATTTGAAAGCTCAGAATGTGCACATTAAATCACTAGAAGACATCAAGTCCAAATTTCCAAGGTTTCACATGGAAAATGGTGCATCTTTGAAATTGAGTAAATCTGCACAGTTTTGCACCATAACCGAAATTCCTTCAAAATAAATAGTAGATGGACTCCGAAAATTCTAAAATTTGGATATGTTATGAAAGACACCTGGATAAACATTTTTCATGAAGAAACCAAAGTCCAAATATTTTTTAAGTATCTCATTTACTAACTCAAAGACAGACTAAAAATTTCTCACTGGAACAGAACCTTTGTTCCAAAAAATCAGTTCTTTACCATACCCAAAACATCTCCAAAAATTCTAAAATTTTTATATGTTGTATAGGAAGAAATCCTCAAGAACTTTTGTGAAGGAAGTTTGTTCAAAATCAGCCCAGAAAAGTTTGTAGAAAATCAAGAAAGTGTAAACATCACATAAATACCCATTATTGATAATTTTACATGGTCCGAAAATTAAGCTTTCTTACTACTCATATCAAGTCCAAAAATTTTGAAATTAAAATATGTTAAACATCAAGATATTGGGAACA
Source organism: Syzygium oleosum (assembly GCF_021117445.2). Taxonomy (NCBI): domain Eukaryota; kingdom Viridiplantae; phylum Streptophyta; class Magnoliopsida; order Myrtales; family Myrtaceae; genus Syzygium; species Syzygium oleosum. The sequence continues at coordinate 8,742,321 of NW_026607499.1, read as the reverse complement.
ACTTTTAAGGGGAAATTTCTGGAAATTCGGTCCAAAAAATTCTCCACAAAAATAACAAAACGAAGAGGTACAGAGGACCCGAATCTGGGTTTTCCAAAACAAGAGCAAGAATTGAGTCTGAATGGGAAAACTACCAAATTTGATTCAACAAAACTCATATCCAGCAACTTGAATAGACATGCAACACCCATTTGGAACTCAAGAACACACATGCACTTCATTTTCAGGTCTGATCATATTCATTCATGCACAATAAACATCAAGAACCATACATGCAAGCCACCAAATTGAATCTACAACTCAATTCTAGCAAAAGCAGCTAGAAAATCAAGGTTGTAGGAAAGATTGGAAGGCTTAGAAATGAGTATCATCTCCTTGTCTATTGACGTTCGGAATTTCCGCGAATTCTCGTCGGTCGACCGGCGTTTGTGTGGGTGGTGCAGCGAACGACCGTGCGGTGTGACGTGGTGGCCGGGCGAGCGGGATGAGCGGTTGGGGCCGTGAAGAACTGAGTGAAGATGAGCGATTGAGCGAGGGGCTGTCCGAGTGAGATAAATGAAAGGAAAAGAGAAGGGGAAGAGGGGAACGAGAGGGAAAAGAGGGATGTGGCCTGCTGTTTGTGGTTTTTGGGGAGCTAGTGGAGGACGTGGGGGGAAGGAGATGCAGCGGCTGGGCAGGTGGCGGCCAAGGGGAAGGAACTGGGCAGGTGGCAAGAGAAAGAAGGAAGTAGGGGCAGGTGGCTTGAGGGGCAGGGTGGTGTTGCATGGGGAGGCTGATTGCGTGAGCAGGAGGAGGGATAGTGACGTTGGGGGTGATATGGTGGTGGGCTGCTGGCGTGAGAAGGGGAAGGAAAGAGAGCATGTGGGACGGGGGTAAGGGCAGCACAAGGTGGCATGCGTGGGAAACAAGGGGAAGTGAAGGGAGGGGTAACGAGACGGTGAGGTGGTGGTATCCAAAATTTCTGAAGTTGGCACTTCTAAACTTCCATGGATGAACGTTCTCATCACATCATTCATTTGCTCACTTTGTTCGTTACACGAATCGATGAAGTTTCGGGATGCCACATATGCATATTCTCAAATGAAGTACTTATTCATCGTGTAATCCGTTAAGATCCGTTAAAGTGATGCTAGGTTTATTAAAATTGATATACTAAGTGATGTGACATATCGCAAATACTTATTAATAACAAGTGGGTTGTGTTCGAAAGATAATGAAAGCATGTCCATCGTGCCATTTATTACGCATAAATTAACGTGTATATATCTAATCTTACGCATTTACAAATCAACTCAAAATCTGAAAATTCGTGTTATGATGCTTTTCTCTAATAATGCATCTCCATTCCACTTCCACCCCTCATCTCCAATTGTCCCACCCCCTCGATGCCACGTGGCGTCCCGAATATCCCAAACCGAAACGAATAGCCGCCATGGATTCTCCAATCCATGCCCTGTGCTCAATCGCAGAAAGAGAAACATTGCCATCACCTCATCGACACACCCATCCCTTCTCCCAAACAGAGAAAAGGTGAAAAATAGAAGAAGGAAAGAAGAAGAAGAAGAAGAAACGAGATTAGTACTGCCTTGCGTTTCACTAATCATTTTATGACGGTTTTCCCCATTGTCCATGGATTTCTTAGGACATCCATGCCCTCCTCCCGTTACCACCTCAAAATCACCTCCCAATTTGTCCAAAACTAGGGGTCGTCACAGAATCCCATAAGCTAAAAGACATATCACACTTCATCATCAACACAAAAAAAAAAAAAAGACCCTTTGTTTTGTTTTTTATGTATTACCTCTCGAAATCTGCCTACGTTTTCCCATCAACCTTAACCACCTCCGGTTTCAGTTTCTTGGATCACAGAAAGCAGCAGAAAGAAGCAAAACCCATCTCATGCACTGTCCGAGAAAACAAGCTGATTCCCTCCATTTGCCTCAACACACATTATAAATCTTCGGTCCCTCTCTCTTGCCCTTCTCTCTCTCCATCCCGGTCATATTCATCACTGCCAAAATTTCCTTAGAGAAGGGCAAAGAGAAACATCATCGTGTCATATTCAAGATATGGCAGTGTGCACATTCCACACAACCCAGTCACTCAACCCCGCATGCTCATCAATCGCAACACCATCAAAAGCCACCCAATTCGGAAGCTTAGGCTTCCACCAGAAGCAGGTCCTTTTCTGCACTCATGGCAATAGACCCATGATGGCCAAGAGAAGAGGGGAAATCTTCCAGAGCCACCCGTCATCACCCTGTGTGGTCATTCGCTCGGCAGCCGGTGGCAGCGGCGGCAACACACTGGTGATCGGCCTGGCTGCCGACTCGGGGTGCGGGAAGAGCACCTTCATGAGGAGGCTCACAAGCGTTTTCGGAGGGGCGGCCGAGCCACCGAAGGGCGGGAACCCGGACTCCAACACCCTCATTAGTGACACAACAACCGTGATATGCCTGGATGACTACCACGCCCTGGACAGGACAGGGAGGAAGGAAAATGGTGTCACTGCACTCCACCCACGCGCCAACGACTTTGACCTGATGTACGAGCAGGTCAAGGCGCTTAAGGAAGGAAAGGCAGTCGAGAAGCCAATCTACAACCACGTCACCGGCCTCCTCGACCCACCGGAGCTCATCGTGCCGCCCAAGATCCTCGTCATGGAGGGCTTGCACCCAATGTATGTTACTTGTCTCTCTCTACATTATGTCGTTGAGAAAGAAGATTTCTTCAAATTGGGGTTACATGTGGACAAGTTCTTAGGGAGTAACCAATTCAGAATAAGATTTTATGAGTAGATAAAGAGTTTTTCAGGACAGACCGACGAAAATATTAGGTAGGCTGATGGTACAATCGATGTCGTAGATGAAATCAATCTTCATTTGGGTCCATCTGTATGGGATTGATAGTTAAGCTATGTCCTCCTCTTTGGAGATCAAGGATATGGTATGCCTCCCAATCTTCGGTTTTTACTGATTACATTTTAGCAATAGATTTTAGGAGCTGATATTTAAGCTGCATTTTGTGGTTGAGGAATTGTCATTCTTCTTTAATAGCTGGGCCCTACACGGGCCCATGTCTTTCCATGAAAGTACTGGGAATTGACAATCTTTGATCTGGAAGCATAAAAGAACTTTCTTCATGGGCTTGGCATATTGAACAGCTTAGCTTGACCACTCGTTGAGTCTAGACCCCTTAATTTGATCTTTGTGAAAAAATTGGGGATTTTGCAGGTTTGACCAACGTGTAAGGAACTTGCTGGACTTCAGTATTTACTTGGACATCAGCAATGAGGTGAAGTTTGCTTGGAAGATTCAGGTAACACGAATCTGCTAATCTCTGAATTGTGCCTCTCACGATAAACAGCCTGAGAATGAGAATGCTCGACTCATATTCTGATAAAAACTTGACAAAAATTGCAGAGAGACATGGCTGAGAGAGGACACAGTCTTGAAAGCATCAAAGCTAGCATTGAGGCCAGAAAGCCGGACTTTGATGCTTATATAGGTAAAAGATAAAACCCATTTTTTCGATGATTAAATTTCCTCGAAAAATAATTACTTTGAACTTTTGTTTTCATGCTAGTGCTGATACTATGCCATATTTGCATACTATGAATAAATTCATACGGGACATCAATATTAGTGTCCATAATCCGTGTAGATATCATGCTTGTCTTTTTCCATTAAAGGGGAAAGGCAAAGTTATTATAAACTCTTCAGCATTCTTTGCATTTTTTTAATTTCTCTTTTTCGAAACTTGCAGATCCACAAAAGCAATATGCAGATGCAGTGATTGAAGTGTTGCCAACCCAACTCATTCCTGATGACAACGGAGGGAAGGTGTTGAGAGTGAGACTGATAATGAAGGAAGGAGTGAAGTACTTCAAACCGGTTTACCTCTTTGATGAGGGCTCAACAATCTCATGGGTCCCTTGTGGAAGGAAACTCACCTGCTCTTACCCGGGCATCAAGTTCTTCTACGGCCCTGACACTTACTTTGGCCATGAGGTAATCATTTGCTTCCACATGTTTCTTCATGTTTTTTCCAAAACTAAGAATCCATCGACTAGGTTTCGTAATATCACTGCTTACCAATTGTCGCACGGTAGACTCAGCCAATAAGAGTAAAGAAAACGTATCGAGGCCGTGCATTCTGTATGTTGTCCATTATGAGATCGTCATTTTCTAAGTTTTTCTCATTCATAGAATGAATGAATCGTATCTAGCGATGGTTCCATTCTCCCTCCCTAGAAATGTCTGCCTGTCTGCGTCTGCGTCTGTGTCTGTCTCTCTCTCTCTCGAGAATATATATGTTTAGTACAAAGAATATACAGAGAAAAAGAAGCAGGGTGAACAAGACCATTTCATTTTGTTTTACCTCTAAATCAGTCACCATCAATTTGGAAACTTCCGTTAGATTTGTCCTTTTATTAGCATCACTGCCAGCTCTATAAATTTTCATTGTAGACTCTTTTCTTTTTTATCCATCTGTTTTGACTCATCGTCAAAACCTTTTTTTTTTTCTCTCTAATTGCAGGTGTCTGTGTTGGAGATGGATGGGCAATTTGACAGACTAGATGAGTTGATATATGTGGAGAGCCATCTCAGCAACATCTCCACCAAGTTCTATGGAGAGACCACCCAGCAAATGCTCAAGCACTCTGATTTCCCTGGGAGCAACAATGGCACAGGCCTCTTCCAAACCATCATTGGCTTGAAGATCAGAGACCTCTTTGAACAAATAGCTGCCACCAAAACTGGTGCTCCATTGGAAGCAGCAAAAGCTTGAAACTTTCTACAAGGCAGGAAAACAATATCGCCCACATTGATCTTAGTTCCTCAACCCCTATTTTCTCCTTTACTATTTTTTCTCTTCTTATTTTTTTCTTTACCTCATCACCCAATTTTTTTTCCTTCATGCTACGACCCGAGTAGAGGAGAGCACTCGGGGTGTACTTACTTCTCCCCCATGTAATTTCAATCCAATTTGTAACATAGAGGAATAATAGCAGAAGATCATATATTATTAGGAAAGCAATTAGTAGATAGACGGTGCATTATATGCGACAAACTTGCGTTATCTATGACCGTCCAGAGAAGGAAAAAAAATCTATCACACTGTTCGAAACAGAGGAATTGTGACAGACCTTGTCAAGTCATCATTCTTAACTTAACTTTGACCTTAATACAAACGGTAATAACTGTTCGTCACTCGTATACAGATTGTCACCAGAACTAGCATAACAAAGTGCATAATTTTGCCATGTCCATAATGTAAGAGAAAGTCAGCCGGAGATGTAGAGAAGATATGGCAGGTCCTAGACCATTATGAAATTCTAACACAAATAAGAAATCATCTAGAGAGAATATTGGCAAATCATGTCTATAAATTGACTAATGGCCATTAACTCCAGACAGCAAATGAAAACTGCCTGTACTTCTATCATCCAAATCAGTTAAATATGCCAAGGGGCAACAACAAAATCAAGCAGGTGAGGAAAAATAATGAGGCATGCACTACGGTTAAAAGGAAAACACAAAGCATCTAAAATGAGACAGCTCGCTTCCTGTATGCTCGACAAAAATTTTTATGGATCACTATTTTCAAAGATGATGATGCCACATGTTGTCTGTTACAAAAAAATACAAGCACAGAGATATAACTCTCTCAAGTTTACTATATAATTGCCATTAAGCAGGGACACTACATACAAAAAACCTTCAGAAAGATCAATGGAAAACTAGTAGAAAAAGTATAATAACCTTTCTACATAGTGAACGGACACTCAATAGCTAATATTAAAGCCACCTATTCCATGAAAATGAAACGATATGTAATTTGTGTAACACAGAATTCTCTACTCATCTTTTGCCGCTATCATAATAGAACCGCGATTTATTAGAGGACTGATCAAAATTGAAATGAATTACATACTCTTATTTTGCTCAGCTATCATCTCAGGAATCAGAGCCAGAAAAATCCGGCCCTCACATTCTAGAAGTCAACGACTTCTTGAGTTCCCTCCGAAGAATCTTTCCAGCAGCTGATTTCGGAATTGAACTGGTAAAAACTACCTTCCTCACTTTCTTGTAGGGAGCAACCTAGAAGCACAAAGAAGCGTATGTTGAAAAGCTTAGTTCATTTGATCATCAAGAAAGACGAAAAAAGCCTGTCATGTGTGTTTAACACATTAAAACCATTTCATACTGCTATTATCTTTTCTAAGTGACATAACTTGGGAAATGTTTAATTTGTGATGTGTGCATGCGAGATGACATCTAATTAACTTGATGAAAAACCTGTGCAGCTAAGTAGTCCATGGCAGCTTCCTCAGAAATATTGCTTCCGATTCTCCTGACAATGAATGCCACCGGTATCTCACCCGATTCTTCATCAAGGGCACTGTATGGTACAAAGAAAATAAGTAACAGCACATCACTAGATCAACAACACAAGAAAAATAAGACATTTAAAGAAATTCGACTAAAACAGCATATGATTAAACTTTGCTCCAGTTATAGACATATTTCATAGCAAAGATGGATTGGTTCTTTGATCTTTTTTAACTATATTAATTCCCAGAAACAAAATATTTAGACAATTCAGCTGCGAGATAACTGAGATGCTTCTGAGTATGCATTTTCTCACTCTCAAAATCTATACCACAGGAAAGGAACTGACTCCGCCCTCAATTTTCTTGTCCAAATTAGCAAGGCTAAATTTTTATTTTTATTTTTTTTGTGGGGGAGGGGGCCGCATTGAAGTCTCGCTTACCCTGTTACTGCAACATCAACAATGTCAGGATGGGTAATTAATGCAGCCTCCAGATCAGCAGGAGCAATCTGTTGGCAACACAAGATGTCACATGAAGTTAGCTAGTATTATAAGAAAAAATAAGTTTGTCAAAGAGCATGTAATTGCTTATTGCAATTGATAATCTCTTAAGAATTCATGTTCTGTAATAATCTCCTTTTGATATATTGAGATGAAGAAAAGATATAAACTGTAGCACCATTTTCAAATTTCAGCATAATGCAGAGATATGACCTATCTCAAAGAAGCCACTGGGAAAAGCAATATTTCAGCAAATTTGTGACAACCATTAACATTAACTGTCAAGCTCTTACCTGAAAGCCCTTGTACTTTATAATCTCTTTCACTCGATCGAGTATATGTAAAAATCCATCCTGATCAAAATGAACAATATCTCCGGTATGTAGCCAACCATCCTCATCGATCGTCAAGCTAGTTGCATCAACATTATTCAAGTACCCTGAAAAATTGTAGGCAGCTTTGAATATCTTACTTTAAAAGGAAATAGGAAGTGATACATGCACATACACCCTGCATACCCTTTGCTTTGCAGGAAAATTAGGTGAAAATACTTCTTTAACTGAAACGCCAACAAATCTAGCACAATTATGGAATCCCCAAAAGCCAGAAAGAAGTAAAGAAAACACTAGAAGGATATTCTAAGCACGGAGGTCATACGCAACCTATGACACAGATTTATGCACCTAATAAACAGACAGTACTGCAGTTGGAAAGTAATTCGAGCACATTAGTGTGCACGTGGTTCTTTTCCAGAAGTTAAAACAAATCTAGCAAAAAGAATTTCTTACTACCTGCTTGAAAGTCCAATGAGAAATTCAAAAACGAAAAAAGAGAGATAATTTTACCTTTCATGATTGCAGGTCCTCGTAACAAAAGCTCGCCACTACAGCCTGGAGGCAAGAAGGATCCAGTCTTGGGGTCCAACACCTTGGCTTGCATATTTGGAGCCAAAAGTCCAATGGAAGAATATCTTCGACACTTCTCCGTGTTGAAGCCTCGGGTTCCAACTGCAGTTGACTCGGTCATGCCATAACCCTGCCAACCAGCATAATCAATGGCTGGACATTCCTAAACTGCAGAAATCCTTGCAATCCCCCGACATACAATTAACGTCGTTCCTCAAGTGATGCCATGAAAAGTTCAAATTCAATCAACTCAGAATTAATTTTTTCCATCTTAAAAGTGATTGGAAAAGGGGTAAAAGAAGTCAAGACTTCCAACATATGTCAGTGTTTCAACTGCTGTCTAATGTCTGCAGATCAAATGAATGCTAAGAAAACCCAAAAAAAGAAAAAAAAAATTCCTAAACTTTAGTTTATTGCTCGCAGAGCAGAAACAGGGAAATTAGCATGTCCTGGGAATGAAAAGAAACTAGTAGACTTGACTGAGCAAGGCACAGATGTAGAACCAAGAAAACAATAAGAGTAATGCAAGTTTCATCATCCCTACCTGAATGAAGTCAACATGAGGAAAAGTCTGAACAAAGTCCTCAATGCTCTTCCTGCTGAGAGCAGCAGCCCCGCAAGAGACCTGCTTCAAGCTCCTCAAGCCACTTCCACGGGCACACTTCACAGTCCTGGTCAGAGCAGTCAATATTGGCGGAACCACAGGGAAATGGGTGACTCCATACGTATCAATGGCCTTGACCACCTCGTTGGGATCGAACCTCCTCATCACAACCACAGTAGACCCCAACGATAACAGTCCCAAGACAAAGAGCGACATGCCATATATGTGGAACATCGGCAGGACAGCCAAATACACGTTCTCGGAACTCGGGTACTCGTACTGAGAGGCTTCGAACCTCACGAAGAGCTCGCACATGGCGATGAAATTCCCATGTGTGAGCACGACCCCTTTGCTCACGCCCGTAGTGCCGGATGAGTACACTATCGCCGCCGTATCTTGCTGCTTCACGACGGGCCGCTTGAAAGATTCAAATTTTCTCGACAAAAGCATGCGAAAATCCGCAAACTCGCAATCTCTAGAACCAGAAGATACATCCCCTGGCACAGCAATGGCTGGAACACCCAATGCCTTCAACATCTCGCACTTGTCGGACGAAGCGAAAGCGAGACGCGCGTTGCAGTCCGAAATCTGTCGCTTGGTCTCGGACACGCTGCTCAGCGGGTTCGCGGTGGTGACGACCCCGCCAGAGAACAGGACGCCCAAGAAGACGACGGGGTGGTAGACGGAGTTGGGCAATTGGAGCAGGACGACGTCTCCCCGCGAGACGCCCATGCTGCGAATCCCCGAAGCCATGCACCGGACGAGAGCGCGGAGCTCCGAGAAGGACAAGGACGACCCGGACGGAGAATCGACGAGGGCGGTGGAGCCGCCGTCGTGGGCGCGAGAGAAGAGGTAGGAAACGACGTCGCCCACTGGGTCGGAAGGAAGATCGACGGGGGGGTGCTTGCTGCAGTAGATGCCGGTGGCCGGCGAGAACCAGCGAGGAGGGCGCGTCGCTCGTGGGCTGGTCTGCATGCTGGCGGTTACAGAGAAAGTGCGAGGGATGTGTTTGTTTGTTTGCTTGCGCCTGTGCGTGCACTGACAAAGACAGAGGAGAAGGAGAAGGGGAAGAAGAAGAAGAACAGAGAAGCAGGGGAGACGAGGAGGAGGAGGAGGCTGCGGTGCAAGGTTTGTCGTGCAGGAAATGCGAGCCAGCCATTGGAGGCGGCTAAGATTTGTTTGTTAGGCTTCTTTTGCTGAGTCGCTTGGTTACCTGCCGTAAAAAAAGGAACCGCAACATTAATCCGAATCTACAATTATACCTATATAGTATATACACGATTTATGGGGATTCGAAAAACTGAATATTTTTTCCTTTTTTTTTTGGGCGATTTTACTGAACTGATAGATACTTTCTCGATTGAAATTGCCAGGCTATGCCGCGACACTTTTTTTTTTTTTTTAAAGAGGTAATGACACAAATAGTTCGTGAACTTTGGTTCAATATGCAATTTGGTCCCTGAACTTTTAATTTATTCAATGTAGTCCATGAATTTTAGCCTAATGTTCAATTTGATCCCTGAACTTTTAATCTGTTTAATGTGGTCCCTGGACTTTTAGTACGTGTTCAATTTAGTCCCTAAACTATATGAAAACGTTCAATGTAGTCCCTAAACGTGAATTAATAGAAGGACTACATTGAATATTTTCATATAGTTCAGGGATTAGATTGAACATGTACTAAAAGTCCAGGGACCACATAGAATAAATTAAAAGTTCAAGGATCAAATTGAATATTAGGCTAAAGTTCAGGGATTACATTGAACAAATTAAAAGTTCCGAGATTAAATTGCATATTGAACAAGAGTTCATGGACTGTTTGTGTCATTTTTCCTTTTTTAAGCAACGGAGTGTATTTAGGCTTCGCCTACTAATCCCCTGAAATCTATAAATACCCCGCAAGCCTGTGACCCATGTAAGTCCCGGCTTTGACCATGCAGGTGACTACGGAAATTGGTATCATGCGACGGGTAGAAGGGAACGAACTCAAGAAAAGACGACACTCGCTCGAGCCCATCGCTTATCCAACCATGCCAGGCCCTTAGGGTTGCGATACCTTGTATTAAAATGACAACGGAACTTACCTTGTTATAACTGCGTTACGACCAAAGAATTCGTCCTCGTGGATCCTAGAAGGCCATGACACTTCTAGGCAAGCCTGAAGGATTGATTTGTTTTTTTGTTTTAGTTTGTGAAACCTTATTGAAAGATCGTTTGCTATGGGAGAAATTACAAGACGCCCTTATAATTATTTGCCAGTGAGGTCAATGAAGTAAGAGTCTTAAGCTATTCTAGAAAAAAAAAAAAAAAAGGCACGTACTAGCAATGCAATTAAGGTATTATCTGATATGATGTAGTTTGTAGTATAAAATTCAACTTAGTTTATTCACACATGTAATATAAACCCAACTTAAATGCTTAATTAGGCTAGCAAGCCGCTTAAATATAGCATTAGGTTTGAGCTCGACTTGATTTAAATACATGGAGTGCACAAATTGACTCAACTATACTCCAATTAGGTTTCAATTGTGAGCCTCTGAGTCATTAATTCCAGTCGTGTATGATCAATCTCGAAGTTAAATTTATTCATTTGAAAAGTGTAAGCATTGCCTAAGTGTAGGGACCACGCACTGATATGTAAACGGCTAAACGCTCAATCTTGACAAGGAGGTGAGCTAGCTCAATTAGTCCCCAAGTGGGATTGAAATAGTTGACAGATGAAGGATTAAATTATTTATTAGTATCCCGAAACTTAATGTCAAAAATTACTCGACAAACTTCATGTTTGTTCATGGCCAAACACAGAGAAAAATTATTTTGAGCATCCACAAATATAAGAGTTTGAGTTGTGACTTGAGCTTGACAATGTGTGGTTGGTAAACAAGGATCGGCTACGGAATGTATCGTCAAATATTCAATATGATTCTACAATATCTAATTTCCTTCAAGTAACGGATTCTAGCTAATTGAAAGGATCTAATCAATCTAGAGATCATTTGATTCCATTAGTAACGAGGATTTGCCCTATATTTTGAATTCAATATCTTTTTGGATCATATTGAAATAGGATTTTGGGGATAAGGAATAAACAAACCATGACTAAATATTCACATATGTAATGAAAAATGTAATAGATTTTTTAGTGGGGTTGATCCAGGATAGATAGGCATCGCTTTGGACTCGCCAACAGTGTTCCACGAACGACTGTACAAAATGAAGACAGATCGATTACGACCCAAGACTGATTTATGGTCTATGGCGACTGCCGATGATGAAGGATCGATGGGGAAGGGTTTCAATGGGTGGCCACAGAGGCCGGGCTGTGGAACGACCAAGAACCACTCGGGACATAATGAGGGCAACCGAGGACATACCACCGATGCTTAATCTAGACGGACAAGCTACCACTTCGGACTGATCGACCACAAACCAATATTTGATCACAATAGCACGGACCGATCAACAAACGACTTGCATCCGACAGTGCCGGTATATGCTAATTTGGCAACAGTGCTAGTGTATTCGTGATTGTAAGCAACTAAAAAAATGAGTAAATCTATGAGCTTATGAAGTCTACTTACCAAATGAAGTTTTCTTTTCTTTAAAATTCGCCAGATTCGCAGATTACCGATCCATTGACGTGGATGCCAGGTTGATTCGTTCGTTCACATTCATTTACTCTCAATCCCATCTCCTCTACGGAACAGAGTGCTTTGCTTTTGATACGCACACCTCGTCATTTCGAGTGAGCAAAACGTGGTTAAGAAAGGCATGAGGAGGACTTGGTTATTTATTACGTCAACCACTGGGAAGGAAACCCATAAACAGAAGGCACAAAAAAGTACCTAAAGAGGAATTGAGCTAAAGAAAGCAAGCAAACATCCTAATTTTGTCAAAAGCCATTCTTCCTGTTAAAAATACACTACATATATGCACGCAAAAAGAAAAGATGGTGGTCCTGAAACTTCTTCTCCACTGTTAATCTGAGCTGATGCAACAAACGCTAAATTAGTAAACTCCATTATGTACAACAATGAATGAGTTGGTGACTTCATATCCTCGATATATTGGACTTTATAACGAATTGGGCTCTCGTCATGCAGGAATTCCACCCTCCAAATGAGTAAATTAGATTGATCTTATGTCTTACAATACTGAATTAATGACTTTATTATGAATTGGCTCCCATCGTGCAAGGACCCCACGCTTCCAACGTGGGATTCCAGTTCCCCATCGGAGTTCTTTTTTCCTTGGTATACTTTATAAGCCGACGTAGATCTAGGATCAGTCAATACCCGGCTAGGAGTTTTGACCCTTCAGTGTTTATTAGGGTGCGTTGGGGAGAACATTTGGGAAAAAACTTTTACGTAAGTGCAAAGGACTTTAGATCCAAGGCTTTTTTCGAGATAAGGGTACTAGGATAAGAAAAGATAACATGCGCAGGACTAAATTGAATCGATTTTGGCAAATTAGAGCCGTTTGAAAATGGAGTACCCTCCAAAGGAAATACTTTAAAAGTGCCCCCATTGGTTTAATGAAGTCCAAAAAGTGCCCCTATTTGAGGAAAAAGAACTCGCTTAATGGTTCTATAACCGCAAGCACGATGGAAGATGCTTGGGATTGACAATGCACTCTAATTTTAGAAAGAAAATATGAAGATCTTTACTTTGTGGACCTGAATTTCCCCATTTTGGGTTTGCTTCCTCCACCTCATTGCAGTCTTTTGAAATTCTTCTTCTATATTGCATTCATACAAGAAGTACATTTTTTTTTCATGAACAGAAGAAGAATGAAGATCCATCACTTGTACAGTTAAATACTCGGCTAAGCCTATGCTAGTACTTCTTGAACAGGCTTCGGATGAAGAGGATCAACTGATCAACTCTTTATGAAAATCAATCGATCTTCTATCCAATTCATTGTTGAATGCGGAAGACAACTTTCAATATCACTATTGATGGGACATTTCCTCATATAGATCTGCTAAGTTTGAAGATAGAAAGGATTATTTACATATGTATCTTTTGCTTTGTCCAGCTGGGTCAACTGCACCAAACACAACACAATGGACAGAGACCAAACTAGGGCTATTTGTACTTTAGTTATAGGGAGAACTTTGTATCAACAAAAACCTCATCACTTCCCCGGGTAGGCCGGGCGGCCCACCAGATACTATCCCGCCGAGATGGCATGATGCCCATGGATTATATGACCATTTGAATCACCTGCTGTGAATTTCAGCCGTCAATCATCAATAGCTGAGATTAAGTATTGTCGATCCAACGGTTTTAAATTGTAAGGGCATGCGATGCCCTCGCAGCAAAATAGACTAACCCCTCTTCCACATTTTTTTTCTGGGGGCCTCTAGGTACAAGTGAGGATGGACCATCACCTGACCAAACCTCACCAAGAAAATTAACCGAGTCCCAAGAAAAAAATCAGAAGAAGAGGAAGCTGAGTCAAAGTAAATTTATCTCCAGAAGATATTGCAAACTATTTGCATCATACATATGACAGAGAGACTAATAAATTAGTAAACAAGCAACATGAAAAAAAGCGCGACAATCTATCATCCAAATAAGCGATGACGGATGTCGAGTTCTTCTTGAAACAATCGGTTAGACTTCATCTGTAGAACCCGTCAATGATAGCCCTCGGCCTTGTATGGAGAGAAATTATACGAGGGGGATCCGTCTCATGGCAATTGATGTAATGGGACCTCAACTAACTCCTCTTCCTCCGCTTCAAAGGACCGGAAAATCGGGTGTAAGTAGGCATCGGCTAAGTAAGCCTTCAAGTTTAGGCCCAGTTCTGCCTCCGGTTCTGCTATGTCTTTAGCCATGGCTTCCTGCGGGGAAAAGGAGAAACGTATGGCTAAAACCACATTCATAAAGATGCGAAAGATGTAGGTTGCGACAGCGAGTGGACAATCTGCATAATTATCCATGATAATCATGCTGAAGACCTCAAAGGATGTTGGCCAAGTGAAAAGAGCTCAGCACCAGGTCTTTTCTTTCGATGGATAATTTTTTGGGTCAAGTACACTATGTCGGACTTTTAACCGTGAACCTTCGACTCATCATTCTGTTAGGCAAACCAATGACGTAAATAAGCACAATAACCACAATGAGAAAAATACCACTCCAAATCCCACAATGCCCCTATTTTCCTTGAGGATGAGAGCACAATCCCTCGGGTCATTTGTGAAGTGATCCCGGTACCTTTCTTATTTTCAATTGATATCCTAGTACTTCTGACACCAGTGAAAATAGCCATTCACCACAAATTTTATCAGGGTTCCTAGTTGACTAGACCTCTCCTGTACTACGATAATAGTGCAATACTATGTTGCAAGCTATTCCATTGCAATGAAAAAACCCTTGTACAGTGAAATCTACATTTTAACGATGTAAACAAAATCTATCAGCTCATGGTGAGGAGGATACTGTCAATTTCTAATTATTACAAGATAATGTGTTACTGAAAGACCAAAAAAAAAAAGATGTATAAGCGCTCAAGTTACAAAGGGCCCAATAGGAGGAATGCGAATATTCTATCCTAAGAATACTATAGGGAAAGTTGACAAATGGCTATGACCCTAAAACTCTTAACGGGGGTAATGGTTTACAGTGCACATTGATAGCCACAATCATCAGTGCTTTTAGGTTCTGCCTGTGGAAACAACTGCCAGTAAGTGAAAGGCAAGCCCTTTTGTTAATGACAAGAAACCCACCTTACGTAGGCAATTTTTAGGCCCTGTAAGACTAGCTCACTTCTTAAAATGCAACATATTGATCTTCGGTAATTTTTTTCTTTCTTTAGCTTATTTACCCTGATATGCAACATCAATAACCATGGAGCAATAGTTTATTTCGGTTATTGGAATTGGATCTGGTTCAGGAAGCCCAACCAACACAAGAATTTGCCACACCCACAACATGTTCAAGGGATGCTAATTGAATAGTCAATGAAAGAAGTATCTCAAACAAGCTTGGATAAATGAACATCAAGGATTCATAACGAAAGTTTCAAAATCATAGAAATTTACCTCCAGTGGATACTTTCCGAAAGCTGGCTCAAATCGATGTTTGCAGTACTTGTGAAAGGACAGTGTAAGTATCGGTAAAATAACAAGCAGAGGAGTGGAGTTAGCAGCCTTTTTAGTACTGAGCAACCCCAACAAAAGAAGCTGAGATATTAGTAAGCCAGCAATTATCCGACTATGAACGTGTGGCCAGAATGCTGCAGCACTCTCGTAGCGTTGATTGTAGACATTAATTATCTGCCAAAATTAACCATCAGAGGAAGCCAAAACATATCAAATGTAAGTGAACTTTCCCGACATCACATAAAAATGGTCCGTCAAGACTAAAGGATTGCACATAGAAAAAACAATATTGAGTCAGTTAACTGACCTGATGACGGTATACTAGATATGCAAAAGCAAAAAAGACTAGTATGAATGGCAGAAGAATCGGAGTAACCACAGCATAAACGATCCCCAAAAGAAAGTAAAGTTGAAGACTAGGGAGAGTCTCTGGAAAATCCACGCTTCCAGGTTTCATCGCCTTCTCCCTGTCTCTCTCTGTCTTTACCAAAAACATATTCTTGAGATGGAATATAATCAATGGCTTTAAACGGAGAATTTCGCCGGCAATGCCAGCCCATCCGTCCACCATTATGTATGTGATGAAGAAAGTGGCCTTCATAGGTATTGACACCCCAATGGTTCTAGGAATCCTGCAAAGGTTCACAGCACACATAAATTGGGGGATAAAGGAGAATGCGTGTTGTGAAGTAATTCAACATGTCGATGGTACAGAATGGTGAACTCAACTCATCCAAATACAGAACTTGTACAGCAGATATCAATTATGATGACGTTACAAAAAGTATATTTGGTTAGATGTCACTAAATATATGTGCTTCAGGGGGAAAAACCCATATAGGAAAGCCTCGATAAGCTGAAGAGTATAGACATTAACCATTTCGACCCATTTCAATGTGAAGGCATCGAATTGGAAATTGTGAATCAAAGAAATTCAGGAATAAAAAGAGAAGCCTCCATTCATAAGGATAAGAAGTCGTACTGCGTAGGTGCTTGATGAAGAAAAGCATAGAGCTGCTCAAAAGCTGTTCCAGTCACTATACTTCCCAGAAAGACATTCACCAACATGAAAAAGTAGAACTTTGATGCTGTTTTCCTCTCCAACATTGACAACGATATGTGTCCCTCAATTTTTGACATTAGCATCAAAACTTTAGGAAGAAGGTACAAAAAGATTTTGAGAGCAAGACCGGGGAGGAAACCTTGTAGGAATGACTTGATGAATTTCCTGCATTTGCAAGAACAATGATTTCAAGGTGAGACAAAGAGATAGAACATGAGACCATATTGACTTTGTCTCCTCCTGAAAATGACCAAATCTCCGATCATTTCCATCTTACATGCAATACAAAGTTCATATTGAAGTGAAGAAAATCAAAGCATCGGTTGCAATTGAAAACTGGAGGATCAAGCACCAAGGAATTGATATGAATTAAGTAAAGAAACTACTGCAACTTTTAAATTGTTGATACATTAGTTGCAAAATCTCCAAATATACAACAAGGAATGGCAGGCAAGGACACTTTTAAACTGCAAATACAAATGGCGGAGAACGACAAGAGCAGAAACAGAATTGCCAGAGTCATAAGGATGCAGAGTGCACGAGCAACAAGATCAAAGTCTTCAAAAGTTGAGATTTTTCCAAATGCAATATACGATTCTCACTAATACTTCTCTATTATACAAAGTTCACAAGAAATCAAATCTTAGTTGTTTGCTTGACATATCCCTAGGTTATCAAAGGAATATCGTGCACACTTCAGAATAAGGTAAAGAAAGAAGAATTCTGTATTTTGCAAGAGCGTCCACAAAGAAGAATTTTATTCCTTTCTTATTCATTTAAAATTTGAAGAATATGATTACTTCACTTACAGTTCTATCATTGGCCTGAGGAAAGGAGCAACTTTTTCAAGTCCATCCAAGTTGGCAAGAGATTGGACAAAAGCAATTGGTATCATGTAAAAGAACACCAGAGCAAAGACTGCCAAGGATATCACAAGTCTCCGAATGCTCAGTGAAAAGAATGGTATGGCTAAGTTCTTCCAGTAAACATCACGGGGTTCTGGGGCCCAGTTGGTCAACCATTGGGTTGGATTCTTGCTTTGTTGTGTCTGTGCACAAACTGCCGCGCCCCAACGTGAATTGAAGGACACAAAGGCAACTGGCAGGATAGACTTCGGATCTTTAACAACTTTCTGCCTCTCCATGGCCATCTGATATACAATGTGAAAACAGCCAAGTGTTAAAATGCAAGAGTACAGAAAGCCACTGGTTATGTATGAAGAGCTAAGCATTGATAAAGGAACGAAAACAAACACATTGATTAAAGGGAAAATTTCATTTTGGTACCCAAAGTGGGGCCTTTTTCTCAATTTGGTACCCAAAGTGGACATAGTCCCAAATTGGTACCCAAAATGCCCATTCAGTCTCAATTTGGTACCCAAAGTGCCCATTCAGTCTCAATTTGGTACCTGAGTTCGCCGGCCGGTCAAATGCTCACCGGCCGGCAAGAAATTTACTGTTCCGGCTACCGGAACAGTATTTTTTTTACTTTTTTATTTTTTTTCCCTTTTTCTGTTTTTTTTCTTTTCCTTTTCCTTTTCTTTTTTTTTTCCTTCTTCCCTCCGCCGGCCACAGCCATGGCCGGCGGAGGTCACCGGCGTCGGGCGAGGGCCGCCCTCGCCTGGGCTGGCGAGGGTCGCCCTCGCCTGCGTCGGGCGAGGGCCGACCCTCACCAGATCCGGCGAGGGCGAGGGTTGCCCTCGCCGGATCTGGCGAGGGTCGCCCTCGCCGGCGTCGGGCGAGGGCGGCCCTCGCCTGGGCTGGCGAGGGCACCCTGCATGCGTCGGGAAGTAGAAAAAATACTGTTCCGGCTACCGGAACAGTATTTTTCTACTTTTTCGTTTTTCCTTTTTCTGTTTTTTTATTTTCCTTTTCCTTTTCTTTTTTTTTTTCCTTCTTCCCTCCGCGGCCACAGCCATGGCAAGGGACCTCATACTGTTCCGGTAGCCGGAACAGTAAATTTCTTGCCGGCCGGTGAGCATTTGACCGGCCGGCGAACTCAGGTACCAAATTGAGACTGAATGGGCACTTTGGGTACCAATTTGAGACTATGTCCACTTTGGGTACCAAATTGAGAAAAAGGCCCCACTTTGGGTACCAAAATGAAATTTTCCCTTGATTAAAACATACATATCACTTACTCTTTTCTCGAGGTCTTTTATCTGCTGCTTGTAGTAGTCAATTGAATCTACTTGCCCTCCCCAAAGCCCACAAAAACCTTTCTGAAAATTAAGGAGCAAGACTATCTAGTTTACAAGCTCTAACTATTGAGAAGTTGTCATTCATAGAACTGAAACGGCTAATACATGTGTGTGTGATAAGAACCCAAAATAATTACACTAGGAAGATGATTTTTGAAGAACTATGAAGTACCTTTTTAGTTGGTCTCTTCTCCGGATGCCTTTCAAATTTGAGCTGATTATAGTCTAGCCAATTCTGAAGACTGTCTCTCTTTCTCACAAGTTCAGCAAATTTATTGGCATTGTACACGCCCTGGAGTTTAGCAAAACAGAAATGGTCATCACTCCAGACAGAAGAAAAGACCTTAAGATAAAAAGAGACAACTCTACCCATGGAGGCATGCCCATGACTTATACAAGATAAATGCTTGAAAAAAATGTCAACAAACAACATAGACAGAACTGTCTAAAAAAAATTATTACTTGGTGACAAAGATAGTGCTCTGGGTGGTTAGTTCGAAAGAAATGGTCAACAGTATCTGATATTGACTGGCGAAGAACACGAGGCACATTTCGAACCACTACCTGCAAAAAAGTATGGTTTAAAAGAAGTCTTTCATATAGCAGGACTGTGGCAAAGTTTACTAATTTCTGATCAAGAAATTAAGTTTGTACAAGTAAAGTTCCATTATATCAAGAACTAGACCAGCTCAGACCTCCAACTTATGCATATCCTTACGGAAAACAATTAACAAATTGCCATTAACGTTTTAAGTACTATTTTCTGAGTGTCAGATTGGTCAAAGCCTTCCCAACTTTAACAACTCCATGACATTCTCATTTACATCTGATCTGTCTTTAGTAAGAAGTCCACAGATTGGATGAGATGGAAGGAAATTGACAGATCAAGAGAACATCAAGATATGGTTTGAGCATCCAAACTGTGAAGCAACTTACATGAAGAGAGACAATAAAAAAAAATTACTGTAAGATTCCCCACCTTCCACATTGTAATTACAAGGTGCAAAATCATATCAACATATAGCTGACATATGCTAACTGAACAAATAGTAATCAGTATGTCAAATTCTAACCGCAGAGAGACGTAATGAAGATAAGTAAGCAAGCCGCTAGCTTAAATATTCTTTCAGCAACACAATAGACATAATTACTGGAACAATAAGCAGGAGATGCAGTACGCTAGTTTCTTCACAAACTGTTAAAGATAATTGCAAGTGGCACAAGTTTTAAAATGACTATTGGCACTGTCAGTAGCACGTGACTGCCAACAAAGCGATTTGCCAGGGCTTCCAAGTTATTAAAGGTGCAAAATCTGTATCTGCCGTACTTCTTATTACTGTAGCAAAGCATGAAAAGGATGAGGTCAATACTGAGAAGATACATGAAATTGCATCTTTTACTTGCAGCCCGAAGCAAATTAATAGAGAGTCTCCTCATTTACAGGTCAAAACCTTCCCAAAGAAAACTCCCTAGAGAAGAAAAGACTTTCCAGGTTATACTGCGAAAGGCATGTTGTCCTTCCTGTGGAATCTAACTCATTCAAAAGAGCAGTCAATGTTAGAGACAAGGTCCAACCTTGCTAGATCCAGAATAGACAAGGCCAATCCTAAGTGCAGCATCAACAATTGATTGGTCTAGTTCATAATATGCATTACCAATCCAATGGTGGAATTCCGGGAAGTATAGCTTGTTGACGACTCGTGACAGAAAAAATGCCATCAGAAAATTAGAATTCAGCCATCTTCCACATCATGGTTGCTTACGATAGATACAAAGCCTACACAAATTACATCTCCCAAAATAATAAATCGGCTTAAACCAAGCTTTAACAAATTATATAAATATCAGGTCATCTCTATTTAAGATGAGAACTTTAACTGTTTCAAACATGGTGCTCTATGAGTGCCAATTATCATCATGTAAGGCTAAATCAGTTTGTGCAATGTACATGATAAACTGACTTATTTAGCACACATAGACGATAAGGTCTTCTTGCTTGAAGAGATCGTAATCGCTTAGAGAATAGTGGAGATCACATGAAGTCAAGTAATTTGTAGTTGCATGCAAAATAAGGTGCAAACAGTTACATAATGTGTCCACGTACGCCGTTGTCAAAACCACTCACATTTCTTTGCTTGGAAACTTAAGTAGCTCAATAAATCAAGGTTACAGACTACCAGTTCTGCTCATTCATGAATGAGACGGAAAAGTGTTCGGAACTTTTGGGAGAAGATGACTGAAACTAAAGACTTCAAAGAAGACTTTAGTTATCAATGATGGAATGTGGATTAAGTTTGTGTTATGTAATTGTAGATGAAGTCTTCAGCCCAA
Organism: Syzygium oleosum; assembly: GCF_021117445.2. Taxonomy (NCBI): domain Eukaryota; kingdom Viridiplantae; phylum Streptophyta; class Magnoliopsida; order Myrtales; family Myrtaceae; genus Syzygium; species Syzygium oleosum. The sequence continues at coordinate 8,721,273 of NW_026607499.1, read as the reverse complement.
ATTGCAATAGAAATATCAAATTGTAGAGCATAATGACAAAGGCAGATCATGACATGGTCCAAGAATTAAAACTAAATACAAAGAAAAGGGTGGATGCACTTGGAGACAACTCACGGTGAACTGATCAACATGTCTTCCCTGTGAAGCCAGGAAATGAAGCCTCATTGATGCTACATTGTCATATTCCTTGTAAAGCATGAGACAAGTCCATATGGTGAACAGATACTCCAATGCTATATGAATGAAGAACCTGAAACAGGTACCGGTGAGATGCTTAGAATGTCATACATAAATAAAGAACTCACAATGTTACCCCAATTGCTTACCGTTAAAGCACTATAGGCAAAATTAACAAAAGGAAATCCTTCTAAGTGGAAAGACAGCGAAATAAAATTAGGTGATTAGAACAGCTACAATTGTCTAGCTCCTATGAAAGGAATAACATGGGACAATATTCTGCATGTATGCATAGTGTTGGGTCTTGCACAGACATCTATCTGTATATACAAGAGACATGGGTTTACCTTATTGATCGAGGACGGACATTTGATATAGAGAGTTTGTCAATGTTACTCATAACCAAGTCTCTCTTCAAAAAGGATAATGTTCCATTTGATACATTGACCGGAATAAGAATGAGAAGCGCAATGATTGTGATCGGCACAAAAATCTTTAAGCTGTCAGATATGAGAAAAATGTAAGAATGCGAATATATTTCAAGGCGAAGGTGTCTGAAAGCGTCTGTTCAATGCATGCATGTTATGGCGAAAGAAGATACACCGCTTGCCAAGGACCTGCATTACCATTAGAGAAAATGCAGAGAATTAAAGGAACATTGCTACAGCAGAGGAAATAAAAGCTTTGAAATGTTAACGAACATATACGTCGCTTAATTTATTTCCTTTTTGGATTTACCACCACTCTTACAATTGGGCTTTCGAGCACAAATGGTATAGACAACTTCTCGATTGAATAACCATGCCTCCCCATCAGAACTGGGGATGCACATTGAACAGTGCCATTTTCTCTGTTATAGGAATATAAATCATCTAATCCATCTCTGTATGTGTGGACATAACGCAACTATGTGTGTATGCTCGTCTAAGACACCATGACCACCTTTAGAAAAGCCAAAACGAATGTAAAATCATTTTGCAGAGAGAGGGAAAATTTCTCAGGTCATGAAAAGATGGAGAAAGAAATTATTCTTGAAAGCGGAGAAAACTTTGTAAAAAGATCAGGGAAGTGCACCATCACGAGCTCAGATTCTAGGATGAAGAAATTACGGCCACATGCAAGCCACAAGTCCCAAACAACATGATGACGGGAACATAACAGGGGCATCTCAAAACATGAAATTTCATATGAATGCTTCAGATTGGGTGAAACGAAGTGAGGTCAAAGACCGTGCGATCATAGACATTGTTATTAAGGTCGAATGTGACGAGAAGCCGAAGCAAGGATGACTTTAAAAATGAAGATGAGGAAGTAGCTCAAGCTCACTCATGACTGCACTCAACAAAGCAAGAGGAAACACGAAAATGTCGGAAAAGATCGAAACTTTTCAAGCCGGTCGAGCAAAAATGCTTGCTTTAAGCACGCTAATGACAAGACTCGCCCTACTTCTCCCAGAAACCAAACAAGTTCCCAGAAAGAAAACAGTCGTAGCATAGCATGCAGATTCCATGACTACTGTCCCAAGTACGGACTGTTAGGATTCTCCAGCACACGTGACAGTTTCTTTCAGCGAATCAACGCTGAAAATATCCAAATAATTATAAAAAAAAAAAAAAAAGAAAGGGAAAAGCCAAAAGCAGCGCTCCCCTAGTTTTCTCGTTCCTCTAGAGCTAAAGACAAAGTTGGAAGAACGAAAGAGCGAAAATTTTAGAGCATACCCAAGAGTGTAAATCCTGAGAAAAGCAGCAGAATCGAGCCCCGCATGGCGGACAATCTCGTCCTCGCTCATCCTCATGGCCTGAGGCATCCAGTTCAAGAAAGTGAGGTAGGTCCGGGGGTCGAGATTGACGAACTTGCCGACCGAGTTGGCGGAGCGCCTGGGGCTCGTCCTGGCGCGGTCGAGGTACCATTTGGGGAAGTAGACGCGGTCGTTCACGGGCTGGAGCCTGAGCAGGGCGAAGGCGAGCAGGAAGGCGAAGGCGGTGAGGATGTTTATGAATGCCGACACGCCTATGTCTTGGAGGGTGGCCATGGAAGAGAGCAGAGAATGCGCGTGCGTTTGTGGGTGTGTCTGGGTGTGTATTAGAGAGAGAGAGAGAGAGCAGATAATGTGGTGTGTGTAGGACGAAGAGAATAGGGATTGGGTGCAGAGGAAGGAAGTAGAGCAGAGCAGGAGCAGGAGCAGGAGCAGCAGAGCACGGACAAGGTGAAGTGAAGGTGGTGAAGGGAAAACAGGGAAGGGAAGGAAAGAATATTTGCTTTCTTTTGCGTATATTTATATTGATCCACTTTTTTCAATTAATTTCATTTTATTTACGGAGCCAAAAAAAATTATTTTATTTCGTTTTCTTTTTTCTTTTTTGCTAAAGTATTTCCTTTCTTTCTAATTTCTACTCCTAACGAATGCCGTGGATGGATGGTGCAATTTGTCAGAGTGGCGGTGGAAAAGTGTTTGACAAACGGAACCAAACGAGCGCCGTTTGCGTGATTGAGATGCTTGCCATGATACGCAATTAACTAGATTTGATATTAGCATGATTAATTCCGTATTATAGACGGGTGATCCATTTATGGCACTATTAAAATCACGTTCTTCGTGAGATTGGCCCCCCTTAATCGTTTAGACGCGAATTGACACATTTGGGTTTACGTGCGAGCGTGTCATTTATTTCGACTCGACACGATTAGACACGCTATAACATGTTTAATACTCATATTTAAATATTTTTTTATACTTAAAACCTTACAAAATTAAAATGACACCCATTTCAAAGAATAAATGGTATAATACAAACATGTTTAGGAATACATAAGTCATTAAAAATAAAGAAAAAGTACCTCAATATTACATTTCAGATTAATGTGAAGCGAAATTACTAATATTATTTAGAGATGTGTTAAAAGTGTTAGACACCACTAATTGCGTACAAATGTGTTCATCATTTGCACAAGTTAACGTATACATGTCATGTGATGTGGTGTCAACACCAGGTGGATGATGACATGTTTGATGATTGTGTAAGTCATATAATATGCGTATCATGTTTGAAGTCGAGACAGTTTGACATATTTATTAAACATGTGTGTAGTTTAGACATATTCATGTTATACATTACACTTGTTTCGACATGACGCAATTAACATGATACAACACGAATTATCTACACACAATTCATCTAGTTGCCTTAAATAAAAAAAATTACTTAACGCTATAAATGGAGAAGGGTTACTTAATTAGTTAAGTGATAAAACCAATTATATAGTCAAAACTTTTCAATAATGCGAACTATTCCGCGTTTGGTAAGAAATTAACGAAGGTTTTTTTGGCTGGAAATTGATAAATTTTTTTATTTAATTATCACTTATTATCATATAAATATTTATTTTCATTTTCAGTACTTAAAAATTTCAACGCCCAATATTCAGTATTAATTTTTAAAACTTATTTTGCAATTTTGTCAAACGAGCTCCAAAATAAGAATCCTTTATTTCAATTTTAATTATCCTTTGGGCTTAATGCCCCGTTGAAATTACCTACCTATATAGAATGAAGTTATTGATGTTTATGGAAATAAATATGATCGCAAACGAATATGCAAAGGGCACGAACTACCTTATTAAAGTACGGGAAAAAGGAAAAAGAAATAGTACCGAATGAGATTAAACTAGCTTGATAATCTTACTATTATTGAATTAAAGGTTTTAAAGTCTCGGAAATTCACTTGATATGGTAAGTATTTATTCAATTAGAAAAGGCACTTGATGATAATTAACATCTTTCGAGTTATATTGCTAAAATTTATTAAGGAGTGATTGTGTATCCTTATTTGACAAGAAACTAGAAACACTTGATGAGCAATTTTTTATTATTGTTATCACCAAAGTTAGCGGTATATATGTAAAACGTCATATGTTTTCTACAAGGTCACGAGTTTTGCATTCGTTTGCGCCAATCAACCCTCCTTACCTTTTTTACTTATCAATTTTCAATTACCATTAAACAAATTTTTGTTTCTACTTTTAACATCAAAGACTGTCTAAGCTTAAAATTGAATACTTAAATTTTCAGCACTCGTTTTTTAGTTTCATAGACCTGAAACGGCGATCCGTTATTCGGGCCGGGCCAAAATTTTCTGGCTCCAAATGGCCTGGCCCAGTCGAAAGTATTTAATTTTTTTTTGGTCGAATCGGAAATATTTGATGATTATAGCTATTCTTAGTATTTATAATAATATCGATATGACGAATATTAAAAAAATATTTAATTGTTCAATCTTACTAATTGATTAAACTAAGGAGAAAAATGCCAAAAGAAAGCGGGATGTTTAGGTTCAAAACAGTGGCAAAACGCCGTCGATGATTAATGTCGTAATCTTCGAGTCCTCCGTGGGCTTCTTCATTTAAAACAAAACGAGTCACTCTCAAACGCATCTCCTTTCGGCCAAATCAATTCTGGCGGAAACGAAAAGACGAGGAACATTTTTTTTTTTGTGTTCCTTATTTTCCTCAACACGTGGCTATCTTCAAGCATTGAACTCCCAACTAATTTCTAAAGTTCACGAAAAACAGGAGGTATCTCTGAGTTTTTCCGTTGGAATAAACCAAATGGACGAAGAACTTAAATGCACCTTTCTGTACAAACAGCCTCCGTTCAAGATCCCAAGAAATTGTTAAAAAAAAGAAAATAACTGTCCATATAGTTTCATCAAATTTTGTAATTGGGTTTCCACAAGCGAATTGAGAAAGGCCACTTGCTGCATTTTAGGAAGTATGACCTGAGATTATTATCTTGCTTTGCACTTGTTGCAATGTTGTAATGTTACTATTCAGAACTTACTGCTCAGAGTCGTTCCAATGAATCAAAAATCAATGGTGTTTTCCATTTGGTTAATGTCACAGGATATCTGGCCATTCGTAAGAATTCTATGAGGACCATCAACTGAAAACCCCATTATCCTATGAAACAATTTGTGTTCTTAAACATAAGCAGTTTCGAACCCACCTAATGTTACTCAAAAATAGCTAAACTGTACAAAACCGCAATTGTCTCCTGCATCTGTCCCCTTCTCTATTTTACTCTATATTGTGATCTCACAATAGCCAGAGACCAAGAAGAAATCGCCTTCCATGCCAAATGCAAATCAAAGTGCTAGGTCAATCTACTTCTAGTAGCAATACGAGTCAAACAATGAAGGAACATGATGCACATAGGGGCAGAGACAGCGGGAGAGAAAGAGTGTCGAACAAGCACGAAAATGGGAAGAATGAGAGTTCGACTGTAAGCATTAAGCTGCCGCACATCAAAATACTGAAAAGACATAGCAAAGAGATTCACAAGAAAAACTCGATCCAAATTTTGTCGTTCAAGTACATCCACAGTGAATTATTATGGCGTTTCGCTTCGAAACCAGTTAGAGGAACTTCCTGTATGGCCTTCCATTATCCTCATCCTGCATATGCTGTTAAACACCATCCAAGGTAGATATATCAGTAACCCAACTCATTTGCTTTCAAATCAACCACAAGCAAAATGCAGTTTCATCACCAGTTTGAAAAGAGCATCCAGAAGAATCCATCATTAATCAAAGGAGAGCCAAACACACATAAAACAATATTGCTTGGTGATTGAAAATCAAGATGTCAATCACATCCACTCTATTTGTTTCAGCCAGCCAGTCTCTAGTGAGCACGCATCAAGCGTTGAAGATACAGTAATCTCAGAATAGAGTGGTTAGAGTTCTTCATGCTCCCCACCAGATAAGATATTTGCCAAAGGTCAAGCAACCTGCCCTATATGGACTCGACTCCAATAATCCCAGACCCAATGTGAAAAGATCAAAAGAGTACTATTTCTTTCTCAAGATAAAAAAGCAGTTAGGTTCAGTACATCACTGTAGTTAAGAACCTAAGGAAATGAACTTCCACAACATTAATGTGATAAAGCAAATTCCAGTGAGCCTGTTAATCTTGGCTTTGACTATATTATTTCCCAGAGTAAAGCCTCAATGCAAGTTAAGGATATAAAGGCTCGTGCACTTAGCCGATTGATTCAGTTATAAACAGAAATAGCAAATAATAGGCTGTGGTGTGCAGCATGTATTCTCGGATGTCTAATCTGCTGTAAACCCCCTTCACCATCCTTTCAACATGCTTCACCAAGTGAACTCAATATAATCAACGGACCCATTCATCTCGTTTCTCCAAGGAGACATCCCTCCAGCCCTGCCCTTGAAAAACCGTGCTCAACACCGTGTTTCCCACGACCGAAAGTTCAGATTTTTTAAACTAGAGAAAACCAATAAAACTATTGTCATCAGCAAAAGCAGCAAAAAAGAAAAAAATTGTCTCGGTTGGACAGGCCACTAAAATTCTTATAACCATTAAGCTTTGACTGCCGCCGTATCTGCAACGAGATCCACTAACTCCAAGCTCAATCAATCACTTACTTTTTCATAGGTAACAACCCCTGTCTTAACACATTGCAAAAAATGGCCTTATTAGTCTCCCCTGTCTACCCTCTATTCCATTTGCGAATCGTGCGTATCGCTCTCTTCCTGGTATGTCCATTTCCTGCACTAGAATAAATTTTTCAATGCCATCCACCACCGCAGGATGAACAAACAATTGCTAGCCTTGATTAAAGGGTACAGAGAGTTAAAAACCCATAGAATCCCACTATCAAGTGTTCAGCTCAACTTCTCGTTCCAGGGCGCAATCCAAAGCCAACAACAACTAGGCCACTAAGCTAACTCTCCCAGCAAGCGCAGCGATCGAATCAAATGGCAATCCAAACAAGGGCAAACAAGCGAATCCGAAAGGCCCAGATCAATCAAGAGAGGAGGAGGAGGAGGAGAAGGAGTAACGTACGAATTCGCGGACGATACCCTTGTAGACGAGGAGGGGGAGGGCGACGCCGAAGATGCCGACGAGGGCGAGGTTCCGGCGAGTCCACCGGAAGCTGTGCTCCAGTCCTCTATGAACCTGTTCTTGTGGGCCTCCATTCCTCCCCCCATCTTCTCTCTCTCCGTGGAAACCAGTACACAGACAGTGGAGCGTCAAAATGATTTTTTATTTTTGGCGAAAAAGGCTATTTTAGGATTTATGTTTATGAAAGGTATTTTTATATTTTGCCCTTCATCTCCTTAGTTGAACCTGAATTGGGTGTGGTATTTAAAACTTAACTTCTTTTTCTTTTTCTTTTGCCACGAAAATATATATATATAAATGGACGGGGAAGGGAATGGCGACGTCGACGACGTCTCTAGTCTACTACTGTTGCTTCATCTTCATCCTCTGGGAGCTTGTTTCCTTCAATCTCGTGGGGTCTGTTGGATCGTAACAGAAACTCCACACCTTCGCCCCAATTCGATTTCAAAAGTAGAAAATGTATGGAGCTGCTAAACCACATATATTATTAATAAGACCGAACCAAGATCAAAATAAGGAGTTAAAGCTTGGCATGGTAGCGATATAGAAAAAAAAATTGTTGAATTACAGTGAATGCTTGTGTTTTAGGGGTTTGACAAGTCAAATAATATGGAAACATAACTCATTTGGAAACGGGCGTGTTTGATAAATGATTGGTCGAGATTCGAGTTACTCATTCGGGAAATTACAACTCATCTCGCCAACCCGATATTTGGAACAAATTTCAAGACCTATTAAAGATTTTGGACAGGTCGTGCGACGAAACTCGAATTGCTACCCTGTCATTGCTACCCTGTCATTGATACACGAGCTTATGAGTAAGTCCTGCGCGCATTTAGCAAACGTGAGGTGTTCATTGATACAAAATTAGGCCGTACAAGGCGGCAATTTGAGAGATGCCATTCCCTTGGAATTAACTCCCTTTCTTAGAGCGTGTGAAAGGGAGGACTGGTATCGCCCCGATGAGCTTTTCGATGTGATAAGTTAGTAATTCCCGAATAGAAAGGTCGTGTCGACGAAAAGGGCCACTTTTACTAAGGATGGCTTACAACAACAAGGCTAAAGTTTGGAGTTTGAACAAAATTCAATAAGCCATCATCCTCTTTCTACCATTCGAGTAAAAAGTGACAAAAAAGAGAAACAAGAACCAATGCTCATAACATAGGAAAGATGTACTGTAACATAGATAGACAAGGAAAGAAGAGCATAATGCTCCCAAAAGGTCCCTCTCTTAATGGCATAGTTAGTGACAGTATACAAGAAGAGAATATGATGCTGATATGCCCTCTCTATGTACATACATACCGAGGCCCTGTTTTCTTTTCTTTTGACCCCTCGTTAGCTTCGCACCAGCTGTGGTCTCTCTCTTTCTCCAACCATCTTCTTCCTTATAGTCCACTTCCCAATTCTATAGTGCTCTCCCACTCCTCACTTCCTCTGTTTCTTTTTCTCTCTGCGTGACCATTACCCAATCATAATCAGTTCCATAGGACATTAGCTGATACTCAATGGGAGGGGAAACAGAAACATCAGTGACTGGTCCTGGTGAAGTCAGGACAGACAGTGATATAGCGGCGACGCCTGATGTTCACGACACCGGAATGAAGATCGAGAGGGCAAGAGAAGTTTATGCGGAGCATCTGAGCATCGAAGAGAAGCCATCCAAAGTGGAGGTCTACTCTTGGTACTTGTACGGGCTTTGCTCATACTTCGTCCAGACGGTCTTTGTGCCGATAGTTTTCCCTCTCCTCATCAGCCAAACTTTTAAAAGTGTACCTCAGCCTCCTCAAGGATGGGACAGGAGTTTCAGCGGATTGGCCTGTAACGAACAGGAAATGACACTGTAAGTCTTCGCACACTCTCCTGCAACTTCTTTCTGAAGAGAGAGCTCATGGGAATTCAGACCAATTTTCTTGGTAGAAAACGAAAATTCTAACCAACTTTCGCTCACAAGATGGCAAAGGCAAACTATAGATAATAGTTTTCCGAGTCCATGGCATTTTCAAATCATCTATAACAATTAGGTACTAAAAACCTGTTGCCAAATAATTTCTTAACAAGCGGAACAAATATAATTGGAACGTTTATTGACAGTAACATAGTGTGTGCGCACTTATGGGTCAGTGTCATTTGTTCCCATCATGTCTTATAAGATCAAATGACAGAGACTCCATATTATAGTTGCTCTATGTCACATAGCTCAACCTATTAGGAAAGTGAGTTCGCTGCATGCACCAAACATACTCTTTTACAATCTTATGCTGCATAAGCTACCTTTAGAATTCAAAGCGTGAGGTTAGGCCTATGAAGAAACTAAGACCTCGATGGAACAAGGATGGATATGGAACTAGAAGCACCGGAAAAGTAACTATGACCCAGATAGAATACCAGGTTACATGAAGTTGAAAATAATGCTCTCCTGCTCAATTATCATATGCTCCCACAGGCGAGCAATTAATGAATACTTCACATTATATCAACACACTGTACACACAACTTATAATTATATGATCTCAAGAACAGGTATCAACTCATAGCTTACCAGTCAATTAGCGTCGGCCAATGGAAATTCTCACCTCTAGAGTGGGTATCAGCTTCTTGGGTCACAGGCCTAATCCTGGCAGCTCCACTCCTTGGCTTCGCTTCTTTCTACCTCGACCACAGCCGCAACCAACAACTCGTCGCGGGAGCTGCGACAGTCATCGGCTTCGTCTTCTGCCTCCCCACCGGATCCTCCCACTCAACGTGGACCTTCCCTCCCTATATTGCCGCCATCGTTGCCGCCCACACCATTGCCGCCGCCGCACACACGCGCCACCTCGGCCTCATGATTCGCGGCTTCACCGGCCCTGCCCTCGACAGATACCAGTTCCACCTCCGGACGGCAGCATCTGCCTGGCTCTCGCTCATCGCCACTGCTGTCGGCTCCTTAGGCTCTGCCGCCATCACCACCTTCACCCACCACATGCTCGACATCCATTCGAAGTTGGTCGGTATGTGGGTGGTCTCCATCTTCAGCGGCATCATGTGGCTCGTCGGAATACTCCACGTCGTCGTCGCACAAAGATCCGGACTTCCCTCAACCAGTACACCAATATCCCACTTTTTCTCCACTTTGGCATTTCCACAAGCAGTCGGGGGGCTCGTCAGCGTTTGCTTGGGATCTTTCACGACGATGTGCATTTTCACCGGAGGTGTCCTCTTCGTCATTGGCCAGCTATGCCTAGAGCCAGTTTATATACTCTACCTCATGCTCACCTACTTCTTGTTCCCCATACTCTCTCTCCCCCTGATGCACCCGCTCCAACACGTGCTTCGAACAAGCGCAGTGAAAATGCAAATCCTGGGCTTCGCGCTCTCGATGCTCACATCAGGAATGGGGTTCTACTTCAAGGAAAAGACATGGGCGAAGGAGCACATACTCCTGTTCGCGGCGATACAGGGCACGTCGACGGGGACACTGCACGCGTTCGGGCGGGTCCTGATCCTGGACGCCGCGCCGTGCGGGAAGGAAGGGGCTTTCGCGGCGTGGCACTCGTGGGTCGGAGGGATCGGCGCCTGCGCCGGCTTCGCCGTGGCGTCCGCCGTTCCCGGGGAGATAGGGGCTTCGTTCGGAGCGGCGTTCCTGGGGGCGGGTCTGGGAGCGACCGCGCTGATCTATGGGAACGTGAGCGACTACGAGGGGGCTGTGAGAGCTGGGCATGTGAAGGAGGAGGGCGGGGGCGGCGGCGGGAGGGAGCTGCCGGAGCGCGCGTTCGACGATGAAGTGATCGTGAAGGAGCAGCAGCCCGCGGTGGATCCGTAGAGAGAGAGAGAGAGGGAGAGAGAGATGCAGGGGAGTGAGTGGGGAAAGTGTATAATAATTGGAGAAATGATGGAGAGTGTCGTAGCAACTGTTGCAAATTTGAGTATTTCCAGGTTTGCCTTTGCAATTGGATTTTAAAATGCCTGATTCTTTCTATTCTTTCTTTTTACCTTCTTTTGGTCCCCCACGATTTGATCTTAAATAATGCCATCGATACTCCATAGTTCTTAAAAACTGTCCTTTTACGCTCTTTTTTCAATCTCTGAATTGATTTGAAATAGCATCTTTTTTTTTATTTTTATGAAATCTAACGTCCTCAAATACAATGATATGATCATGGTTGTAGCCCCGGACAACGACAGATCACGATTGCCTCACATGTATCTCCCTCATACGAGATTTGAGCACTGTAACTATTAATAGGCATGCACGATACCTAAATCATCCTAAGCACGGCTCGTGATAATGATGGGTCGTGCCAAGCCCACGTGGAAAGCTTAGGCTTGGTTTTTTAGTTTCTCCTTTTTTATATTCTTTAAAACAATTAAAAATTCAATAAAAACGTCAATATAAATAAGTTCTTCCCTTCTTAATGTTTATTTTTATAGGGAGTCCTCCTAAGCAGGGAATAGTTGCACAGAAATAACAAATGCAAAAGGGATGTACGTAATTAAGGGTATTTGAAAAAGAAAAAACAACATTGAGATTTTAGTAGCCAAAAAATTGTTCGTAAAATTCTGCACGTGTCAACGAACGTGTTGAACAAGTAATATAATGATGAGAAGAGTATCGTCCCACAGAGATTGATGATAATAAACCAATTAAATATTAAAAATGGACTAATTCTAAAATTTATCTAACTGATCAAAATATAATTGAGAACAAATAAAAATTGACAATTTTTAAAAACGAAATTTTTTTAAACTAAAGGCAGATAATCAATAAGGTAAAATATGTTAGAGCATCCAATTTCACCATAACCACTAGATATGAATTTCGGATCATTATGCATACAAGAACAATATCAAACATGTGATAGCGGAATTTCCTAGTCTATTTACTATCCTATCTCTAGGTATAGCAAACCTACTCAGTTTATCAATTCACTATATTTCTATGTGAATTTAAATAAACATAAGCGCATTAAAATCTGTGAATATTCCCGGTTTACAATGAATCTTTTGGACCACCTTATCACCGAAAACTACACAAATAACATGGTATATTTCTATCCACATTTAATGCATGGTTATATATTATAAGGAGCAATTGCATATTATTACTTCTCAGTCTTAAACATGCACATCGGATCATTCAAGTGGTGGCCAATCACCTAAACGCATTAACCACAATAATATATAACTCATATGAATGAAATTACTTGCAAAGCATAAAAAGCATGAAATTCATATCATCATGGTTAGGCTACATCGTAGCTCTAACAAAGAAAATTAGAACATAATAGAAGAAAAAGCGAAAATATAAATTAAACCAAACATCTTGAATCAAAGAACAAGAATTTTGTCACTACTTTTGTCTTCTCTTCAAAATACTTGAAAAACTTTCAGAGCACTGAAAACAAAAACGATCTAAAAAAAACTCCATGTTCCCCCAAGTTATCATATTTATATGATAACATCCAAGACTCCTCTCACAAGGCAATTGCTTCTTTTTCGTATAAAATTAGGGAATAAATCGCAGAATTCCCAATGTGATATCCACCTTCTAACTCTTCTCTGGGTTGCATATTCCTTTCCTTCTTTTTGCCATGTTTTCCTTATTTTCTCCATATCTCAATATTCTGCATAAACAAGGAAAAATTAAGTAAATAAAAGGAAATCCAAATATATTCTAACAAATATTGCATTATTTATTGCCTAGAGTAGATAAAATAACTCTATTTTTATAGAGTTATCAGAGATCCTTTTTAGCATGGCCAAAAAAAATAAAAGGGAAAATTCCAAATAAGAATACACTCATTTTCTAAAAGAAGAATATGAAGTGGACTTTGTTTCGAATAAGGGTTAAAGTGATCATTTAGTCTCGAATAAAGGCCTTACTCATTGAACGGTCAAACTTTCGTTGACCGATGAAGAGATGCATCTCATATGCGTATTCCGGCAACCAAATTAGGGGTATTTTTGTCTAAAGATACTTTAGTTTTTTTTTCTTTCTCTTTTGCCCTGTTCATCATTTTCTTAATCCAAGCCAGAGCCATGGTTATCACTATTCATCATCTTCGTCAAGATCGAAGATAGGCAGGAGATTAATATCTAGATTAATACTTGAAGAGCTGCTTGGGAGCAGTGGCAGTGGTGTCTTGGTAGCGCAGATGCTAGAGAAGTAAGAGTTCGGGTATGAAGGGCCTATTTGGCAACGTGTCAAATAGTGAAAATTTCTGTTCTTTTGTTCCAAGAATTAGTTTGGGAACAGAAATCCGTTTGTTAAAATTTTTGTGCTGGGGCACAATTTTGCAAAAATTTGATCCCAGAATCAGTTTTAGAACAGAATCAAGAAGCAAAAAAAAAGTAGCTTCTTGATTCAGGAACAATTTTTTTGGAACTGATTCTTCTTGGTTTTCTTCTTTCTTTTTTATTTATTCTTCATCTTCTTCCCGCCCACCGCCGCCCCTCGCGGCGACCGGCCGGGGGACGCCGCCGGCGACACACGGGCCGCCGACCAGCGACGACGACGAGTCGGCCTTGCCCGGATCTGGCGAGGCCGACCTCGCCGTCGCGGGGGGTGGCGACGGTGAGGTCGGCCTCGCCAGATCTGGGCGAGGTTGAGCCTCGCCTGGCCATGGCGAGGCCGACCTCGCCGTCGCGACTGGAGAGGCCGGCAGCGAGGGCTGCGAAGCCCTCACTAGCCCTGGCCTGTTGCTGGTCGCCGGCGCCGGCGACCGGCCATGGCCAAGGAAAAAAAAGGAAAAAAAAAGATAAAGAAATATTAAAAAATTCAAAATATTTTTAATAAAAAGAAATTTTGTATAGTTACCAAACGCATTTCTGTTCTTTTTCTATTCTAAGAATAGAAATTTTGGGCAGTTACCAAACGCCTTCAAATGCTTAGAAATTGTTCCCGGGCACAAAATAAAAAAGAATCATTTCTGACCAGAATCTGTTCCCGGACACAGAATGGTTGCCATGTGCACCCTAAGTGATGTTGCATACAGCTTTAAGGGAGGTGGAAGGGTCAGCTCGGAGGCGGGAGCAGCGAAGTCATCGTCGAAGCTATTGCGTCGATGGATGAGAGTCCCGTTGACAACGGTCACGATCACGGCGAGGAAGAGGATAGTGGAGACAATGAAAATGAGGAGGCGGCAACGAGTCCGCTTGCGAAAGGCCTACTCCTCCACCTCATCCGTAGCCCTTAAAGTACTCCCTCAAATCCATTCTTCGCCTTCTTGTCTCCTTCTTTCCCCCAAAAACTCCGATCACATTTGAAATTCAAACTGATTCGAGTTCCTTTGCAGTATGCGCAATGAGAGTGACCATATAAAATGTGAAGTGTTAGAGAGGGAAGTTGCGATTTCTGGAAGGTACTTGATCCCGGCATTAATCTAATGCCTATCTTCAACATTAACGAAGAAGATGATGAATAGGGACAATCATGGCTCGGACCAATGAACATGGCAAAAGAGAGAGAAAAAAAATTTAAAATACCTTACCCTTGATCGGATTGCCGGAATACATACCTGAGATACATCTCCTTGTCGGTCGGCAAAAGTTTTGACCGGTCAGTGAATCTCGAACAAGGACTTGACTCATTGACCATTTCAATCTTTATTTGAGATAAAATTCATTTAAAAAGAGAAAATGAAAGCGCTTTGTATCCCCGTTTAGAATTTTCTCAAAATAAAAATAAAAATAAAAATAAGTTCTCGATATGAGCAATTGAGCATCACTTGTACGTGGATTACCAAAACCCGCTAACCAAACACTCCCCATTCTCCTTCTCGAACCCCAAAATTCACTCTCGTCTCCCACCTTCTTCACCTGTCGAGGTTTCAGAGAGCAAAGCAATACGACAGCAGAGATCGTCTCAGCCGCCGGACGATGCAGCGATGGTGCACGAAGCTTCGGTCGCTGACGATCCAACCGGTTCGCTGCTCCTCGGCCTCGAGCTCTCGCCGTCTCCTCCACGCCTCCGCCCTCTTCCGGCCGCCCCCCGCTACCTCCGCAACCTCCGCACTGTGTCGAGCGCCGAGCTTCTGCAATGCGCCTCTCCTGAACGCTTATCTGCCTGCGCAGTACTCGCCTCTCTGCTTCCGCTCGCTTCCTCATAACTTCTCCGTAAGTTTCGATGCGGTCTCTTTCGGACTCCTCTTCTCTTGCAATTTCCCCGTCGTTTTTTCCTGTTCCCATCTTGGCTGCGGAGGAAATGGTTGTGGGGAGAGAAAAATGGCGAGCTTCTTTGTCGATCGGATGTAGTTCGGGGTTGATCATGGGGTAGGGATTTCAGATGTTTTGAGCGGATTCTTTGAAATGAAAGAGGCTTTTTGTGTTAGTGTGTTTGTTGATGTTGGTGCGTGGTTAGTAGGCTCAAGTGCGGCACGTGTCGTCTCGAGACCGGAGGAAGAAGAGGAAGCGGATGACGCCTATGGTTTCCAAAGTGAAGAAGATAAAGATGAAGTTCTATTCGTATGGTTTTCCCCCCTCTCTCTGCTGATGATTACATGATTTCTTTCATGTATGGGGCAGTTTGCGTTATTTGATGGTGTAAATGGACTGTCTGTGTGTCATCCCTCAGATCGTACAAGTCGAGATTCAGACCGATGAATGATGGAAATATCAGACGGTGGAAGGAAGGCAAACGCCATAACGCGCATCTCAAGGTTGGCCTTTCTTTCCTGTTGGCTTTTAGCTGAATTCTTATTATAAGAAATCATAGTACTGGAAGTTTCGGTTAGTTGTTGATGATGCGGTTGGTTATTTTTTTTTGTGGTAGGATGTGTGTGTGTGTGTGTGTCAAAAGATGCGGTAGCAAACGTCCTCTGTTAGATGTTCATATTTGTGTGAGTGCTGCATTACAGATGCACTTGGTTTTGCCATTAGAACATCTCATTCATCTTTTGGAAAATGTTGACGGATGCTATCTCGTTGCAATCTCGAAAACTAAGATAGTTTGCTTGTGAAGTTCCAGATTGGATTACACATAGACTATAATTCGGATTTTGTAGAAGCATGCAGTGGTACCTATTATCCCAATGGAATGCAATCGTTATCCCCGACAAAATAGGATTTGGGATAGAATACGGTGCTTGTGTGGAGCAAAGTAGTTTTTGGATGTCTGTAAGTTAGCCTTGTGGGTAGGACTTGTGGAGTGGTGGTATTTGTCCTCAAGTTGGAGGAATTGGAATGAAGTGAACCAATGCTGAAGCATGACTGTGAGGATGCACGTGTGAGTTGTGTTAGAAAAATCACAAATCGGAGAATTGGTGTCATGTAGAGAAGTTAATCTATCATAGTTGGCCCACGACTCATTAGTTTAAGTTTTTGAGTGAAGGTGGGTCCAACTGGTTACGTTAGCAGGCTCGGACTTTGGGCTCCCTCTTGGTGATCTCCCCAGGTAAAAGGTGTTGGGCTTCTGTTGCGAGCTCCCAACCATTGGATTAATGGGGAACGGACTTAACGCTTAGCTCACGCGTGAGGGGGAGATTGTTAGAATGTACATGTGAGTTGTGTTAGAGAAATCCTACATCGTAGAATTGATCTGGTGTAGAGTAGTTAATATATCATAGTTGGCCCATAACTCATTAGTTTAAGCTATTGAGTGAAGGTGGGTCCAACTGGATACGTTAATAAGCTTGGACTTTGGGTTTCCTCTTGGTGATATCCCAAAGCGAAAGTTACATTTGAGCGTAACATCACGTATTTTCTAGTTATAGTGAGAGTTAAGTATTCGAAGATATGGAGATGGTAATCGTCCCTCTTTGCGCCGCATTTGGAGCATTATGTCATGGAAATTACTTCTTCCCAACAAACATTGGCCTTTGTCGTGTGGAGTCTTTGAGTCTCTTATGTTGACCTGTTGAGCAGTCAAGCTTTTACCATCTTGGCATTCCTGCGGATGCTAATCTTTTAGAGGTGAAGTTTGCTTGGAGAAATTTGGATGCAGTGGCCCGTTGCAAGGGACATTTGATTGTTGAACTACTTTTCTTCCAGTGAGCTAGTTTCTTATCCTTCTTTACATTCTTTGAAAACTGTACGCAAGGTGGTCATCCTGCATGAAAAATTATAGGTCACCTTATTACGAAGGCTCAGTCAATGAGTATGGTTTCTGGTCAAGCAACACTACTTGCTTTTTGACCTGCTGTTGCCGGATTGCTAGATGAGTCACAGGTTGTAATATTGTAATTTCCAGTATTATTATGCCTCACTGGGCGGCTTTTGATGTGATGTACTTTGATGTCACTGCTACAAGTTTGTAATAAGGAAAACATGAAATAGGCTTTGCTGGATTTTCGTACTGTCAATGAAGTTTCCACTTGCCACCATCAAAGATAGGATGAACTTGGTCATTGTTCCCATAATATTTTTTCCCTGCCCGAGCAGCTACTGGTATTCTGGGTACTTTTAGCTCTATGTAACAAATAGGTTGAGATCTTACTGTTGAGGTGACTGCAGTATGTTCTAAAGGCCATGATGACATTGAGATGCAGTTCTTTTTGTACCAAATGGCAGTAGAGTGCTTCTTCTAGGGGCATTCAATTATGATCTCGTGAAAAAGAAAATGTCATTGTTGACTTTGGAACAGCATTTTGGTTGCATTTATTCGTGGAAATCGATGATTATCAAGTCTGCTGAGTGATACCATTATGTGACTAAGTGCGATCGGACGGATATAATGCTTCTCGAGCTTTCTTTAATTCATAGAGCAGTTTTGTTGCATCTCATGCTTCTCCACTTGTACATGTTCCATTCATATTTGAAATGCTCAATGCTTGGGATTAAAGGTTAATAGGCTAATGAGACCTTATGTCCTGATGCAGTCAAAGAAGTCAAAGAGGAGGCTGCGAAAACCAGCTACTGTGCCCTTGGCGTATGCCAAGGTAATGAAGAAGCTCAGCTTCTGCAGCTGATCACTGCAGTCCATTGGGCTAGCGCTGTCAAGGCTCTTCCAACTGGTGGGAAATCTTTGAACACCAACCTTTTCTTTTTTCTTGGGGAAAAAGCCTGCTCCTTTTTCTGGGTTTAGTCAGCTGAGCTTTTTTGTCGTACGACTTAACCGAATAGCCACATTTGATTATGCTTTTCCCTTCTTTCACTGGATGAGCAACCATTGGATAAGTGATAAGCAAATTATTGATGATGACTCTGCCTTTGTTTAATTCTGGTTTTCTTTTCGATACTTATGCTCTGTTTAGGAGGTACAGGGCGAGGAAAGTAGAGAGAAACTTTCAAAATTCCCTCCTTGTTCTTCTTCGCAAAAATTTTAGATATTCCACGTCAATCCATAATTTTCCTTTGCATCCACTCATTCCCAAGCATCTTTGCATTGCTGCATTTTATAAAGGATAATGAGATTTTAGGCGTAGGTGTCCTTGGGCGACATGATCTCCTTGGTAATAATTTTGCCAGGCAACTTAGGCCTAATGCTCTCAGGCACGGATGATTTCATGTCATTATCAGGAATTGTGAGACGTGCTTTAATTGTAAGCATGATTGCCTCGGAGTAAGGCGAACTTTGGATTATTTTCTTATGTTTTGGCCTCGTATTTGGTGCTATACTAAAACTTGAAGGATTTGTTTCTTGACCCACTCTGTCGGTCATCCCAACTTGAAGGTGATACTGCGGAGTCCGATGGGGCAAACATCGTTAAGCATGGGCATCAGGTCGGACAAAACAAGGACTGCAAATCCTTTTTGTCAACGGTAAGATCTTCGGACATAACAGTGCTGAGGTCTAGAAAACATTCTGTCTATCGGATCCTGTTCAAGCTAAGAATGGCATCATCCATTCAGTTCGATAACATGCGATTCTTATTACCAAATTCAAGCTTTAAACTATCATAACTTTGAAGCGGGGCCAATCTAACCCATTCTAATGTTAAACTGGATCATCAAGGCTGGTTCCAAGTAGAAACTGTTCGAATCAAGATTTTTAATTTAAAATCCGTACTTCTGAAGTTTCGCTCATTATTTTACTCGATTTATGACCTGATTTGCGTTTTTCCTGTGTTATTTAAGCTCGGATTTGGAGGCTTTTTTGTTGAAAATGTGGGACTGGTTTTCAAGTAAAATCGACAATGGGCCAGTTCGAATTTCCATCTCCGTAATCTCTTGACTAAAAGGCAACATCAACAAAGCATCAGGATGGTGATTGCAATAGTCTCATGAGTCTGACTCTCAACGGCAACTACCACATAGTAGCAAAGGGTAAAGCCATACTAAAACTCCTCACTTATCGCTGAATAACAATGACAATGAGATGCATACGTCCTAAGGCACAAGACCGAGCCGACAGCATAGAGAAATAGACACTAATGGAGAATGAACCCTAAGCCAAGACATAAGGAGAACCACCTGATTGGAAATTTAAATTTCTAGTTTGCGAATTGGCCCTCTTCTGGCTACCCTGTGTTTGCCGTGGGCTGTGATTAATAAGCTGTCTTTTAGACAAGACAAAGGTGCAACCTACGGGCCATGCCAACCCGATATCAATACATGGAGTTAGTGTAGATCGAGTGAAAGAACTTCAGCACTCCACTAAACTGGATAGAAAAGGTCCACCCTCTACAAAATCTCTCGAATCTGATCAATTTTGACGACAAGTAGGATATTTCTTCCACGGTAGATTGATAGGAACATAACACAACAAAATCCCAATAAAACCTAGTACTTAAGAATAATCAAAACTGAACAACTTGGTTGAATCAGACTTGGCGTCCAACAGTTGGATACAACATTGTAGGGCCGGTAAAAGAAAAAAGCAACGAAATCTGAGAACAAGATTAATTAGGATGGACCAGAAGATCCAACCATCGCACGAAACATGGTTGAAGGCCATCTTTTTGTTGTTTATCATATGCTACAAAGCTGGTGAGTCTTATAGTCCCACCCAATATGAACGGCCGTTGCTGTTGTGAACAGCTGATGGAGATGGAGATGTCACACACCACTCGTACCAAACCTTCATGAAAGTTCAAATAATGAGAAAATCTGTCATCCTTACCATTGCAGAGAATTCAGAGGTTAGAGAGGGCCCAAAGTACTTAGAATGTATAGGACACATGATAGCTCAACACTACCCAATGTAACAAAAATTGCACCTGAGTGGTGCCAATGGATAGCATGATTTTGATTCATGAGATAGTTTACCTTCGTAGAACCGACACAACGCCAAAAATGTACTTCTAGAGGAGAACCAGGACATACACACACCGGCGTCCTTAGAGGGAAAAATATTGGGAACCTGTATCCAACATTAAAGCATGGCTCTCAGACTAATAAAAGCAACTGGATGCAAGAACAAACACTTACAAGAGGGGAAACCACACATAAAAGCAGTGAAGGAGCTTTTCAAGATGATTACTAGATGCATTATTTTGGTGAGGCACAGCTTACACCAAGTGGACCTACCAGCTAAACATATTCGGAGTGGCAACTGATGGCTCAATGCCAAGATGAACGTCTTTGTAAAGTGTTGCATCAAAGTAGCCAGCAAATCCTACAGATTTTGCAAAGAAAACAAATTAACATGTGTTCTCTGGGCCATGCCTTAATCTCCAAGGCATACCAGTTATGAGTTATTCCAGTGCAAACAACATCCTCTTTTCTATCCAAAAAGGTACTCTCAAATGATGTCAAGAAGCTTGACTTAGGGGAAAAGCTCAGCCTACTCACAAGAAGAGCTGTACTTACAAAAGAGGGATGCCGAGAACTATAAATAATATGTTTTCTTTCAGAAGTCAATTGTGCAGATTACAGAAATAAGATCAACACGACATACCATGGACAAGTGCTGATCCCATATCGCTAGGTATCTCAAATTGCAGCTTTTTGGAACGTTGATTACTTCTCTGAGGTGAGAGGTCTGGGTGGGTAAATGTGAAGACCTAATCACACGTCGAGGACAGTTATTACAATCAGAAAGTGAAAGCTCAAGTTGAAACTTACAAATCATACGACGGTCACAAATAAGAACAGCAAATGATTCCTAATCATACAGTCACACATGCCATTGGTATAGAGAGAGCTCACAGGTTGTGTAGGAGCAAGCCTCGCTACACTGTGCAATTTGACAACATAAGCCGTTTCAAAGTGGACAAGATCTTTATGTGATTTCACCTGCAATGCCACATTAACCTTTGAGATAAAGCATCCACATAATGAGTGGTAACTCTGATACAGGAGAGGGGCATACATCATTATATAGCTTCGATGTTGTCACGGGCTGTATGAAGCTTGTGTACCTAAAATGGGCATATAGATAGATACATGCTACATGTGAGTGTCCCTAGATAACAGGAAACATGAACTTTAATGCCAGTTAGAAAATTTGACAGTCATTAATTGGCTATAGTCCCAAAAGTACAATAGATAGTAATCCTGACTTATTAAGCTGAGGCATCACTCTAATCAATTCAATGTCCACGAGATTTTGGTAGATATCATCTGTCAGGTGTGTGATACAAACTCCAAATATAAACATTTATCAACCAGAGATACTTTGCTAGCTAGTCCCATCATGGACTCAAAGTAGTTGAAATTAAAGTAGAGCTATCTATATCAAGCGCTCAACAGAGTGATATCAACTTTTAAACTTTTAAACCTTTAGCTCTTTTGTCCAAGTAAAAATCGAGCTTATAAGGAAAATTACAAGTTCCTTTTTCCTACGTTTCTTACAAGTGATGGTCTTGGTTGATAAAATGAAAGCAGAAGAGGAAATAAGCTGCAATGTTGTGTGTTTCGAAAAGAAAACTCAATCAATGATGGGAGTTGCGGAGTCAAAAGTTAGCAAAGAATTAAATGTGAATAACTAACACAAAATGAGCCAATCTGGTATCGGATATCCATTTTATCTAAAAGGCAACGTGGATTACGGGAATCTCACTTATAAGATTTGAGTCAATAAAGTAAAGATGCATACATAAAGTTTTATTTTCTGATTGGAGAATCACACAACTCAAGAGATAGGCTAAAGAATTGTAATCAACATGATCACGCACATTTACAAGCGTTAGCAAATTATACATACAAGAGAAGACGGGATTAATTTTTATCATCAAATAAAGAATTTTACTAAAGGGCCCTGATGGGGCCAACTCAACACATAAAGCTACGAAAATGGGTGTTCAACCAACCAAAGTTACAAATATGACAAAGAAACTCATTTGTAATAGTTTGAGAATGTGAATTCTGACCAATAGATTTAGCAATAACAGTCCATTTTTCTAAGTAAATATGACATGCGGCTTTAAAAATTAATAGTTTCGTCGACTGGAGTGGAGGGATGGTGTGGAGAAGAGGGTTGGGAGAGGGAAGGGGGAGGGGGGGGTGGTATTTAAGGAGACGGACAGCAGAATTTTCAATTGATCTACAATGCGCATGGTTTTAGCATATAGTCTATTTATCATATAATGGCGACAAGCTCTTTTGTTGCCTGTTGGTGTCCTCCTAGCATGCACACCATGCTAAATAAAGTATATGCATAGGTTTCGACCAAAAAATATATATCTGAATAAGCATCAGCTAACTGACAACATTTGTCCATTATTTTGAATACTGAAAGAACACGTACGATGATGGAATTGACAATCCATCTTGCTTCAAAAATCTCTGGGCTCCATCTAGACATTCGGGAGAGAGCTCATTGTCGCCAAAAGAACCAAGCAATTCACTAACCTAAGATAAGCAAATACAGTAAACACTAGCTCACTGGGAGATTAAAAAAATCAATTACATTTGACTAGAAAAACCTACCAAAATGTCAGCTTTCTGAGGAGCATCCCAGTGACGCATATCACTGGAAACTATGGTCACAGAATTTTCCCACCCTTCTAATTTGACCAAACTCTGTCAAAAGTATACATTATTATATCAGAGTTCAAGAAAAGCATGAGCAGAATTGTTGTAATAAACGTTTACAGTAGAGACCAAAAAATAGCTGACTCACGTGTAGTGTAACAACTGCATTTGGATTTTTTTCCACAGCATAGACTTTTAACTTACGGCCAGTTTCTTCAGCAGCCTAAATATGAAGAGGAAAGAAATTGCATATCAGATGCCCAGCTATGGAATATGAGCAAACAAAATTGTCAACAGTACAACCTGCAATGATGCCCTTACTAGTGGTCCACGTCCTGCTCCTACAACCATCAGTACCTTTGCAAAAATAAAAGAATAACAATTGTCCTCACTATAGATATTGCAACATGCAGAACAAAAAATCAAAGGTGGAGCAAAAACGCCAAAAGCTGGAGAGAGAGAGAGAGAGAGCATACAGTGGTTATAACCGATGCTTTCTCATCAGGAACTCTGTCAATCAAAGCTTGACTAATCGCCCTTTGATACTGCAAGAAAAAAAATTGAATGCAGACAATCAAGGACAAAGGGGAAAAAAATCATAAACAAGGACAGGAAAATGTATGCATCCAAAAAACTAGTGATAATTTCATAGGGAAAAGATCTGGAATGTGGATGTGAATCCCACACTTGTCCTGTCCGTGTTCATAACACTCGACATCTGATATTAAATGTGCTGATATTAGTTGCACAATCTAAGGACACGGAAATGAACACTGTTAAGATATGTGCTGATATACATCTTGATCCCATTTCCTAATAACTTATGTTTACCTGAAAAACTGTCATTAGGGTAATTGGTATTATAGCATGGGTCAAGAGTTCAAATCCTAAAACTCCCTCTAAATTTCTTAGGTTAATGTGTTCTAGTCCAAGGTTATCTCATCACTGCTGTTTTTCTCGTGTTAGGACTCACTCGCACATGAGACGGCATTTTAAGAAATATGCTAAAATACAGTGTGTGCTTGTTTCCTTATAGCTTAAGTTTTTTTGTAAAAACGGTCAACTCCCAAAAGTCATTAATAATATAACTTCAACATGCAATACCGGCACTCTCTTCTTAACTATTGAAGTGAGAGATTATGAGTAAATGACAGACCAGAAGCATAAGACAGAAGTTCTCAAAGAACCATACCTTAAAACTACAGAAGTATAAGACAAGTTCTCAAAGAACCACATCTTAAAACTACAAACATATGTCACCAACATGATAGAGCTATACCTGGGTGTACTTTACTGTATCTTTCTCAAATGTCTCATAGGTTTGAGCCTCCAGATTATCCATAAGAGGCTGTAACAGAAACATATAGATGAAACGGGATTCTAAACCTACTTCAGCAAAAGGCAATGTCTGCAGATATGGAAGACTTACTTGTAATGGAGACTGTAAGAAGTCCCGGTAACCCAACTGGATCAAAAGAACGAGTTAGACAAAGCAAAAGAATCAGCCAATATTAAAACGTTCAAAGTAACCTTTGCTTTATTATTCTGTTTTTGTTTTCTGAAATTCTCATCCTTTCATTTGGAGGGAAGACAGATGAGGTTACCCCTTCCTTCTCTTCATTTTTTTTGGTTTTTTTTTTGGTGTTGGCGGTATGGGGAGAGGAAGGGGGGGAAGGGGGGGGGGGTGTTTGTTGTTCAGTGAATTGATGGTTACCTCAAACCGTTCTTGCTCAGGAAGTGGATCCAGCCTCTGATAGAGATAACCAACATACTCCAAGTATGGCCTCAAAGTCTGTACACCTAGCTTAAGATCGTTTTTGTCAAACAATGATGAAGGCCAGGTTCAATGAAGTAGTGCAGTCATGAAGATGTATGAGAGTTTCTTAATGAAATCCTTAATTGCTCGTCAAAAAGTTCAGACATGAGACATGCTAGCAACGACAAATGAAAGGAGTGTTAGAAATAATGAATTGCCAACCTTAGTTGCCTCAAGAAACTTCAAAGCCAAAGAAATATTTTTGTTCATTCATGTCAAAGCTTTTGAAAAGAAATCTTCTAAACAAGTCATATTGCTTGATATGACAAAATGATGCATTATAAGAACTCCAATACAAAGCACAGAGCAATATTCTAAGAGGACACTTACAGCCAACATTGTCCCCATTATCCGTAGCAGCTGGATCTGTGCTTCCCCTCAAAACTTTATGTAATGGTTTTCCAGAAATGACTATCTAACAAAACATATTTTGCAAGAAGCACATAAGTTTCATAAGGCATGCATAAAAAGCAATGGAAAAGGCAACTGCCCACATTAGTTCTAATCAATTACTATGGTCACAAATAGCTTGTATTTGATTCACAGAGACTAGGAAGTAAGATTTAAGGGCAAAAATATTTTTTTAATATCTTTACACCAGTAAAAGGGAAACATTAGCATGATTAACAGAACTCATCATTTGCTGAATCTCACTGCTGCTTGCTATGAGAAGTTATTGCACTTAGCCTAAGCTAGAAACCAGCGATTAAAACCTTGCTACTTGTAAGACACAAGTAGCGACTGCAATTTTCTGCCACCAATCATCAACCACCTTAGTATTGGTTCCATGCCACTTTATTTCTTGCAGTTGACTACCTCCCTATACAATCTACAATCATTTCTCGGACATCTATGAGATCACATTGTCACCAACACCTCCACTAACCTTCTCATAATTGGTCAGAATGGTCACAACTCACAAGACATTGCCAAGAATGCGTAAAACCAGAAAAATGGAAAGGGACATAAAGGCTTTAAGCTTATTTCATAGTTATCTTCTCCATTGCATTAATATCTATTTGAAGAGACAAAGCTACAATATATTCCCCCCACCAACACATGAAACACCAACATAAGCATTCCTCCTCCATCAAGAACCACTTTGTCTTGTTGTTCCATTTCTTGACAAAATCTCCCTAGGTTGTCACTAAATACTATTTCTTCAACTCACTTTAGCTAGTCCCAAGATACAGACCTTGAAACCAAAGAAGAGCCCAACCAAACGTTGTGTCATATCCTAGTTAAGCCGATTCAACATTAAAATATATCGAACTTGCCCCAACAAAACTGAGTACTTTTGGCTACAATTACTGCATATCTGATTCCACCGACAAATTAATTGTCTTCCCTATGAGTTCTAATCTCAATAAGAATACTCGCTCTTACTATTTATTCGATATTATGGATATACCGCATCATTGAGTATGTACTATGTATGGATGACAAGATTCCATTAATACAAAGCCAATTCCATTGCATGAGTCCAAACGGAAGGACCGCATTTAGCAATGGATGGACTATAATTTGTACAGGAAAAGAGTATAAGAAAAATTAAAATTTCTGGAGGCAAAGAGCTTTCACAGAGAAAAGGAGCAGGAAATCGCAGAACTTGGAAGTACCTGTACTGAATGATTGAAAAACCCAGTGATAAGCTTCTGATGCCGTTTTGACAGGCAAGGATAACCCCTTGTATTTGTTAAAAAGCACTGCCACATCAATAAACTATTCTTTACTTTTGATTTAGTTGAGAAGCAGCAAGTAAAGCGATGACTATCTTTTTTCAATGAACCAAGGCCCAGATATAGTACCTCTGTGTTTAGGATTGCTGCTCTAACAGGCTCTCCAAACCAACGGACAAGCGAATTTGCTGAAGGCAATGTACTCCTGGAAATAGAAAATTCTCACTCATATGGGGAACATATAGCTCCAAAGCACACTACTGGAAATTACTAATAAATACACTAGCTAACTTATGAATGAATTAGTTTACTTACGAAACATCAAGAGCAATTGAAAGCTGGCTGCGATGCTCACAGAGAAGGCGAAAGGAATTCCACAGTTCCCAAGAATCAGTCTAAAGGCAAAGCAGATGTAGATTTCAACCAAAATTTGACAAGTAATAAAATGCACCTTCTCTTCTTTTCACTCGTTTACTTTATCTCGATTTTTTCTTTTTTTCTTTTTTTGAGGAGAATGTTCTCTACCCGATGTTCACCACAGAATCAGATTTGAACTAGATCTATGTATTACCAAAACAAGGAAGAAAGTACTATGAAGAATGGACTAGATAGACTTAGAGGACAAGAGGCAACATATATTACTGACCATATCATCAGTACTTGTACCCATGGAATCATCCTCGGCCTTGAACAAAGGAATTCTAAGCCACAACTGTTCATAAGAAGCAGAAAATGAGAGACAAGAAAATATAGTAGAGATAGACAGTGATCAAAAAGGGAATGTATGATCAGGCACCTGCATATTGGTCAGACCCTGCAAAATTTGATTAATGCACCTAGCATAATTTGCACAGGATGCTCGCCTAGGTGTAGGAAGCAAGCAGGCCTGCAGAAGATGATGAAAGCCAATTGGATCTTACAAGAAAAGCATTTTTTTTAGCATGTCTCTGACCATGACTATTTTTGCCAACAGAGCATCATAAATTACATTTTCCAGTGGAGCAAACAGCTGGTTACAGTGAGCTGTATAACGAGACTGGTTTCGCTGCCAATTCGAGTGATCACATCCCTAAGCTACATAGATTTCATGATGTGTTAGGGCTCATGGTCACCATGCATGCCAACGTTTCCGCTAAAATCCTCTTCAATCATTAGCAATGGATTTCTCGAAGTTCATGTGTTATGCCATCTGAGAGAGACCTGGAAGGGAGCATGCAAACTTATCATGTAAAGCTATCAACAATCTATACCTGCAGGGAGAGGTGAGAAGCCCATGCTATTTCCTGCTTCAAAGTGGTTTCAGAATCCAATCGCAGGATCTCGTCCTCAGAATCCAGGTCAATCCACGAGCTAATTTTTCCTGAGCAAGAACATTATCGACAAAAGAAGATCATGGGTACAAGTTCACGACACCTAGAAGATTCTCATAATATATGATATTTGTTCTTTAAGGCATAAAACTTAAAATAAGCAGATGACAGTCAAAGCAAAGCACATTGAAATGGAAATGTCTTCTAAACTAGAAAATATGGTTTTGTCAATGCTCAAATTCCTACAAATGATGCTGATTGACAAAATAGCCAGAAGGTGGTGTTTCCTAGTTAAAGAGACCACCTTATCCAAAAAGAAAAACGAAAAAGCAACACACACAGAGGGACTAGCGTATCTGGTCTCAGGTGGCACTTCGTTTTGACACAGTTCCTTTTTTTTGGGGATCTCTTCTATTGTTAGAGGAGATGATTCCACCAGTCTGACTAAGATATTGAAAAAGATTACACTAATGTCTTTTTTCTATTAAGGAATTGAAATGTATTGATGTTTTAGCACCAACTATGTAGCTTCTTTTGGAAGAAACAAAAGTAATCCAACTTTTGAAGAACTTCCACCCCACCAATTTGATGCAGATAGAGTACATAAACGAAAGAAAAGTCAAAGCACATTCAAAGCTTGTTTGGTATCAAAGCTTGGGTGCCAGTAATTCCAAATCACGTTTACCTGCATTTCAGAACAGACATACATAGGTACATGCAAACGAATTTATACATATATGAAATATATGCAGTACGAGCTTCAAACCACTTAGAAGACTCATTTACACAAGTAGAGACAAAAATCCTTTGACAGATTGGTGGGAGGGATATACCTATGGGAGATAAGGATGGTCGAATCACATTATGGCGAGAGGATATGATAACGACCTTCGATGAGTAATGATATGCTATGCATTACGGGTTTGATCGTAAAAACCGTTCAGCCAAGCCCCAACTAACGAGAAATACTCTTTTCTTTTTGTCATTTTGATGTTGTTGTTATTGTTCTTCTCGTATAGAGATGAACCTAACCTTGTGTATGCCAATGTAAAATGAATCCAGCGTGAACGTCAAACAAACTTAAAAAAAAATCAGAACTAAGAACATGACAAAGAGAAGGGTCTCATACCCACAACATGACTGCTCCACTGAGAAGGGTTCAAAATTAAGTCTGACCCAGCAAATGGCAGGACACTGGATCCATTTCCATCTTTTTCTAGTAAGCTTGGCCTATAAGTTGGATTCATCTGCAGCACCAGTAAAACCACCACGCAAAGCTGTTAAAAAATATACATTCTAGCATGAGAAAATCTCTCTCTCTCTCTCTCTCTCTCTCTCTCTCTCTCGTAAATCTTCGTGCTCACGTTTTTACTGTTGTCTATTGTAGTGTAAACAGCTATTCCTAATGAGTTGTCCCCACAAAAGTGATCATGCAGCACTACTAACTGTCGCCGATTAAACCACGTCATATGCACCGGTTGAAAATGCACCTCAAATGCATATGAGCCCGAAACCTGTACCTAGCTCTTAATATTTACCAACCACAGAGTCCCAATAGGTCAAACTCACACACGGACCCAACAAACTTCTCAACACAATAAGAGGCCAGCCACCGACGAACAATTCAGTACACGCCACTAGAGAAGCTATTGGAAGCAGAATCAATTCGCACGGACACGGGGTCGTCGAAGCGACTGCGTCACGGACCGGACGGAATCGAAGCAAGCGTACGAAAAAAGTGCTTAAAGCCGAGAGAGAGAAATGCTCGAAAATGTTAGAAATGGCTTTGCGACGGATCATTTCCAATGATCGATAGACGGCATGGGGGCTTGACGAACCAGAGGACAGACGACGAAATCGAAGCCGCCGCGGGAGATGTTGAAAGAGAGGAGGCGAGGGACGTCGTCGTCGAACTCGGACTCCACTCCGCAGTACCGGGACTCGCCCTTGTCGCCGGGGCTTCTCTCTCCGAGCGGCATGTCTGAGCTCCGGCGGCAGCGATCGTAGGATCAGGAGAAGCTCGAGCTCCCGGCGACGAGAGAAGATGGAGAAGATGCACCGAATGAGTGAGGGAGAGAGGGGAAGAGGGAGGCAAAGTTTCTTCTGTTCAGCTTTTGTTGATAGTGGAGGACTTGGTAGGGTTTTAGGTTCAAACGGCTAAACCCAGAAAAGCAATTTTGACCCCAAAAAAAAAAAGAAAACAAAAAAAGAAAACAAGTTTTGCCAAAAATAAGAAAGAAAAAGAATAATTGGTGCTCAAACTAAACATCACTCCCTTAAGTTAAGACAAAAAAATTTCGACCAAAAAAAAAAGGTTAAGACAAAAAAAAATATTCACTTTAATAGTTAAATACTACTGTATCTTGTGGATGACTATTTTATGCACCATTTTGAACGCCTAGATAGGTGGTAACATTATGCTTGTAATATAAATTCGATTGCCTATTAAATGGAAGGTAAAACTTTATGACTTTATATAGGTGAAGGTCAATAGATGATTGTATCAACACAAACAACTCTTGAGAATTCTTAATTCTTGCCAATCCTCGCGGCCATCTCTCATCCTTTTAGATACATCTCCAATCTCTAAAATGTCCACTAAAAACTATCTTAAAGTCAAGATAAGCCAATGAATCGCTTTTCCTAGCGATCAAACTTGCTTTCTGCGTGATTATAGTATGCAGACAAAGCAGAGGATTTTAAGAAAAAGAGTCTTGTACTTCTGCAGTCTGTCCGACTCTCTGATCAGCCTTCGCAAAAATGACAAAACTTCTATAATCTTCTCTAGGCTGCTTTTTGGCAAATTCCAGAGCTTGTAAGCAGTCGTGAAACCTCAATTCGCATGCAAATCAAATTGATAAAAGAGTATGAGGTCTCCTTTTCTAGTCTAGAGGCACGTGTGGCAATCTTCTTTTGGATCCAACTTGTTAGTCATTCAAGGTAATCCTTAGGGCTAGTATGTAATGTTACGTTCATGTCGATCGTGTAATAAAATAGCCACGAGAGTCCATTAATTTTTTGGATAATTTACTTTCGAAAATTAAATGCGAAGCTCTTTCAATTTCACAGCCATTGAAATTCTTTTCTAAATCAAACCCAAAAAAGAAAATTCTTTCGAATATACTTTTCATTTAAATTTTTATTTACCCCTCTTCAGACATTTTTGTTTGGGAGATTTTGTTAATCAATGGCCAACAAGAAATAGCCAAGACAGTCCATTAATAAAAAAAAAAAAAAATGTGTTCATCTTCCTTGGCGAGACAATTACCCTAACGCGCCGTCGGTAAAGTCGTCTTCGCTCCACTCTGCCGTTTGCGACGGTAAGCACCGCAGACGCACGCACCCACGCGGACACATACAGTCTCTCACTCTCTCTCTCGCTGCCGGCGGCTGTTCCTGCGAGTCTCGGCTGCATTTCGAGTCCGAAGTCGTGATTCTTTCTTAGGGTTTCTTCTTCAAAGTTTTCATCTGAGGTACTGGTCCCCTGAGCTCGAGTCTGTCTTTCGATGCAAAGCGAGAAAAAAGCAGCACTTCACTCGGGTCAATTTCTTTTGGTTGATTGGTCTGATTTTGCTGCTTGCACCACTGACATTGTTTCCAACTTTTTGCTCTTTTTTTTGGGTTGGTGTTTAAATATGTTCATGCTCTGTTTTCATTTCATTCTTTTGGTGATTGACTGATTTTAATTGATACTAAAGCATCATTATTATTATTATCGTCCGCTACAGCAATCTAGGAACTAATTGGATGAAAGGAATGCTGAATCTCATGTTTTTGCCATGGACAGTTTCTTTGTTTTTTTTTTTTTTTGCTGTCCTCTCTTATTTTTTCCGAATGCAAAACCCCTTTCAAACCCTCATTGAAGAAAGTGATCGTAGGTCGCAGAGAAATGGCGGGTCGTTCTGGTTCGCTTCTCCGATCTGTGAGATCGTCGATGGGGTCCTCGCGAAATGCTTGGCGCCGTGATGATGCCCACTTTGGCCAGCCTCACCGCTCATTTTTCACAATCAACAGGTTATTCCTCACATTAAGTGTTTCGCCTCTCAGGCTACTGAGGTTCATGTTTATGTTTTTTTTCCTGGAAACTGAATTTGGTCCTGGGTTTGTGATCGTTTTAGTGGCAGAACCGTGGGACAATTGGGCAGCAACCACTTGCCAATGCCGATTCAGGGTATTAACCGTTTCTCACTAATGACAATAACTCGATTGCTTTCTTTTCTTTAGACCACTTGTAATGAGAGCTGAGTAGATTTTTTGATCACATCCAAGGTTCAAAGGCTCTGATATTCCTTGTCATACCTGGCTAGCTTTTGATTGTCACCAAGGCAGATTCTGTCTTTAGGGTATAAATATCAGGGTCATCTCACAGCAGTTTCACCAAGGGTGCCGACTAGAGCTAGGTCAGGCACATGGTCAGTTGTCTTGATTAGGGGAGTATTATAATTAGGGTAAAAGGGAACCAATGAAAGGATTGGCATATACTCAAACCTGGAAGTCTACAAGGCATGGTAGAAGTAGAACGAATGCAGGCGTGACTGTAGAGAGAATTTGTTGCGATGGTGAGTGAATTCACTGATGGGGGTCCTAATATCTTATCTGGAGTAACAGAAAATACGTCGATAGTTTATGCATAGGCCGTCATTGTTGCATAATCTGGGAACTAGAATGGTGTTTCTACTGATGGATAGAGCATATAGTTTGTTCAGTTATTAATATGTATGTATTTTACCGTGGTTTCTTTTGACAAGATGATCTTTTCTTCCTAATGAGAGAATAAAAAGGAATGGTCAGATAAAAAGAATACTAGAGAAATCGAATTTTTCATTGTATGAACACTATAGGGTACATTTTTTCTTCTTCTCTGTGATCCACATTAATTTGATTTTTGGCCTGTATATCAATTCAACTTTTGGGCTTTTTGAAGGCGTGGCATAAACAATGATGGTTTTTTTCTCGGAAGCATGGACATACAATCTCTATTGCTATAGAACCTTCATCATATTTGAAGGTTTTCTTGTACTTCTTTTGTGTCAATGGTGAAAATGTTTTGAGGCGCTTGATTGAGGCAATTTGCTGCTTGAGTGATCGATTTTTGGCTTCTGTTTTAAGAAATGAAACTCTCAAATCTGCCACTCAATGCAATTTGTAGTTACAAAAATTTGACAATTTGCCTCAACAATGATAAACAATTTTTGCTGGTTCTCATTCAGAAATTGCTGATGTTAGCAGCTCCTGACCTGGTCAATTTGATTCTGTTGTTGACACATTTATGCGATCTTATAACACTTGACATTTTGAGTGATGAGTTGATGTGGTTATATGATGTTTCAGTTGCTTCATTCTCTTGGGCTATGGAATGATTTTAAGCATGAATTCTGATTGAAAAAATAATTGAATCTCTCGTGTGAAATAAGGAAGTTGATGGTTCTGTCTTTTATGCCTTAGTAGTATTTTCCTATCATTAGTTTTCAACTTATCCACAGGTGTTATTTGCGAATGTCTAGGTTGTCCGACACGTCAAATGTACTCTCTTAAGATAATCTGTAACCACAGAGATTACAATGCTATCAAATCCTTTAACAAATGAATTGCACTAGAAGTCTTAAATCTTGTGTGCAAAATTCTATCAGATCCCTTTTTGGCTTTGTGCAGAGTTGTTGCGATTCATCTGAAAAAGTAGCAATTTAGTCTCTTCCTATTGTCAGGATACTGATGGTCGTGTAGGTGTGTTCATTTATTGGACTGATAACTTTAAGGGCTGGCAAATATTTTAAAACAATTCAGGGTTGCATTGCACAAACTAAAAAGTTAGCATTACGTTCAAAGGTTTTGGACTTCTAGTGTAATTTATCTGTATGTGAGCTATCTATCCGTGCTACCTGCTTGTATTGGAGAGCTGCACTCAACTAATTATCTGCACTTTCCTTCTGATCCTCACAGGTTCCTCACTGAATAATCAATGCTTGAAAGTTACTCTAAATTATTTGTCTAATGAAAAATTGTTATAGCCCATTTGGATGATGATGCTTCTCAACCTGTCAAACAGTAGCTCAACACTAGTAATTGCATGAAGTGTTTTACTTGATAAAATTCCTTAACTATGACATTTTATCATAAAAATTAGCAACTGTGCTCTCATATCAAGGCTTGTCTTTTGCACCTTGACCTTCGTCTCTCAGAACCACATGGAACTTGAGCCATTGTCATTGTGGGTAAACACATGGAACTTTAGCCTTCGTAGTTGAAATTGCTGTCCACTTGTTTCAGTGACACTTAGAAGCACGATCCACTTTTTGGAGTTACAGTGTTGCCCTTCTCTTG
This sequence comes from Syzygium oleosum, assembly GCF_021117445.2. Classification (NCBI taxonomy): domain Eukaryota; kingdom Viridiplantae; phylum Streptophyta; class Magnoliopsida; order Myrtales; family Myrtaceae; genus Syzygium; species Syzygium oleosum. The sequence continues at coordinate 8,687,269 of NW_026607499.1, read as the reverse complement.
ATACCTGATGTTGGATTAATTGCTTGCGATTGTTCTTGTCTTAGACATGTATTTTTTTGGAGTGCATTGCATATCTCATCTTGACTGCCCTTCTTGACAATGAGGGTATTATCTTGAGACTTGAAATTATTTATTCAGTTTCTAATATTTCTGTATTACAAAACTAGCAGGTTATACGAGACAGGGTGTTTTTGCGAGTAACTCTTGTTCGTGGAACATATTGCACAATTCGGCATTCGGCAATTTCTTGTCTCAGGTCAGTGCCTTTGAAATTCTTTACATCTCATTGTGTAGGCAGTTTTCAAGAATGGGAAAGATAAAAAAGAAAGTTTCATATGTTTCTTAACAGTGGCTTTAAGAGGCAGTGGCCTTGGAAGTATTAAAATTTAGGAACTTTTACCATATTGAATTAATATGTTATTAATTCCACAGCAGCGAAGAACTTTCATTCAGATGGGGACTATCCTCAAAGTCGTGGACAATTCAGGGGCGAAGAAGGCGAAGTGCATCCAAGCTTTGAAGGCGGGAAAGAAAGGCGCAAGACTAGGAGATACCATAAAGGTATCTATCAAGGAGGCCCTTCCCAACGGGAAAGCGAAGAAAGGGGACAAATTCAGTGCCATAGTCGTGCGCGCCGCCATGCCGCGCGGCCGCTGTGACGGCAGCGAGATCAAGTTCGACGACAACGCCTGTGTCCTCATCGTGAATAAAAGCAAGGACAAAGACCCTGTGGGGACAAGGGTGTTTGGGCCGGTTCCACACGAGCTGAGGAAGAAGAGCGTAAAGATCTTGACCTTGGCGGAGCATATCGCATGAAGAAATCGTAGTCGTAATGTGTAATGAGGTTCCTAAACACTGCAGTGATGTCTGGATCCGTTTCACAAGGAAGTGCTTTTGTCCCTCTTGAGCAGCTTTGAACTGTTCTTGCATCTGAAGTGATCTTGTTTGGATTAAAGAGAGAAGAACTCCCTCCCTCTCTCTCTTTGAGAAAAACTCGTATTGAAGTTGGAGTAGGCAACTACTTTGAGAATTTATATTTCCTCTCTCTCTTGTAAAAAGTAAAAGGGCGATAATCTTTTCGTGGCAAAAAGGGGAAAGAAGGTGGTAAGTTTCAAATTCTCTGAAACCAAGTGTCTTTCTTAAATATAGTCCTTTTCCCTTTTTGGCAAAAAGTAAAACAATCTCATCTTCTAAAGTTATGAAAAATTGAGCGGAATAAATACTGGCATTTTATATTTTCCAGTTGATTTGTTAGAATCAAATCAAATAGTTGCATTTTCGGGTAATAATAATGGTAATGTGATAAATTTACCTAAAATTAAATTTTTGATCATGAAAAACTCCAAATTGATACATCTGTGATAAATTTATCCAAAATTATTTTTTTGACCATCAAACTGGTACAATTGTAAAAAATTTACTGTATGTTAAATTGAATTAATATCATGAAAAATCACAAATTGGTAAAAATGTGACAGATTGTTAAATCTCAAACTGGTACACTCGTCAACTACCACGTGTCATCCAACTAAGCAATTTAATGGTAAAATTTAATGAAAACTAACGGAGGGTAAATTTGTCATAGGCGTACTAGTTTGGGGTTTTTGGTTGTCAAAAATTAGTTTGGGGAAAATTCGTCGTAAGTGTACTAATTTGGGGTTTTTTGTGGTATTCACCCTAATAATAAGGGCAAAAGCCACCAAAAGTTCTAAATTATGTCAATTGTGACACATTTACCATAATTTTTATTCCATGATACCAAAAATTTCAAACTTGTATTTGTGTGATGCATTTACTATCCGTCAAAGTTCTGTCAATCAAAACCGTTAAAAATCTGCCTACATGGACGTCAAAAAGTAAAACGGCTTAAGTTTGGGGTTTTTTTTTGTCACAAGAATAAGTTAAGGGTAAATGTGTCATAGTTGAAATTCCATAGACTGGAATTCTGATGAAGCTTTTCATAGTTAGTTACCAAAGTATTATGGAGTAACTTAACTAATTGATTCCGAAGAATTTGTTTAGGTACATGGACATAGGAAGTTTGATCATTATCCACTGAGATGAAGAGAGCATCTTTAGTGTCAGGAAAATTAATATCAATAGCATGATTTTGGACATTTGGAAGTGTAAAGTAGCGCCTATAGAATCAGGAGTCTGAGAAGCTCCTCTGAGTTGTAGCTGAACTTTAAGAGCTCAAAAGAGTCTTGAATTCGTAAGGGCCATGTTAAAATTTGGAAATAGTGTAACAAACACTATTCCGACATTAAGAGTGATTTGGATTGCACCAATACAAACATGTTGGTAATCCAAAAAACGAATATCCAGAAGGGCCATGTGAGCAACAACATGTAATCCTTTAAACAAATGGATAGCACTGAAGTAAAGATGCGCATACCCTTATTGTACCCATTGACGAGGAAAATTAGGGTAACAAAATGTTCTTGCTGAGTAACAGAAATAGAATACTGGTTGAATCGGGATGACTGGACATATTCCTTAACTTCTCAGGGTACATGTGTTGATGAGCTGTTTGACAAAACGTAGAGGAGAGAAAGAGGGGGTTTGACGAAAGCAGAATATGGATTAATGAGGGGAAAATGACTAGATCTTATTTGGGGTTTTCAATGTTATAAAAAAAAATCAAAGTAAAAATTTAAGAGTGAGCTGAGAGTTAAAATAGAAAAAATAAAAAAAAAAATCACGATGAGTATAATTTGGGGTTCTTCACGACTTTTTCCACGACAATAAAGGCGAAGCAAAAGCGGAAATGAAAACCACAATTAGCTAACAACGTCAACCCTTAAAGATTCTCGCAACAAAAAGTTGGTTCGCTGACGCGGCCTCCACGCTCCACTCTCTCTACTCTACCCACCAAGTGGACACAGAGCAACAACAACTCTATTTCCCCCCGAAATTGCCTGCTCCAACAACACGTGAGCTCGGTTTGATCCGAGCCGCCAAATCACGCGGGCCCAAAGAGACACCCGCGCGATCCAACGGCTGGGATCGACGGAGCTCCAGTTTGCCAAGGATCACGCAAGGGGCTGCGCTCATTCCGCCTTCCGTTTCCGTCAAATGCAACAATTAATAAAAGCTCTTTTTTACTCACCTTCTCTCTCTCGCCAAGTCTGACACATTCGAGCTGGCGACTGAGCTCCAGCTCGCTCTCCAATTTTGATCGTCTCCTCCTCCTCCTCCTCCTCCTCCTCCGCGATCCGCCATGCGACCGCCGCGGACCTCCCGGCGCCGCTCCACCTCCGGCCCTCCCTCCCTCCGGTCGCGTCCGCGTTCCCCTCCCCTCGACCAGCCCGTCGTGCCGCCGCCTCCGTCGGCCCCCCGCTCTCCTCTCCGGCGGTCGCCGCGGTTCTGTCCGCGCCCGGGACCCTCGCGATCTGGGCAGCGACCTCACCGTCGGCTCGATTCTCGCTTGGCGAAGCATGTCGCCGCGGCATTGGGGCTGAGGAGGTCCCCGAGGCTGGGTTCGGGCATGCATGGAGCGGGAAAGAGCAGCGCGAGGATGGCGACCCGTTGGCGCTTGGCTGGATGCTTGAGGAGGTCTCCGAGGCTGGGTTTTGGCGTGACTGGTGCGGAGAGCGACAATGTGGGTACCCGTTCGCCTGCATTGGGCGATTTGTCGAGCGAATTTGGTCCCGGGGAGGCGGGGAGTGGTGTGAGGAAGCGCCGTGCGGCGGATTCCGCCGAAATGCCTTCGAGATGTTCGAGTTTGGTGCCGGCGAATTTTGGGAGTCGGAAGAGAAATGCCGCTCTGGTTTCGGTTAAGGTATGCTACATTATAGTAGCTGTATTTGTTTGATGATGAGATATCCTCGTGAAAGCATTGTTTGCTGCTTTTATCCCGAAACTTGGTTGATCACGGCGTTAGATAAGAGCACTCAGAGTGGGCATTATCTAGTCAAAGTTTGTCATGGTAAAATGTTCGGCCTTTTTTTTTTTTAGCAAAAATCTTTGAGTATTACGTACGTCTCGTTCTTAATTACTCGTTCTTGCTTGAGAATGGCCGAACTGGTCTATGAAGTGCATTCTTTTTCGCTGCAATCCTTTAAGTTTGGAATTTGATATTTTAGTAGCTAAAGATTCTTTTTGGCCAAATGGTGTTGGAGTCATTCATTGTAACAATACTCATTTTGGTGTCTCTGTGTCAGCCGTTCCTTTACCTTTGCTTTAGGCAAACTCGGACCATGTTTCTGGGGGGCAGCGTTTATTATATAGCTTTTTAAGGCTATAATTATGTATCTTGATTTTCGTTAGGTTCTGGTGACTAACTCAGTAATATATACCATAAACATGTAATATGAATAAATTTTAGCTAAAATATGGTGGAGGAATTGAATAACTAGAGGTAACAAATGCGTATCCAAAAAAAAAATAAAAGAAAAATCAACAAGAGAAAGTTTATGGTCTTCCTCTATACTTCAATAAAATAAGATGGAACAACCTTTGAATTTAGAAATCTTTTCTGCTCGGCAACCGATGCCTAGACAATATTTGTGGAAACAGGGTTTCCATGTATAGAGTACATGGAGATGTCCGTGAGCAAAAAAAGTGGGACATATGCATCTGATTGAGTGTGCAGATTTGTAAAGGTAGAGGTCAATTTTCAATAAAGTAAACAGGGGTGACAGTAAAACTTTTTTTTTTGTACAGTATAAATCTGCACCCTTCTTTCCTTGATTTGAAATGTTATTGAAACAAAATCTTGAATCTATAAAATCATGTCCTTGATTTTCCGCTTATTGGTTTCATCTAGAAAATTTAGAGGTTGTTTCTTTTTGTCGCCTTCAACTTTGTATATTTTTTTATGTTTTTTGTTGTTCAATAGAAGAAAGAGTGTTTCTTGCTGTATTATCGGTACTGTGTAATTTCGATGTGATGGTAAATCATTAATTGTTGAATGATGCGTGTATTTTAGATATTTTTCCTTGGTGAGTACTCTTCTTAACAATTATTTAGATCCAAATATTAAAATTATACTTGATGTTATGTATTTTCTTGTGTGATGTAGGAGATGCAGATTTCTGCATAACTTTGTATATTTCTCTTTGTTTATTGTTGTTAAATAGAAGAAAGAGTGTTTCTTGCTGTATTATTTGTGCTATGTTATTTTGATGTGGTTTTAAAGCATTAATTGAATGATGCATGTTGTTAGAATAATTAAATATTAAACCACGCCTTCATCTAACAGCTTAAGCTTTTAGAACAGTTGGTAGTGGTCCCACCAAATCTAACATGGCATTAGAGCATGAGGTCCTGAGTTCAAATCTTTCCAAGCCCCATTTACCTCCCCAATTAAATATGTGCACGCTTAGTACTAAGCAAAAAGATCAGACTAAGCGTGAGGGGGAGTGTTAAAATAATTAAATATTAAACCACGCCTTCATCTAACAGCTTAAGCTTTTAGAACAGTTGGCAGTGGTCCCACACCAAATCTAACACGTGTTTTTAGATATTTTTCCTTGTTGAGCACTCTTCTTAACACATATTTAGATCCAAATATCAAATCTATAATTGATTTTTGTATTTTCTTGTGTGATGTAGGAGATGCAGATTCCTACATTGATGTTAAGTTTCTTATAAAAATGTGGGGTTCTATTACAAGTCGATGTACGATAAACCGTTGCTGATTTCATTTGGATTGTAATTTTATCAGTTTAATTTGGATGTGGGTTGAACTTTTCAAACTGAAATTATTTGTTTGGGTTAAGATATACCCCGTATTGTTTGCAAACTCTCTGTCCACCTCTTTGAGATGCTTCACATGCAAGAAAAGTGATCAAGCTCTGCCTGAATTGAGGCTGAGGATCCAACAAACACTAAAATGATAATTTAGGAAATTTTTTTTCAATATTTTGAACTTTGGGAGCTGAAAGCCAGAGCTGGATAATTTTCAGCCACTGGCCAACAGTGTTAGTATCTTTCATAAGAACCTTACCAAGGGACGCTCTATCTGATAATTTACAGGGGTGCTGATTTTTTCTGGATGCAAGGTTAAAAAGTGAGAACTCTTTGGTAGTGGCATTTTATGGCAAAAACTGCACCCTGAGTTCTGTTCTTTTTTGGCTGGATTGTCTATGTAACCTTTTTTGTCTGGTTGTCTCCTAATACTATTTTGGTTAGGCAGGGAATCTGAATTAATATTCTAAACAGCGTCTTGGATGAGTTGAGAAATTTGCCCTTATAAACTATTAGAAAATCAAGAACTCTATATTTTCTTTACATGGTATCTCAGGAAATATGTGCTATACTTTCATGTAGGAATGAGGCAGCCTTCCTTGGGCAGGTAAGCCCTAAGCCCGCCTCACTAAACTGAATCAAGTATGATGCGAGTAAAATCTAAGCTGGTGTCCAAAAATGAGATTGTTTGTAGTTAGTGCTTTGTATAATCAAAACCCGCACCCAAATCTCTGTTCCTTAACCAATACTCGAAACAACCAATGGCATATTAAACAGAAGAAAGCAACTTGCAACCATCATCTGACCTTTTACTGATTCTAATAATTATTCAGCAGTTCTGCAAGAGCCTGAAGTTGCATGAAAATGTCTAATTCTCCTCCTGCAAGTGTTCTTATGAGAGAGCGAGAGAGCTTTATTGATATGTCATTATATCCATCTTCTGTAGATACTTTTTCTTTTTGCTTATAATCCGGCTGTCTCACTGATTTTCTAATTTATTTCCTATGTGTTTGGGTGTGTGTCGTGGGACTTCACAGTGTCAAGGATCTGCTGGTCAGAGCTCGTTGTAAGCAATATTCAGAGACATCTTCTGACTGATCTTTTCTGCTTTGTTAATAGTTCTCTACTCATCTATCTTACGGTCTACTCCTTCTTGCAGTGATGACAAGGGAAAACTGTTTGTAAATGTGGACTCTTCAGATGCTAGAATTTTTCGAAGATCTCCAAGATTGTCTTTGAATCCATCAATGCCTCTACTGCATTATCCAGAATTAGGGGGGCGAAGTATTCATATTAAAAACTTGCTGTCCTCTCCAAAGAACGGTCTTAAATCCCTGTCATCAAAGTCTTGTAATTTAAAATCGAAGGTTTTAATTAGTGAAGTCAAGCGATTATCCCTCCCCAGGCATAAGGGTGATGAAAAATCACACATGCATACAATGCCTCAGGATCCCAAAAATATGGACAACCTGCTGTTAAGAAGATCTCCAAGATTTGTTTTGGCAACTCCAGATGATAACAGTAAGAAATCCTCGAGAAACTTTGACATGTCCATTGTGAATGGCAGGCAATCAAGGAGCCCTGGAAAACTCACATCACTCCCCATTGGCGACAATGTTGAAGTCAAGGATGTCTCTAGGGGTAAATCAGAGAAAGGGCTTTTCAAGAATTATATGTCCTCTTTAATGAACTCAGATATGAGAGGATTGGACGAGAGTTACTTGAAGCAATCTCCAGCAGATTGTGCCTTGCCTAGGAAACCTGAACATGATGGATTTTGTTGTGCTCCAACTACATTACTTGAGACAGCAAGCGAGCAAACTCTTTCAGAAGCTGAATTTTCTGCTTCTAAAATGATTAAATCAAACAATGATAAAACTACTTTCTTTGTTGGAGATGCAATTCCCAAGGATGAAGCTAAAAAATGGTGGCACTGGCGTTATGATATAAAGGTGATCGCTTAATCTGTTTCATTAATTTTTTGCTTTATACCCTCCTATGCAAGGTTGATGTTCTTTTCTAGCTTTAGGTGGAGTAAGAAAACGCTTTTGTGCGAATACTATTGTTGGTGTAAATGTTAGAAATGTTTTTTTCATAAGACTTGTTAACTGATTACTTATTTTATCTCCTAAGAAAAATTTGTGTTGCTTTATCAACCTGACAGCTATTCATGACAAATTCTGTGTTAGTTTTATAACTGTGTATCACACCAGGTTGAAGTTGGGGTATTGTCCCCTATTTTCTCAAGGATCTTTATGTAAATGATACCTATCTTCATGTGACATGTTGGATCATCTGTAAATTAAATTAATACAGCGTAGTGAATGACATACTAAAGGAAAACCAAGAAATCAAAGAATCAATTGCTAGAATAGTTCTTTTTTGTTAACATATACTAAGCTTGTATCCACGTCTTTCCCAGCAAGTGCGTTGACTAAATTGTCATGTATGCTATCCCTGTTGGAGATACGGTGATTGTAAACTAACATACTTGGACTGAATACGGATGAATGCAAATCGCTATAAATGGCTATCACCCAGCTCAATTTTACTTGACACCATCTTTCAATTTTCTAGATGCTTCCTATCTCTTTGTAGCAATCTCATGGTTTAAATCAATCAATGTGCTTTTCCAGACACCCTATTGGTTTCTTTCTAAGGGTTGGGTGGATAACAATTCAAATCATCTGGAAGATAATGTTCAAGCAAATTAAGCCGTAAAGCATGATGACTAACAGATAGGTCCATAAATTGGAATGAACGCTTCAACCCCTAGGGGATAAAGCATCTGTTACTGCGTATTTAAATACTATTGTGTATTGTCTTAGCACAAGATGGTGAATTGAAGGAGGCACCTATTATGCAGTTTGACTAAAGCATAATGGAAGTGTGGAAACATCTTTGTAAAAGCATTTGAATTGAAGAATGTAGAAATTTTAATAAGATCGGTCATTTTTCTGTGCTCTCGATATTGTCTGATCTTAAGTCGGTCAGCAAGGACTACAACAACACTGTGGAAGTTTATTTGCAATTCTCCTTTTCAGGAAAAGAGATTACTGAAACTTGTATGATTTCCTCCAGTTTTTCGGCCTCCTTCTCTCTTTTGCCATGTAACCATGCATGTACTATCATATGCTTTAACTGGATGCAGATGACTGGATGATGCATATTTTCTTGGTTTGGACTTGCCCAAGCATTGGATTATTTGCAATCTGTTAGCTTTCCTTACTGAAAACTACTGTTAGCTTTTCTAACAGAATGCACCTTTTCTTGATCGTTCCATAGTAACATGCTAAGTGAAATGATTTTTCTTGTGCCATTTAATTGCTAGAATATTGGTACTTCTCTTTATGGTTATTTGCAATCTGTCTTCCATAACACTGAAGATGTTTTTACTGATCTTGATGTCCATTGAGTTTTTTAGAGTCAAACATTGAAGAGTGGAAAGAAATCGCAGGAGTAAGTTATGCCATGCAGTCTCTTATATTGTTGTTTTAGGTATCTCTTCTTGATTTGTTTGTGCTCATTATTGTATCCTCCTTGTTTACGTTGTTTATGGTTTGACATATAGGTCTGATGACGAAGATGAGATTATTATAAACGTGAAATGCCATTACAGACAAGCTGAAGTTAAGGGGTGCATTTTTGAAATTGGAGACTGTGCATATATAAGGGTAAAGCTTTTTACATCAGTTAAATCTGCAAATCAATGTCAGTCTCTCATATATGTTTCACATAAGCTGTCTTTTGTCAAATTACAAAAATCTAAAAGTCAACCTTTTGCAAGATTAAGCAAGTGGCTACCAGCTTTGACTTTGAAAAACTGAAAACTCATCCTTGTTTTGTATGGTGTTGTCCTATCAAGAATATTGAGACAATCCTTTTGATTTCTACTTTTGCTTATTACTGCAGCTTGATTTTCCTTAAGCATCATTTCGTACTTTAATAGGGACGATGCAATTTTGCACTGCCAATTGACTCAGGCATATTTTCTTGGCCAAAGTTACTCATCTTCTCTCGTGCAAGCACTGAACCAGTTGATTGTCTTGGAGATCAAAATTCTAAAGCTCGGTCATACTCATACTAGGCATGTCACAGATGTTAATGATGCCTTCTCTTTCAATTTTAAATATGTCAGCCCCAAAGCTCCTGTAATTGTAGAATTTCAATTAAGAAAAATGCTATCGCCATTGAGAAAAACTATAATGCTCTCCTTTTTCTTCCTCCTCATGCTCTATTTCCCTTGGTGGCGCATAAATCTTGTAAGTATCAAGATTTAAGGGCATTGTATGTCACTAAAATGACTTCTAGAGTTGTTGTCGTTTTCCAATGTTTGGGTTTCAAATGTTCATTTTATCATGTGTCCAATGCATATTGGCCAAATTCCTTTTGTGCTGTTTGATTTTGGAATTTATGGATATGTTAACTTTGAAGGATTGGTTATAATATTTGCTTCACAGGAAGAATTTATTTTGTCTTAATAAATGTTTTCCTTTCTTCAATGAGGTACAAAGATCTCGAACCTTTTTCAGCTGGAAGATGCACTTAAACCTGATATTTCCAGCTTGGGAGCTTCAATAAGTCATTTGTGAAAATTGTTATAGGGTGACGGAGGGAACAAACATGTGGGGAGGATCTTAGAGTTCTTCAAAACGACTGATGAAGAAGATTATTTCAGGGTTCAGTGGTTCTATAGAGCTGAAGATACGGTTAGTATCTTTTCCTTTAGATAAATTGGTATAGAATTTCATCTATGTTAATATTTGCGGTACTTTCTTGCTGATTGTTTCTCAGGTCATGCAAAATCAATCCTCTTTTCATGACAAGGAGCGGCTGTTTTATTCTGCTGTGGAGAATGACAATCCTTTAGATTGTATTCTTTCAAAAGTCAACATTGCAAGGTTAAATCCTAAGGTATACTGCAATTGTGCTTTTAAATTTACCAAACAGTTTATGATTCTTTTCTCCGCCCCAGATAACGAGCACCCATACTGAATCAATAAATCATAAACGAGAGAAATTTCTTGAAAGACGATGGAGGAGAAGTGGAAGAAAACAAAGCGGAGGAGAGAAAAGAAAGGAAAAACATAACCACTACAAAAATTTACCTGATTTTTCTGCATCAGGGAAAGATGTATGCAAGAACCATTGATTCAACAATTCGAGGCCTTTTGTTCCTAACTACTCAATGCTCAACATATTGTCATATGCTGCACTAGAAGTCCTTCCATCTTTTCCCTGTTTTTGCCTTAGTAAAGTAAGAGGCAGCTACCTGTCTTGTCGTGTATGGTCAGTGGCATCATATGAAGGTGACGTTGCCTTGTGGAAGGAAGGCTGAAGTTTAGAAAGTAAGCAATAAATCCTTGAAGTGTGTAAAGAGCAGATCGATTGACTTACCCTGCATGCTTGCGGCAATTTATCTGTTCCGGCCCAAAGGAAACCAAAGTTTTCATCATTTTGCTTTATTTCTAGCTTGTAATGAATGAGACAATGGGAGATGCATGCTAAATTAACATAGTGGTGTAATCCCGTGCCATTGATTTATCATGTGGAAGTTCTGTAGTGCTAGTTTGGCACCTCTTTATCTGTCTACATAATCAATTCTTCTTCAATGCTCCCCTTCTGAAATTATTGATCTGTCTAAATCATGGCAGGTTGGTGTAAAATCAACTCACATACAGTCTGACTTCTATTATGACATGGAGTATTCCTTGGAGTATTCGACATTTCACACATTGATTTCTGGTGAGTGCGTAAATACTGACGCCAGGGGTAATTTAAGGTCTTTTCATCATTGGTTCTGAGCTTCTCTGGGTTTCACACTTTCTTTTTTTAGAGGGAGAGACTTGTAGAACTCAATTTTCTGAATGCAACTCTATGAGTTCAGGTGAGATACAGATGATATTTCTATATCTAATTTTGTGTCTCACTATCAGATGGTCTGACTAAGGGCAATGATTCTCCATCATGTAATTCCCTCAACGGTTCAGCTTCAACAGACGTTGAAACAACATTAGAGAATATGCTGAGAAGCGGAACTCAGAAAGCAGAATTAACCCTCTTAGATCTTTATTCTGGGTGTGGAGGGATGTCAACTGGACTACATCTCGGTGCCAAACTTTCCTGCACTGATCTTGTGACGGTACTTTCATTAAATAAGCAAGTTCGTAAAGCCTTTAATTTGTATTGACTCAGCTGTTTGCTTTAGAGGTGGGCCCTTGATTGTGACGAGTCTGCATGCGAGAGCTTCAAGTTAAATCATCCTGAGACCCAGGTAAGCACACTTCATATCACAAATTTGGTGGCATGGGCACCATTAATCCACATAGCTCTGCAGCTGTTATACTAACACATGGTCCTTATTCAGATTAGGAATGAAGGTGCTGAGGAATTCCTAAAACTATTAAAGGAATGGGAAAAACTATGTAAACAATTTGCAATGAATAGTGTTGAAGGTATGCACGGATTGAGAGAAAACAACTGTAGAGTCACCCGTAGTCATGGAAGTCCTGCAGATGTTGCTGATACTCCAAAAGATGAATATGAAGTTTCTAGCCTAGTCGATATCTGTTATGGTGATCCCAATCAGATAGGCAAGCCCGGACTACATTTTAAGGTTCCCAGCTACATTCATCGTCATTGCTCATTGCTTTTGTTTTATATTGCAGAATCATCTCTTTTCTCTTATGTCTACACATATTAAATTTAATTGGCTGTCCCATCTGTATTCGTGTTGGAAATAATCATCTCTTTTCTCTTATGTCTATACATATTAAATTTAATTGGCTGTCCCATCTGTATTCGTGTTGGAAATTTTTTTCGTTGCCATGTTTATAAATTTTATCTACATTTATTGTTTCTCATGCTGTTGCAATACCGCAATATTTAAAGCTATTAATCAAAATGAAGTATTAGCCTGTAGAGATGTTCAAGAGCAAAGGCTACAAACATTACATTCATCTCAAAGGAAGCCGTCAACAAATTTTCTAGGAGTTCAGTGATTTTACATGTCCATAAAGTTTCCAGTGTCAAATTATTTGCAACTTCCATTTTGAATCTTTCCGCATGTAAACATCCAGAGGCCATTGATTTCACCTCTTTCCTTGGTCATTTGTGCTGCATCATGTGATTTAACCAGGTTCCTTATACTTTAAGGATGCATTTCTGTGCATTCAGTACCAAACGTTTCTAGATTTGAGTTTACTGACATCTTGTAAAGATTTTTTCTGTTTCCACTTCTAAACTTACTTTAGAACTTTTTGGTGTGTTTCAACCATTTGTTTAGGTATATTTTCTACCAGTTCTAATTTTCATCTCTCTTCGTAATTTTGTTCTCACTTACGTAAAAGGTCAACACTATAATTAATTTTTTTTAATGTTATTTCAGTCAAAGGACTTGAAAAGTGCCTTTTGTAGTTCCCCTGAAAACAGGAGTGGCTATTTCTCAAATCTCAATGTTAATGAGAACAATGTATATAGAAAACGGATACTTGGGAAGCTATATGGAACCAAAGAGGCCCCAGGATCTTAGAAGAGATGAATAACATACAATTAATGCTTGACCAGCTTTATATGGTTATCAGTGAGCAAAAAACAGCTTTATATGATTATCCAGGTGACCACATGGTGTACTTCTCCTTCTAATTTATCTAATTCCTATAGTTCATTCATGTGTCCTCCTATTTCTTTTCATATTTAATTATTCCTTGCCTGCAGCTTATGCAAAATATTTCACTAATCTATCCTCAGGTGCATTGGAAAGGTTACAGTTCAAAGGAAGATACATGGGAACCAATTCAAGGACTAAGGTACTCCATATTCAACAACCTCAATCTTCATATTCAAGAAGTGCTTCTGATATCTTAGATCTACTTCTTAGACACTGCGGAGAGGCGATGCAGAATTTTGTCAGAAAGGGATTCAAGTCCAAAATCTTGCCACTCCCTGTAAGTATCAGATAAATGTTTGTCCTACTCCTATCTTTATGTCTAGGATTGAAAGCCCTGTGTGGTAGCAACATTTGCAGTATCGATCATCTGTGTCTATATCTTCATGGCGGATTCAGGGTGATGCTGATGTCATATGTGGGGGCCCCCCATGCCAAGGAATCAGTGGCTACAATCGATTTAGGAATGTTGAGGCTCCATTGGATGATGCAAGGAATCGTCAGATTGTCGTCTTCATGGACATAGTGCAGTTCCTAAAACCTAAGTTTGTATTGATGGAAAATGTAACCGACATCTTGAGATTAGATAAAGCGTCACTTGCAAGGTATGCGTTAAGTCGATTGGTACATATGAGATACCAAGCAAGGTTAGGAACTATGGCAGCTGGCTGTTATGGTCTCCCTCAGTTCCGCTTGCGTGTTTTCCTTTGGGGAGCTCATCCAAGAGAGGTGATTTAATTTCGTATATGGCTCCAGTATGTAAGCTGTCTTATTTACAATTGTATAAAAGGTTTTACTATAAAAGTCAACTTCGGTGATTCAAGAATGAAAGCAACCCCTTGTTGAAAATATTGGGTTAATGCTTCATCTTGGGAGTAGCAATTCTGCTGTGCTCGCTAATATTTGGTCGTCCTTTCTTTGCCAACAGAAGCTACCTCAGTTTCCTCTCCCTACGCATGATGTCATTGTTAGATACTGGCCTCCTCCAGAGTTTGAGGTACTGAACTTTTGCTCAGAGAAAGCAACTTTACTTCCTTTCGTCTATTTCATTATTTTAATTTCCTAAACAATTTCATACTGTTTAAAGGAACTCGATTTCATTTACAGCGCAATTTGGTGGCTTTTGATGAAGATCATACTGCTGACCTTGAAAAAGCGGTTGTTCTTGGCGATGCTATCTCTGATCTTCCAGATGTAAACTTACTGCATTGTAGTCATAGTGGTTATCTGCTTTCACAATGTCCCACATTATGAAATTAAGTGGCTCTTCCAGGTTCCAAGCCTTGAAACCCGAGAGGAAATGCCATACAAGAACTTACCAGAGACGGATTTCCAGAAGTATATTAGATCAACGAAATACGGTACTCTGATGTCCTTTAGATGAGGAGTTAAAACTATCTGATGATACTATTAATCCTGATGCAAAAGTCGCTAGGTTATGCAGATTTGAAGTGAGAAAAATTGGTGCTTTTTGTCTGCTAAACTTAGGGTAGTTATCAGTAACTTGTGTCATTCCTACTTGCACTCAGTTTCTGACCTCTTGTGAGCTCATGGAGATAGATTATGAGGACGACGATACTAAATGTTGACTGTTATATTTCTGTATACTGTTTTCAGAGATGATGGGATCTCCGTCAGATGAATGCACAAGAAAGAAAAGGTTACTATATGACCATCGGCCACTCCCAATATCAGGAGTCAATTACTTACGAATTTGCCAAATTCCAAAAAGGAAGGTAGATGGATTTGAATTAAGTAGGTCACAAGTGAAACTTTTGATTTTCTCCTTATGTTTCTCACATGCAGGGAGCGAACTTCAGAGACCTTCCAGGTGTAATTGTAGGAGCCGATAATGCAGCACGGCGTGATGAAACAAAGGAGCACCTGCTGCCATCTGGGGAGCCCCTGGTAAGTAATTTATTCCCTAGAAATTTTAGCATCGAAACTATTCTAGCACTCACTCTTTCCCCCTTCCTTGCAGCTGCTTGTCAGTTTAGTTCTCTTTCAAAACGCACTCAAGTTTGTCATGTACCACGAAGAGGTCATACAGGGCCTTTTGGTCTTTTCTTTTTGAGGCTTCGTTGTGGAGAGAAAAATGCTACGCGTGCAGGCAACTGAATATGTGATTTTGTTCCCTTTTGCATCTCATAATTGATGGTCTTTTGAAATTATGCCGCCAAAATAAACTCGTTGTTATGTGGCTTCCGAGTTGAATGTGTCATTCAATGAAGGGCTAATATGCAATCTACTAATCCTGCATTGTAAAAACCTTGCTTGCTGTGCTCAAATAACATAGAAAAAGTCTCTCAAGTGGTATATGCGGTTAACAAAGAAAGCAACTTTGATGGATGTCGAGTTTATTCTTTAACTCTACAGTATAAACACAGTGGAGGCAATTATTTATGGTGTTTGTGATTGTTCATACACTTCATCAAGTCCTCAACTTGGAATCTTTTGCCTCTGTTCTTACTTTGTTTTTGTATCTTAAGTAATGGATTCTTGTCTTTAATTTCATTTCATGTGTTTGGAGCTTGCAGAATTGATCCCATAATGTCAAACAATATTCTAATAGATGCAGACATGGGCCATCATAGGATCCTCAAATAATTTACGTTCTTTTCCTCATGGTTATGTGGCAGAGACCAAACCCAGATAGACTCCGTTCATTGTGTGATGAGGAAAATTATTGTGTAGAGATTGCGATGACACATGGGGAAATGCACATTAGCCAAAGACAACTCGCCCAAATAGTATCAAGGGTTCTGAAGTTGAATAAGAAGTCTTGGTTAAATAGGACCATGCTAAAACATTTATCATATGGAACTCCAGTAATGTTTAATATGGACAATGATGATTTGTTCTATCTATATACTTGCAGGTTCCAGATTACGTCTTCACCTTTGAACAAGGAAAGTCGAAAAGGTGAAACCTTTCCTGCTTACTATTTCCGTTATGCACTGTCGTATCAAATCATGTCATTTCTAACCAGAGGCAAAGCTGCAGACCGTTTGCGAGGCTATGGTGGGATGAAACGGTGCCTACTGTGCTAACCTTCCCCTATTATCGGAGCCAGGTTTGGTTTGACACATCCTATATGTCATGGTACAACGTTTGCGAGTAATATACTGACTTCAGACCTGTACAGGCAGCATTGCATCCTGGGCAGGATCGAGTCCTCACAATAAGAGAATGTGCAAGGCTGCAAGGATTTCCTGACTACTATAGGTTCAGCGGGACAGTAAAAGAGAGGTTTGGTTCTTGAAACGTGTTCATCTTGAGATTGGAAATGCTTCATAAAACATCGGCCACGTAATGAAGAAATTTGAGAAACTCAGCATTGTAAGATTGTATATGTGATGTACCAACAAACTGCGAAATAGAAACCTCAGTGCCCATACGTAGAATTTGAGGAAACAGCATACTCATGTTTGAGAATTGAACATCTCTCTCTCTCTCTGCTGCTGCGTTGTTGCTCCCTTTAGCTTCATCATCTGATTTCATGATTTCTATTGGTCTAATCACATGTATCTTTGTTCTGGATAAATTGATCTAGCCGCTGCTTAATGCACTTATGTGTTAAATTATGATATGTGCAGTGTACGTACAGTCTGGCATGTGCCAGTGTAATTTTTTTAAGTTCATCTATTTAATTATTTATTTTTTACAATGTGAAGGTACCGCCAGATAGGAAATGCAGTTCCCATTCCTGTGGCGCGGGCCTTGGGCTACGCCCTAGGGGTGGCATATCACAAACTAAGTGGGGATGAACCGAATATGATCCTTCCCCCAAGGTTCTCTACTTCTACTTATCTTGAACTGATGAAAGCATTAAATCCTCCTGTTGATCTCAAAGCTTTGCAACATTAGCCAGGAAGTCCTTGTTGAGCCAGTTTGTCATTCGTGTAAAGATTCTTTGACATTGGCTTCCATTCTTTAATATTTTAGGATGCAACTGGCTGACTTCAATTCTTTAAGATTTATCTTAAACCGGGGTGGCGCTTTTCTTTTCATGATGGATGGGAAGATGACCTTCTATGTGTCTCACACCATGCACACTCTAAGAAAATTGATGAATAGAAGAGATTTGGGTTGAACTAGAATCTTCTTATTTACTTATGTCTGAGTTCTTTCTGACTATTCGTAATTCTTGGTTATTGTGGAACAAGGTAGTGATATGGTGGTGCTGTATGAGATTTGAAAGGATGTCCTGATTTTTATTTTTTTAAAATTTTTTGGCACATTATGTCTGGAACTTGGTTGCCCATCGAAGTGCGATGCTGCATTATGAATGGAGAGGGAAGTGAAGGGTTCAGTGTTCAGAGACCAAGTGTGAACTTTCTTTGATTTTACATAGAATTTTACGGGATCGTTATCAATACATTTGAAAGCTGTAATTACATCTGCTGGAAGCTGGTCCTATACCTGGGTTAATTGAAAGGTATGTTTTCACGGCAAGATGTGAACTTGTAACATCATGAGGAAATGTTTTGATTTTCAATGCTGGCATTTGGAAATTACAGTATTTTTATGGGTGTTTAGTAAGTGGCTTGCTCTTTGACAAAATCTGTTGAAATACAAAATCTATCGAGGTAATTGATGAACAGTATTTTACCAAGTGTCAAGCTAATGTGGCGTTTTTGTGAAATTGTAAGACGATGAAAAGGTTATCGGAAAGATGAAAAGTTCAAAGGTTCCATTATGTGTATTTGATTGGGATTTGAAGAGGCATGTTGTATGTTCAAACAAGATGTGCTTCTCTTCTAAGTGCAGCATTTGTTTTGAGAAATACCATTGCTCAATTACGATAACGGTCTTCATCGCCAGCGTGTTTTTTTGGTCATGCACATATCACAATCCGACTTTTATATAGATGAAATTTCTGATCAAAACGAAATCAAAGGCATCGATTATCAAGGAACGCGACAAATTTACATTGCATGCGACGTGGGAACACTTAGCCCGACACCCGACATTCTGCATATACAAGAGCTAAACGGGAACAGCATGGCTACTTGAAGAGACTTGAAAGAATGATACATCCGGTGTGAAAACGTACAGATAAAAAGTACGAAACACTGGGAAAGAGAATCCATGCCATTAGAGGGACAAGCATCAGAAGAATTTTACAGCAAAAATGTAGTATCAGAATGGGTTAATTCAAAAAAAAAACCACCAACTTTAGGTCGAGAGACAATTCTGGCCTGAACTTTTTTTTTGTCCAGTAAAAAAACACCAACTTTAGATCGAGAAACAATTCTGGCCCGAACTTTTTTTATCCCGTAAAAAAGCACAAATTTTAGGTCAAGTGACAATTCTGGCCCCAACTTTTTTTTGTCTCGTAAAAAAGTACAAACTTTTACTTAAATCCCAAATCTAGCTCCCTTTGGCTTAAAACCATTGATTATCCAACTTGACTATTTCACCTTAACAACTTGCTGACTAGATTTAAAGCATTATTCATTGTCTTATTCTCTAAGATACAGCTTGAAGAATAACGGTGAAATTGTTCATCTTTTTCACTTCACTGGCAAGTCAAAAATATCTCCAGATTGAATCTCTCTAGCCAGACTTCATCGTTTTGTCGTAATCTGAAACTATAGACTACTGCCCGTCGACAGACGCCATGGATGAGATTCGTTAGGCTCACCACCATAATCTTTTTTCTCAAACAAGGGTAACTTCAGATAAAAAGTCAATGGGGGCCAGATTTGGGATTTAAGTGAACATTGATGTTTTTTTACAAGACAAAAAAAAGTTGGGGCCAAAATTGTCCCTCGACCTAAAGTTGATACTTTTTTTTAGAATTAACCTGTATCAGAATTATGCAGGGGCGTTAGAATAAAAGACTCGTGATAAAAAGAAAAAAAGGTAAAAGATACCAAAAATCTCAAATTATATTTATCTTGACATATTTACCTTAAATTTTTTTTTATGATACCAAAATTCTCAAACTTATATCCGTGACACATTACCCCTTCGACCGTTAAATATCTGTCTATATTGATGTCATAAATGTGTCACAATGGATATAATTTGGAGACATATTTAAATGTTTTTTTTATAGCAAAAGCATAAAGAAGGGAAGCAAATCAGCCAAAAAAATGGCTATATAAAAGCGTCAAAATGGTTGGATGGCAATGGCATGATGAGACCTCCTCCTTGGAAAAGATTGATCGCGGCTCACCTTTCACATTGAACGCTCTCGGTCAGTCTCTCCCTCGCGGGCGCTCGCTCGCCTCAGATTCGTTCTCACTCGGCCAGCTTCGTCTCAGCTCCTGCTTTTCCCTCGTCCCAAAAGGGAAAGTTTGCCGATAGGAGAACTTTCAAGGAAAGCTCGTGAGCGCAATTCTTTCATGCCTTCCTTTGTTTTTCTCGCCCTTTGATCTGTAGATTCTGAAATTTTAATGGGTTCAGTTTTGTTTGAAACTTAATCGAGGGCTCTTGAATGTTGTTATCCGTCGACAAAATGCAAAAGATGGCGTCTCTTTCAGTGTAGTAGAGTGTCGCAGGTAGCAACTTTTACTCTTTGTTCCATTTGTGTAATGTGAAGCGAAGCAGCAACGCGGCTGTTCGTGATTGTTGTGGATACGTGTCAGACGCATCGTCGGCAATTGACAAGGTGACGCTGTTCGGTGGCCGTGTTGGTCTCGTCGGTCATGCGACCCGCTTCAGTGGGCATGTCGTGCTCGTCTCGCCGCAGTTTGATGTGCTTACTACAATGTGTCGTGTTCGGGGTTTGCCATGATCGTTTTGTGCCCGTGTCTTCGACACGACACGAATTGCCGGTCCTTTTCCGATGCACGAACAATGGCAGCCCCTTGCAAATGTTGCTTGATAGTTTAATTTCGCCTATGAGAATGCTGCAAGTGTGCAGCAAAGTTTCTATCTCCGAGTCATTCAATTTTTTGTATGTTTTTCGTTCTTCTACTTGAGAACGGTGGCATCCTAGTTAGGGTAAATAGACCCTCAAGAAGCACCGGCTGAAAAATTACATCAACTTATGATTTTTTCTTTTTCTCCTGATTGATCGCATCAGGTTGAGTGATGGGTCTGCTCAGCATCATCCGAAAGATCAAGAGGAAAGAGAAAGAAATGCGCATCCTCATGGTGTATGTGTCGTCCTCATCGAGAAGTTTGTTTCGTTAGTTTGTGCTCATTTCGTGTACGCAATTAAGAATCAAGATGTTGTTGCGCTTTGTAATTGGCTTTATAGGGGGTTGGATAATTCCGGGAAGACGACCATTGTGTTGAAGATCAACGGAGAGGACACTAGCGTCATTAGCCCCACTCTCGGCTTCAATATCAAGACTATTACATACCAGAAGTATGTCCAGGTCTCTCCTCAAATTTGGATTACTTAGTGCCATGTTTGTTTGGCCGATTACTTGTTTACCTAGCAACTGTCGGTTTCTCTTCTTTTCTCCTTGACTTTAATTAACCACAGTTATAGCCTGCTGTGTCAAATATCGTCTCATTAGCAATTTCTCATGTATCTGCCTAGAGATCTGTGGATTAAAAAGAAGCTTGTGTTTATAATAGCTTGAGATCACCTTAGATAGAGGAACGGCCATGTTTTCATCTATCTCTGGTTGGAAGAGTCTAACCACTCCTTTGATTGGTGGATTACAGAATGTGGACCTCACCCCCATTTATTCTTAGTTAAGTTTGCATGTTTGTGATGTCGTTAACCTGTGATATTCCAATGAGAAGCATGTTTGGGGGAATTTGCCCCCACTTTGGAGGAGGAAAAATGTAACTCATAAAGGAGTACTCGTTTAGTTTCTGGGGTTCTCTGTGCTCACTGATGAAGGGCAGTAAGTTATGGTCAGATTAAGTGAATCCATAGCAACAGTCGTACTTCAAAGATTGGGCCATATTAAGTGAATCCATAGTAATAATCATACTTCAAGGATTATTTGTGTTTTTGTGCAGATTATGACTATTCTTGACAAGGTTAGCAGAACTTAAACAACTGATTTTGTCAATTGCTGCTCTCCAGCTGGATGTTTCTCTTTCTAAATCTTAAAAGAGAAAATTTTTTAAAAAGGGGTACAACCTACATTTACAACTAGGTGCAATATAGAGAGTCTATGAAATCTAACGAATGAATGGTGTGACTCAGTACTTTGTGCATCAACTAAGAAGTAAACTGTACCCGTCTATTTTTTTCCAATCAACAGTAGACTCTATTGTCAAAATCTCACAAGCCCTAAAATTTATCTTGAATAGGATATTTCTCTCCTGGTATTGTTTACTAAGCTCTGCTTTAGTCAGAAATGGGAACTTGGAGGCCATGTTGTGTTGTACTAAACATGTATATCTTAAAACTCCAGTTGATGTTTTGTGGCAGGTATATGTTAAATATCTGGGATGTAGGGGGTCAGAAGACAATAAGATCATATTGGAGGAACTATTTTGAGCAAACAGATGGTCTGATTTGGGTAGTCGATAGTTCAGACCTTAGAAGGCTTGATGATTGCAAAATGGAATTGGATAATCTCTTGAAGGAGGAGGTATCATGCCACTACAGAATATTCTTACTTCTTAAAAGAAAATTGTCTTACCTATTTATGGGCCTATGGCTTCTATGCTGCAACTTTTGCTGATTTGTTGCCCATTGTTTCTGTTTTTATCTGGCGTGGTTTAATTTTCTCTCAATTGTTTGAGCATCAACGTTTTGCAAGATCTCATTAGTCATTTGTCTTCCATTCCAGAAGGGACTGCATATTCTGATAGTTACTACATGTTTGCGGTAAAATTCTTTTAATGCTTGTCCATCTAATTGGATGGAGAATCTTTACGATTTTTTTATACTTTTGTCTGTACGTTTTCCCACCAAATGTATCATTCTTTCAAGTCTTTTGAATCTGTAGACTGAACAATATCCTTGTGCACACCTTACATATGTGGGCATATCTTTTGAAAATGAATGGTACAATCGGTCTTGTTCACAAGTACTCCTGGGGCACTTCTTAAACATAGCAAAGGAAATATTCGATTTTCAAAGTATTGATTGTGCATATCACGAGGACAGTCGGTGCATTGGAAATTGCAATATTTCCTTATTCGGTTGCACAACAAGTTCCTGGGGGCACTTCTTAACAAGGTCCTAATACTAATATCCACTATGTATGTCGTATCAATGTCCATAAAACTGGTTCATGTGTACTCAAATGAGGAACTGCTGAATTAGTACTTCTGGCTAGAACTAGATGTATTTTTTCGAGTACGAAAGTCTTTTCTTTAGACTTGTTGATAAAGGGACTAAAGTGGTTGCTCATTTGGCAGAGATTATCCGGAGCATCCTTACTTATATTTGCAAATAAGCAGGATATTAAAGGTGCTCTTGCACCAGCTGAAATTGCCAAGGTGAAGTTGTGTGCTTGCAACGTTTATTGGTGTCTGTATCACCTGAGTTTGTGTGAATGCACATACATCCTGGTTTCTGAGATATTTTGCTGTTTGTGACCTTGAAATCTAAATATATTGCCATTCTTAGGATGTTTGCAGCAGAGAGAATCCTAACTTTCCGAAAGTTCCCTTTAGGCTTACTATTGCTGAATCTGACGCACCTTTGTTCATATTTACTGGTCATATTTACTGACAGTAAAGCATGTATGGGAACTGGACCAGAGAATGAAGTTAGGTTGAAATTGTAAGGTTGCAACTGAACCTAAGGTCCTCAATTTTTCCTATACAATCCCAGAAGAAGATATCACAGCACATGCCTGTTTGCACCAAAATCCATGTCTTGTTCTTCATTGTCTTCTTGTTTCTTTCCAATCAAGTCCATGGAATGGCATCTTCATATGTAAGCTTGCCTACCCGTTTAACTTACTACATTTAACATGTAACAAATAAATTTGTAGCATTTACACCCAAACACCCCAATTCAGGGTGGACAATTATACTAATCTTCTGGAGATGATCCTTTTTTAGGTGAAAACTCCTTGAGCTGTTAATGATATCATGTTCTTTTAGCTTTTGATAAAATTTTTCATATGCTATGCTGGCTCCCTTTTTTTTATTGGTTAAGCTAGCATAGTTTTCTTTTTGTTTTCCGTTTTTAGCTTTTGGATTGTCATGAAATTTTAAGAGAATGGAGTATTAGCTCAGGTGGGCAGTAGTTGTTTATCCTTGAGAAAGCAGTGATTGCTGCAAAGAGATCTTTCTATTCCTTAGCAGTCAAACTATCAATTTTCTTGCTTGCTACAATACCGAAGATGTTTTTCCAAAGTGATCAACTTGAACAAATAATCTCCGATTATTCCTGGTGTATGATTTTTTTTTTCTCATTTTTGTTTTGGAGCAGGTTCTGAACTTGGAAGCAATGGATAAAACCCGGCACTGGAAAATAGTGGGCTGTAGTGCATACACAGGAGAGGGACTTCTTGAGGGATTTGATTGGTTGGTTCAGGACATAGCTTCTCGAATTTATATGCTTGAGTGACATCTGTTTTATAGGAGTATTAAAAGTAAATTGCTGGCTTTGATCCAGAAAATTCATGCAAATACATTGGTTATGCAGTTCCTTTCTTTTTGCCTGATTTTTTAATCGATGTCCCTTACGGAAGAAACCACTAGTGACTTGCTCAGGAAACCAAATTCAGTGGGATGTATTTGTAGCGGCAGAGTTGATTGTGCGAAGCTTTTGGAACGAGTCGGTTCTGTTTTGATGGGGGTCTGGTTCTGCTAGGTCAGAAGCAAGATAAAAAAATTAGCAAGGCCAGTCTCAATGTATTGCTGTAAACTGTTTGGTTTAAGTTTAATGGACTGCTGGTGCAAATGATTGCTGTAAATATTCTCGTTCCACTCATGTTACTGTTTGTTTTAAGCCTGCATGAACCAGAAGACTCTTCGACATAGGTGAAGAATGTAATTGGTAGTTCTCTGAGATCGGGTCGTAGGCTACAATAGACCGTGTCCTGAGGTTTTGCAGATATCTTCAATTGCAAGAAACTGTGCGAGTCCAGCAGATTGTGTTGAGCGAGACCATAGGAGATTCTTTGTTTCGAACTTAACTACCGGTGAGCGGTTTGTGAGATCTGCTCATTCCTTTCTTCGTTTAATTACTCTCTCTTTCTCTCTCTCGTTTTCTCCTTTGAGATACTAGTCGGTGGTATCATATTACCTCATCAGCCTTTGATGTGGCTAGCATTTGTACATTCAGATTTGATTACAAATTTGGTAAGTGACTTAAAATTAAATAAAATAAAAAAATAAAAAGATCCGTCGGTCAATGATGGACTGCAGAAGTCCCTTAAATTAATAGCACAAGCAACTTTAATAAATGCTTGCGAAAATTGAAATGGCGTGCCAACCCACTTGTCAACTTTGTCGTTTCATTTTCATTCTATCTTTTCCTAATATTTTTTTTTTCTGTTTCAGAAAGAGAAATCTTCATTGGAGAAAAAACCATGAAAATTTATATGCCATAGACTTCATAAGGATCACCATGAAAACTTCATCCCTAGCGGCCTTCATTCTTTGTCGTTATGCAAAACTTCCAGTAGGCTCGGGGGAGGTTTCAAGTGTTAGATTCCGGTTCATTGCGAAGGTTGAGTGAAGCAAAGAAGGGCTGTTTGGTTCAATTTTGAAAATGCTATTTGGGGGAATGCAAATACCTTTGAGTGAAAGTCCATTGGGGAAATACAAATGGTGTTTGGTAAAAATATTTTGTAAAGCTACTTTGGCCAAAATATAGTGTTTGGTGAATTTTTTTTGCAAATGGACTTTGAGAATTATCTTATTTATTAAAAAAAAAAACTAACCTACCCATCGCGGCCGTCCGCCATGGCCTCAGCCCGCGAGATAAATCGCGGCGCCGCCCGAGGGGCGACCCCGGCGATCGCGGCGCATGAGGTGAAAATGATTTGAAAGATTTGGCAAAAATAGGCACTTTTTGCAAACGGACTTTGAGCAATACTTTTTGTCAAAAAAAAACCCTAATTTTGAATCGGCTAAATTCTTAAAGAGCCAGGTTAGGCACTCCACCTTAACAAATAGACTTGAATGGCTACATTTTATAATTAAAAAAAAGAAGTTCAAGTGGAACTATAATAGCTTAAAACCTTTTTTTTTGTTTTTAAAAAGACCCATAAGATACATATAAACAAAAATCACTATTTGCTACATTCATTTTCCTTGCTAAATTCATTTTCCTCCCAACTATTTCCTTCGGCATACATCCGAAACATATCAATGAAATCACTATTTTCTTCCTTTCCTTGCTCTCCATCTATTTTCCCTTTCTATCCTATCTTTTTTTTGGCTAATCATTCATTATTACCAAAATCGTCTAATATAGTATTAAAGAAAAAGAAGACAATTACAGCAAGTTTGTCGTGATAATAATTCGAGATCTAAAACTTTCAATTCGTACATTCTAATCCATTCATCAATTTTGTCGAGTTTTATTGGACCAAAATATTTACGCGATAACTTTCTCTTTTAACGGTCACGTAAGATTAAGAAAAAAAATAGCGAGAAATAAAATCATTTACCATTTTCTATATAGAATTTAAAATTAGGAAATGAAAATTTTAATATTGAAAAGCTATCTTGAAAAGCAGACACGAATCTATGACAGGTCCCACCTTGGTCAACTTTCTTCTCCACTCTCTCTCTCTGTCTCTCTCGTGAATCCGACTCCCACTCGCACTTCACAACACGTACCCGCACTCTCCATCCCACTCACCGGTGGCCGGAGGGCGAGCGAACGAGCGCCAAGAATGTGGCGGAGGACCTTCACCACCGTCGGCGGCGGCGCCTCCTCCCTCGCCGCCCTCAAGGACAGGCGCTGGGACGCGCTCGTCATCGGCGGCGGCCACAACGGCCTCACCGCCGCCGCCTACCTCGCCCGCGGCGGCCTCTCCGTCGCCGTCCTCGAGCGCCGCCACGTCATCGGAGGCGCCGCCGTGACGGAGGAGCTCGTCCCGGGCTTCAAGTTCTCCCGCTGCAGCTACCTCCAGAGCCTTCTCCGGCCTTCCGTCATCAAGTAGGTCCCCCGCATTCGCTCCGATTAAATTTAGCCCGGCATTTTCAGAATCGATTGAGTTTTAGAGTACGTGATCCAAGGCGCTACTTCGATCGCAACTTGCGCGCTTATTTTGGACTGTTTGAAGGGAACTGGAGTTGGGAAGGCACGGGCTGAAGCTGCTGAAGAGGAGTCCGTCGTCGTTCACGCCGTGTCTCGACGGGCGGTACTTGTTTCTAGGGCCTGACAAGGAGCTTAATCACGCGGAGATTTCAAAGTTCTCGAAACGCGACGCAGATGCTTATCCAAGGTTTGTACTCCGCTTCTCAGCAAAGTATGGTTTTCATGTCTTCAGCAGAAAGAACAAGAGCAGTTTCCTCTTCTTCTTTTCTTTTAAATTTTGCTGTTATTTGGAAATTAGATGCAATGATAATGATTAGTCCCTTAACTTTGACCTAATGTGCAATTTGGTCCCTGAACTTTTAATTTGTTCAATGTAGTCCCTGAACTTTAGCTTAATGTTCAATTTGGTCCCTGAACTTTTAATCTGTTCAATGTGGTCCCTGAACTTTTAGCACATGTTCAATTTAGTTCCTGAACTATATGAAAATGTCCAATGTAGTCCTTGCACTTGAATTAATAGAAGGACTACATTGAACATTTTCAAATAGTTCAGGGACTAAATTGAACATATACTAAAAGTTCAGGGACCACATTGAACAAATTAAAAGTTCAGGGACCAAATTGAACATTAGGCTAAAGTTCAGG
Organism: Syzygium oleosum; assembly: GCF_021117445.2. Lineage (NCBI taxonomy): Eukaryota > Viridiplantae > Streptophyta > Magnoliopsida > Myrtales > Myrtaceae > Syzygium > Syzygium oleosum. The sequence goes on along the minus strand of NW_026607499.1, from coordinate 8,660,168 downwards.
GACTACATTGAATAAATTAAAAGTTCAGGGACCAAATTGCACATTGGGTCAAAGTTCAGGGACTGTTTGTGTCATTTTTCCAGTTTTTTTCTCCATAGTTTTTAGAATGACAGCCATTCAGTAATGGAAGGGAAAGCCTATGGTCCCAAAGGTGGTTTGATGGGATCATTCCTGCATTCGATGTGAAATCGTTGGATAAAAAAGGGAAAAAACGCAGTCCATCGTATCTGCTTTGCAAAATCGGTTGTCTGTCTTCAACTTGTTGACGTTAAAGTAGAGTTAGGGATGCAAAGGTGATCAAACTTATATTTGATTACGAAAAGTTAGGACGGGTAAGGAAAATCACTGACGCATAGGTTGCAAAAATTTACAAAGTGTAAAGGAAAATTACGATCAAATAGATCATATACATATGATAACACAAAAGTTTGTTATTAATGTTAGGTAGATTACTATTTTGTGGAATATTACAAATCATAGGACCCGGAAAACTTACGAATCAAAGGGAAATTACGCCCTCTAAAGAAAAGTTAGGAAAGGATATTTCATTGTTATATTAATGTCAGTGAAGGCAATTACGTATGTCAAAGGAAGTTGCGTTCCATTTGTTAATTTACTGACAATCAGAAAAGATTTTACAATTAACTCAGGCAGATTGCTATTTTTTTTGTGGAATATTATGAATCATAAGATCCAGAGAACTTACAACAACAAAAGGGAAATTACGTTCTGTAAAGCAAAGTTACGCAATGATATGTAATAACTAATTTACTTTAAGTGAGGAAATTACAAATGACAAAGGAAAATTACAATCAATTAGGCAGGATCCCATCCTGTTTTTCTTATACCGGACTGTAGAAGGACCCAATCATGCAAATCATCGGATCAAAAAAATGCTTTTTGAGAAACAAAATTTCAAGAACATTCTCAAAGGGTAATCTGATCTACCAGGTTTGCATGTTGCTTGGTAGTTTGCATAAAATGGACAATGACCTATCAAGCTCTTCTTTTTCTTTTCCATTTCATTTGTTCTTCTTCTTTTTTCTTGGGCGATCTGGTGATTGTTTGGAGTGTAATCTACTGTACGTTCCCCGCCATTCAGCTTTTTTTAGTGTGTAAGGTTCTGTTTAGTGTAAGTGATTCCAATTGTTCCGAATGCTGTAGACCTAACATTAAATTGAAATCTTAGGGTTTGCATGTTATCTGTGTTTCTGGATATTCTGTATGTTGTCTAATTTAAATGAAATAATTTTGGTAGTCTTATGAAACATTTCTTTAAATCATGTCAAACAATTGCCTTCAGTAAGATATCTTCATTTTGGCAGTCTTACTTGAAGAAAAATGAAACATTTCTTTAAATCGTGTCAAACAAGTGCCTTTAATAAGATGTCAAGTTAGTGAAAAAAAGGAGGGAGAATGGAGCTAAAAAATGAATGCTCTGCTACCTGTTTAGTTACCCTTCAAAAGCCAATACGAACTACATGTATTCTAGAGGTATTAACATTAATATATATATATATATAATTGAATTGACTGCTATTTTCAATGAACATGTATGTCTAAGTACTTTTCTCTTACTATTGTTCTCACAACACGAGTGCTTTGTCTTTGCTTAGGTAAATTGTTATCATGATAACTTAAGTATTTTGCACAGATATGAAAATCAACTAGAGAACTTCTGCAAATTTATGGATCCCCTTTTCGATTCACCTCCTCCAGAAACTTCCCAAGAGAAATCCTCTTTCAGTGACCGGATGAGAGATAAGTCTCACAGATCAGTCTTTTGGGCTCATTGCCTTCGGCGAGCTCTTGACCTTGGGCAAAATGAGATGGTGTAAGGCTTCTTTAACTCAGTTAGAGGTTGGTTTCAGATTTACCAGGTTCTTATATTGGCAATGGCACCTAATATTGGCACATGTGTTGCTTAACTAATATGGGACTTGATAGATCTTTTATGAGTTTTTATTGACTTTGGCAGGAATTTTATGGAACTTTTGCTGTCACCAGCTTCGAAGGTTTTGAATAAATGGTTTGAGGTTGTAAATTACCATTGATCCTTCATATTTATTTATCTTGGATGGAAACTATAGAGCAACAGTTTGTAATCACAAGAATCACAATGTCACTTAACTGGGTTGATTGATAAGATCACCGTGCGAGTGATCCGTAAAATTTTTCTTCAAATATGTTTTGCCTATTTCGAAGATTCTGAAATCCTTGGACTCTGTATATGATAAAGCACAATTTTGTTAACTACATTCTCCATGTTTTGCTAATTATATTCTGATCAACATATCCACTTAGATGTCTTCAACTATCAACCAGTTCCTTCCTGCATTGTTCCAATGCCTGAGGACGTCCCACCAGTCTTTTGCCTTTCCCCGTTTCCCTCACACAGTCAGGGTATTGACGTGTAACAAACTGTTGGTGCTTAATTCAAAAGAAAATTACTTCTCTTTTCATAACGAGAAAGACTACCTAGGTAAGAAAACCCCAGGCCAATATAATATCCCACTAATCTCATTTAATGGACCAGGTAAGACGAGAGCCAAAGCATAGGTAATTGGCCCAAACATGAATTTGGCTTTGCACTGCGTGGAGAGTAGAATCCGTGTAATGTGCCTAGTCCACACTCGTGTTTATTCATTCACCACTAAGCCAGCCCCATGGGGCTAGAAGAAAATTACTTTTACTAGTGCATTCTTGTTAATTATGTTCTCCCTTTGGTAGATGATTGTTTAAGGATGAAACTTTTTCTTTTCTCGTTTTTATCTTCTTTATGATACATTTTGATCATATAATGCAGCACGAAACTTATAAAACATCATATTATGAACAGATAGGAACTAAAAAATGTCTGGAGAAATATTTGATGGACACCTTGTTGCCTTTCTTGATCATCAGCAGTTGATGTTGTGCCTATTTCTTACTAGCGCAGACAGACGTTCTGAAGGCATCCCTTGCAACAGATGCTGTCATAGGGACAACGGTGCGGTTTGCTTTTGCACTAGCGGAGTGACATTTGCATAAGCAGTTTCTAGCTTTTGTCATAATATTAGTGAAATAAGTATTTTCATAATTTGAGTAGCAGTGATACATCTTTTATTACTTGAAACATCAGTAATTTTCTGGCCCAACAATTACATCTGCAGGGGAGTGTTCATACACCGGGGAGTGGATATGTACTGCTGCATCATGTTATGGGTGAAACAGATGGTGCTCAGGGGATTTGGTCGTATGTATCACTATTTCCAAGGATTTCCTCAATATTCATGAGTAATTGTAAGGTGTCAATAATCACAACAGTCTTCTATTAAGATATTTCATGGAGTACATAGACATTGTGGAGAACCGTGAGCCTAGTACTCATAGAAGGAGCACTAGATGAATAAAATCTACCTTTTACAACCTCTCCATTTTGATTGGCATCACCATTCTGTAATGGAAAGAAGCTCCATCATGTTGAGTAAGAGCATGAACTACATATGCATTTGCTTGTGGTCATGAATGAAGTCAATATGAAAGGCTTCTGGAATTCTCGTATACTCAACCATTGATTAGGTTGTTAGTATCACAGACCACTGGGAAGCTCCCATTATGCAAAAACATGGCAGTAATATGTAGCATCTCCTCTACTCATGCTTATAAGTTTAGTCCAACGAGTTAACACATCGTAGGCATTTCCTGACATGTTACTCTTCCAGCTTAGCTATGAGGCAGATTCTACTTTGAACATTTTATTACATGTATTATGTTTCTGGACATACAGAATTATTAGTTGATTTGTCATTCTTGATTGTTCTTATCCATGCTATGGATTTGGTTCGATGTTGTATGTACTTTAAACCGATCCACATGCCTTAGATTGGAACTTTGAAGGGTAGTTTAGAGTCTCATAAAAATGTTCAGATTTTAAAGTAATTTATAAATCTTAAGCTTTCTCAGAGATATGCTTGGCTATTCAATGTTTTTTGTAGGCATGTAGAAGGTGGGATGGGTGCGGTGTCCTCCGCTATTGGTAATGCTGCAAGGGAAGCCGGTGCTCAAATTGTAACAAATGCAGAGGTCTTATTTATAAGAAAATCTGGGTCTTATAATACCTTACTCGTTCATCATCTCTCTCAATGATGTCAAAACCAGAGATGATGTTACTTTTATCAGATACCCTAGATAACATTGTGAGATGTGCTCTGAATATCAGTGAGTTTGGCTGTTTTCCCTGATTTTAAATTACCTTCCTAGAGTAATACATAGCAAACCTGGTGTAAAATATGCAAATTCATTTTTGGTGGCCTTGTAAGTTGTATCATCCAGGGTCAATTGTTAGAAGTACGGACAAGTGCAAAATTCAAGATCTATATTTAGGGCCCTTTGTTGTTCGTACACGTCTCTAGGGCTTATATCAATGCATGGACATCTAATATGTCACTGTGTTTTCCTCTTTCGAGTCTTCAAAATGAGTGATTGAATTGAAGATTGTACACGAATCCCTTTTATATTTCATTGGCTTGGGATCATTGTGGTCTCATTAAAAAAAAGGGGCCTCCTGGTGCATAAAACTCGCTGCACTGTGGGTATCTGGGGACGGGTTGATGTACGCAGCCTCACCCTTGATTTTCTAAGAAAAAGTTCCATGATCTGAACCCATACCTTGGGCAACAACAAATTAACTCTGATTGTGTCCTGTAATTGACTTCAGATTGAGATTCTTTGTGCGAATGATATGTGAAGACAAGACAGGACTTGGGTATCTCATGTCAATTATAGAGGCATATTTTTGGAGGCATCTCCTCTAATGCTCAGTGGGATTTCTTTTCGAAATTGTTTAATTGACCTGACCACCTTCAATTGCATTTGTCTTGGTTAGACATCTTGCGAACATTTTTTACCATTTTGGTCTTTACTACTTGTTTCATTGATTAAGAGCAAAGGGGTTGCTTGATAAATAGCATGTAGGTGGTTTCTGTCTTCTGAGATGGGTTTCGTCCACAATGTCACAAATTGCACCAATAGTCTGTTATGAATTTCCTCGAGCTCCTTGTAATCCTGCCTTGCTGGCTGGAGTCCTTGTATTTGTGAATACTTCTCCTTCTGTCAGACTTCCCTCATTCTTTCTGTCATAAGTTACTGGGTGATGTTGTTGTTTAGGTTTCTCGGCTGATGGTTGATGAGTATGGCAGAGCGAAGGGAGTAAGTTTCAAAACATTAATTTCCTCAGTGAACGAAATAGGGTGTCTTCAAAGAATTAGTCTAAAATTGCTTGGGTAACTATAATCAGGTGCTGCTGGCTGATGGTTCGGAGGTGCACTCTTCTATTGTTTTATCAAATGCAACTCCTTATAGGACCTTCGTGGTAATGTACCTCTTTGTACTGATAAAGGTGTGGGCCAGTGGCAGATGACACTCGGCCTTTAATCTGTAAAATCGTGCCATGTGAATGTTCTCAAGTTGCTGTTGCATGAAGTTTGCCTCTAATAGATTTCATGGGTCTCATGCAGGAATTAGTACCTGAAGATGTTCTTCCTGAAGAATTTCTCCGGTCTGTCAAATATGCTGATTACACCTCTGTAAGTTCCAATGTTGCTTTTGACTGATCTGTAAAATCGTTTACCTAGTGTCAGTTGTCTACAGGGGCACATTCAACCATTGTTCTTGTTTTTCCATTAGGTCACTAGGTCCTAGAGGAAACCCAATTATTCCCAATGTGTATGGAATTATAGTCAGATAATTCTTCTTGACAGCATTCAACAATAATTTTATGAGTACAGTCTATGTTGCTTATTGTAAACTATCCATTTGCTTGTGTACAGTGTCTCTGTAGTTTAATGAGAGGAATATGCTTATGTTTCCTATAAACGTGAATGATGTTAATCTTAAGTTCTGCATTAATGTAATTGATGAGTTGATAAGTTTAAAACTAGAATCTAGTGTGGAATTTGTCCATTGTGCAGCAGGTGGTTAAGTGAATTACAAAATCCAAGCTTGTGAGCCATAATTTCCTGCATCATCATGACTTTTTCGGCTGACAGTCATGAACTGCACATCCTTTATTGGGTGAAACTTACCCCCTTTTGTGATGTCAAATATAACTAAACAGGGAGCCACAAAAATAAATCTTGCTGTTGACAGATTGCCTTCCTTTCAATCATGCAAGTTAAGTTATCCTCATGCGGGTCCTCAGCATAGGGGAACAATTCATATTGGTTCTGAGAGGTATATTCTCAGTCCATTGTGTATTATTTAATGATGGTCATCGTTATTTGTCATCTCTAGGTAGTGATTGGCGAAACTTACCTCAAACTGCTGCTAGATTGACCAGTTCTTTAGCAGCAGGAAGCAAGCAAGAGTCTAGCTTAGATTTCTGAATTAAACCTATGATGGTGGTCGTAGCTTGAAATTTGATGATGAAGTTGTTTCAACATGTATTGCAGATAAACGAATTGCCGTTTACATTGATATTTTTGCAGCTTGTTTTCTTTATTGCAATGGATTATGCATCCTTTTCTATATGTTGATTTACTCAGAAAGAAAGAGAAAGGGCTCTTTGCTTAGTGATGATTGGATAATTAATTCATCATATAAGACAATTGGTTACAGATGCAATGAACAAACTTTGTTCCACCTTAAGCTTCTTTTCATGAGCATTTTCTGAACGTCATTTGGTGTCTGATATTTCTGATTCCAACTTTTATTTTTAAGTATGGAAGAAATTGACTCAGCCTGTCAAGATGCTGTCAATGGAGTGCCATCACGAAGACCAATTATTGAGATGACCATACCTTCTGTTCTGGACAAGACTATAGCACCTCCTGGTACAACAACTTCCTTTTACTAGAGTCATGTTCCCACAATGATGTACAATGAAGAAATTGTCATTTGATCTTATCAAATCCATGTTCCCACAATGACATGCACCAAGGAATTATTGTTCTATCTTTTTAGAACCTTGAAGAGAGAAAGATTGGACCATGGCTGTCTTGGTGCTATAACTCATAAATCAACTTTATCTTTCTCTTTTTGCCTTAGCAAGACAGTAATTATGGAAGACCTACAAAAATGAAGGTGCAGCTCTGGGTAGATGCACTTTATTAGTGATCTGTTGAATTTGATGCGCTTCTAGTGTCTTTCAGTGAAAAACAGCATGCTTTATTGTAATCTACAAATATATCGTCTGTATATGCCTGATTATATGCAGAGCTTGTAGCTTCATTTCCCTGATACTACTTTAGAATGTCAATAAGCAACATCTCAAGGAAATGTGGCTGAACCGATTTCTTACCAAATTTCATTTACAACTGATCATGTAGTAAATCGTTTGGGGTGGTTTTATGTATGTTTGACAAATTAGAGTCATGCTCTTTATTGCTCTCCTTTTTCTTGGATAAGTTTCCTTTTATGTTCTCTTACTTGTCTACCCCAACCGATGTCTCCCATTGGTCCATCCAACCCCTGGTTATCCAGGATTTGAGTTAAAGCTCTAGATGCTTGCTATGGATTGAGCTTTACTTAACTGGGTTAATACCATTAAAACTCTCAAACTGGTACCCGAATGGCACATTTTAACAATTTACCCATTGTTAAAATGCATACATGTCAAAACACGTGGATTTTCCACGTCGAATCTGTCATTCTCCACGTCAGATCCGTCTTGCAGTCATCTACCACGTGCGTTGACACGTATACATTTTAATGGAATATCGGACGGAATGTTAACGGAAGGTAGATTTGGGTAAGGGGTACCTACAAAGATTGTTTTTGGGTAAATGTATCACGGGGTACCAATTTGGGGTTTTTTTGTGAGACATTATTAGTTTAGGTGAAAGTATCATGGGGGTACCAATTTGGAATTGTAATGGTATTAGCCATTACTTAATTGGCGTTCTTGGAAACTTTTGCACCATTTAGCTTCTTCATGTAATGAGAATGTTCTTTCTTCATAGATAAGCATGTGATCAACTTATTTATCCAATACACACCCTATAAACCATCAGATGGCAGCTGGATGGATCCTGTTTACAGGGTGAGTTACGTTTTGGATGCATTGGTATTTCACTTCTAGGCTTCATTTTTCTGCTTCTCAGAGTTTATGTTCAGAAATCGAATATCTCTTGCTAATCTCCTATATATGTTGTTTGATGTCATTATTTTATCTAATTCTTTGTTTACAGAAATCCTTTGCAGACAGATGTTTTTCTTTGATTGACGAGTATTGCCCTGGTTTTAGCTCATCAGTCATTGGCTATGATATGCTGACTCCACCTGATCTTGAAAGAGAAATTGGTCTGACAGGTACACACATCTGTAGTACCTATGAGTATGACTATAAAAGGATTTTCCACTATGACTACTAGTATGTGAATAAGACAGGGAAGAAGTGGCATTATTCTGTTTCTTGTCAAAGTCGCTATACATATCGACAATTGAGAATATCCCTTCTCCTTGCTGCCAAATCTCAAGAAATTACAGCCCGTCGCTGCTATGAGTTCTTTTGCAAGTAATGTAATTTGATTGCCTGTGCTCCTTTCATCTCAGTCAAAGCATGCAGTGAGGCCTGGCTCAGATAGTGAGGTTCTCGTGTTTCCATTACCTGTTACTCTTTCTTTTTACCTTTTCAGCCATTGGTCATAGTTGTGTTCACTGGCTCTGCCCCTCTCTGCATTATACTGTCAATTGGATCTTGTTTTGATCTGTAAAGAAATAATCCCATTATCTTAAATTACGAAAAAAAATAAAGTGTGGTCTAATCAAATCATCAAATAGTCCTCGTGCAATTTATTATAACTGGTTCCAGAACCTGTCATACATAGACAATCCTTCTAATTGTGTGTTTGTCCACTCCTATTTAAGCTTCTGATGTACCTCTTGACAAAATCAACTATGAAAGTTGGCGCACTTCCTTTACCTTGAATGTTAGAGGTTGATCTTTTAGATGAACAAGATTTAGGCAATCACTGCAACTAGTGATTAGCCTCTGGGAACATTGTTAATATTATTCTGCTGGATCTTTTGGCAGGAGGGAATATTTTTCACGGTGCCATGGGTTTGGATTCTCTCTTCCTCATGCGGCCAGTAAAAGGATGGTAATTTTCGAGTCTACTGTTCCCCTCTGTCCTTGTGCAATAATGTCTCTACATTCAATCGTGGTCATTTTCTTTCCCCTGTCAATGCAGGTCAAACTACAGGACACCAGTTCAAGGGCTGTACCTATGTGGAAGCGGCGCACACCCCGGAGGCGGCGTGATGGGTGCGCCTGGACGCAATGCTGCCCAGATAGTTCTTCAAGATGTCAAGAGATCTTCCAGTTAAGTTGAGACCATCAGTTGGTTTTTCTTGGTGGGAGTGGTCTAGTCTTCTTGTGATTTTCATTATTCTCCCGTGATGGATACAATCAATCATTACAAATTTTCTTCTAATTTATATTTCTATGGCACTTGTTAATCAGCCAAACTTTAAAAAATGTACAATAATTTTTGGTCTGATAAATGTAGCTTATGTTTTAAAATCGAAAATGTCTTGTTAGATGAATCTACATGAATAAATAGTAAAGGGTTACACCTAGGACTCGAAATGTCTTGTTAGAGTGATCAATCTTCAAAGGTCATGCTTAATCGGTGCGCTATTGGCAAACCACGGATCTATCATTCTATATGGAAGATGATAATATACGTTAGCCTTTATGTTTGCTGTTAATTATACTCTTAATTGCTTTCAACAGCTTATGTTCACATTCGGAAAGGTTTCTGCAATTGTTTATCCTTCCTTATAAATAAAAACTCAATTGCTTTCCTTAAATTTGACAATTGTTTCATAAATCAATTGATTTATATTCTTCAGTAGCTAGCATCAAGATAACGCTTATGATATAAATCGAACTCATGATAGCGTGAAGACTACTAGCTCCACCACGTTGGCGGTTTTCTTAATCAGTTAGGCGGCCCAGTTTACCATGTGTTTCCAAGGCATTTAACAAGAAGACACGTTATTAAATTAGAAAATATGGCCCAGACAAGGAATGAAGAATTGGGACAGTGAACTTGAGAAACCGCACGACCAATGTGCAGCATCAAAATAAACTAGAAGCTAAGCAGCAAGCACACGCTCTAGAGTTCACACAAGCCCGCCGGCGCCAATCAACATTGACAAAATGGCTTCTTCTGACAACGCCGACGATATTGTTGACCCTCAACAAGGAGTCGAAGATGGCGATGAAGAAAAGGGAGAAGAGAAATGGCGTATCACTGCCTCCGATCAACCAACGCCATCCGCCAGCTCCCTTTGCGGGGCCTCTCCTCCCAGCTGCGCTGGCTGGTTGAGAGGAAGGAGGGAGGAGATGGTGTTCGTGATGACAGCGAGATGGCAGACTCCGCGGACTGACACAGTCGTAAACTCATTCGATTCCTGATTTTATTTCCATATCGGCGGCCCAACTAGAGATTCTGACATTGCCATGGATGTTTAGACGTTCATTGCTTCCACGGAATTACTGCTCAATGGAAATTTAACGACATTAGCTTGTCCTTAAATGACGTTTCTCTTACAACAAAAGCCAAACTACAAAATCAAAGGGAAATGGCGCGAGCGAAAGAGACAACGTATCCAGGTGAGATTGCGAAGCACAAAACGCCAAAAGCCAAATCGAAAGATGATGATGATGGTGCACCGTGTGGTGACTTTTTCTTCCATTGCCACCCCCCTCGCCACGTGACTCCCCGCCGCGAATATTCCGCCCCCCTCGTTGGCCGGCGAATAATCCACGCCGTCATCCACGTGCCCCTATCCCGCCTTCGGATCGTCCAAGGCATCCGCATCCGACGGTCGACCAAGATTCACAGGTTCACTCCATCTAGCCATACACATACAATTCTCTCTCTCTCTCTCTCTCTCTCTCTCGGTATCGTTGATATTATTATTATTATTATTATTATCACTACTACTTTATTTCCTTTCTTCTTTGTTTAGTGTTTTCCTTGGGGGTGGTGGGGGTATCATGTTGCCTCAGATTCGTCGCCGAGGTTTCCTCTGCATGTTCTTGGTCGTGTTTCTATGTTCTGCTTCTTTATCACCACCGCTTTTATTTTATATATGGGGTTTCGGTGAAACAACAAATAATTGCTTTCGTGCATGTCATTATCAGGATTTGGGGGGGTCTGCTAACTCAAAAAGCTTTTCTCTCTTCACTCTGCACAAAGCTTCCTTTCATAGTTTCGTCTCTCTCTGTTCTTGGGTCGTCGTCTCTCGATTCCTCCTCCATTTATCTCGTACGTTCTTTTTTAACTGCAAGTTGAGTAATTAAGTCCGTAGATTCGGTTCTTTTTCCAGAGGAATTCATAGGCGGTTGACTTTGGATTGTATATCAAAACCTGCTGCTTTGAAGAATCACTCCTGCTTTAAGTTAGTTTTAGGTTATTCTTCGACTGTGATTTAACTTTTTCTCTTTCTCTTTCAACCCAGAAGGAATCGATTTGTGGACGGACAACCAACGAGTCCCGTTTTGTTAAATTCCTGCTCGTTTTGCTGGGATCGGCTTTTCTTCTTTCCGGCTTTCAGGGGTCCTCGCTCTTGTTCTGTGATATCTCTTTTTTGGCCATTTGTTCTATATCTATCTTGCGAGGGAACACTGCTATTTCAAGGCGGGTAACGAAAAAGCAAAAACGGAAAAGGGAAAAGAAGAACAAAGAGGAAAGAAACTGGGATTTTGAGGAAAAAAGAAGTTGGTCCAGGAGAATTTCGAATATTTGCTTTTGTTTTTGAGAGTTCGAAGGGTCACTATACGAACAAAGGAGGAGGAGATATACAAAGGTGGGTTGGTGGTGAGTGGTGGAGATCTAAGACAGTTGGGTTATAGTTGTGTGAGACTCTGGGATAGTGTGGAAGAATGTATGGGGGTGGTGGTGGTGAGAGTGGCGGCGGCGGGGTGGTAATGACAAGGGATCCAAAGCCGAGGCTGCGGTGGACAGCCGACCTACACGACCGCTTTGTGGATGCCGTCACCAAACTCGGCGGCCCGGATAGTAAGTCCCACTTTTTTCAATCCAAGTTTTGTTTAGTTATGTTTATGGAACATTTTCATTATTATCATCGAGTTGGCATGTTTTCTGATTATATTATTTGCCAACAGAAAATGTGGAGTGGCATTTGGAGTTTTAGACTTTGGCATTTTGTATGCAGATAAGATATAGGGAAGGAAGTGAAATGGATTTCTAGCATACTACTATGAATTTGTTTGGACAATGAATGGATGTAAAATCGAATATATACTGTCTCAGCCCAATTAATTCAGGTTTTGGCATTGGACATATAGAACTAGTAGTGGGGCCAATATCGGTATGAGTCGTAAATCCATCTTTCCTCTTATCTAGTAGCGGTCAACACGCATCTTTTGAAATATAAATAACCCTATAAAGTCAATATGCAGCGACCAAACACAATCGAGAAGGTTATATCGTATAGTATGTTCATGTCTTCATGCTTTCATTTCAATAATTAGGTTCTTAAGTTAGAGGATTTAAGATTTGAACTTAATTATCTGTTCATTTGTCCTCATTGTCAAAAGATTATATTTAAAGCTCCCAAAGCAGGATCTACTTTGTATGACATGGCTTTTAGGAGCTTATGGCTTTCAAGTATACAAATATATAGACATTGCTCATAAAAGCGTGCGTAGAGATTCTGTTTTATCATCTCTCGTGCTATACAGTATTCTTCTCAACTATCAATATCGTTCTCGATTTTCGTAAAATGGTCAACACATGATTGCAAAAGAAGCATCATTCCTAGAAAAGGCTTTCTTCTACCGAGCTATGTGTATATGACATGTGTTACTAGGAAAAAAAAAGAAACTAATATCGATAAGCTTTATTTGTAGAGTTGATGTGGTGAATAGAACTTATGCTTTTTATTTGTAGATCCCACGCGATTCTCCTTATATGTGTTAATCTAGTGGACTAGGATTAGGTAATTAATATGTTCTAATGTTCTCTGGACAAAACTGTGTGATATAACAGTGATCCATCCGTTTAATATTCACCTTTGCTGAATCGACTCTAGAATATAGAATTTCTATCGAGGTTTCTTTTCTTCTTTCGATAAGTAAAAGCGGACAAGGGATTAGGGGTAATAAGTTCCCAGGCGGTTCAGTTCCCACCCAGGAACTAGGAATCGGACTAGAGGGACCGGTTTTCAGTTTCTGGAACTTGAAATCGGACTGGTGCCCCCTAGAATTGGACCAACTGGTCCGGTTTCCAGGTGAGTCAATGGAACTAGTTGCTTATTCAGTATTTTTTTTTTAAAATTTGTTATCAATGTTCAAGATGAAATTGAAGATTTTATTGATAACAAAGGCGTTTTTACAATCAGTGAGTTATGTGTAATATTATAGGTTTCATAAAGATTTTTCCAATTTGTGGCAAAATTTGGTTGAAATGAGTAATTATCGTTGTGTTTTGATTTGTTCTTGTCATCTTACTCACATGCATAAGTAAATGTAGTCGCTTCAGCCTTGAAGGGAATTCCTTTATGAAATGGGAGATAGATTAGGATATTTTTTTGCAGATTTTTAAGAAATAAAAAAATATTAAAAAACTAAATAAAAACAACTTGGTTTGGGTGGGCAGTTCCACACCTGGAACTAAACTAAAATTATGGATTTGGGAGCTGAACCTGTACCCCGATCCGGTCTGAGAGGTTCCTTTTGCTCACCCTTATGAGAAATGACCAGCTTTACTAACATACATTTGTCACAGGGAGGTAAGGACTAGTAAAAGAATTTTGGGAAAATTGTCAAAAAAGTTGTAAACCTATTATGCAACGACCAATTAAATCATAAACCTTCCAATTATGTCAAGTTAGTCCTACCCTTTTGACGATTTTTAACTACAATCCTTTTGACCAATTTTGGCTAGATATCATTGGCGTGGAGCCATCCTACGTGACATGGCCAATGCTGACTTAAATAATTTTTGCAATTTTTTTATTAAATTTTTTATTTTAATTTATCTTCTTTTCTTTTTCTTTAGTGTTAAGGGCTCGTGGCCCTCACCAATGGCCCGCGAGGGCTTCGCAGCCCTCACCCAGTGGCCAGTGGGGTCGTCGGGCCTTGACTAGAGGCTAGCTTCCCCCATTAGCCCTTAACAACAACAAAAAGATGAAGGAGATATAATATAAATAAAATAAAATAATGCAAAATTCAAAACGATTAAATAAAATTTGCAAAAATTGTTCACATTAACGCTTGCTATGCCACGTACAATGGTCAATGTCCACATTAGTGTTTCCGACCAGATGACTATATTGTCATATTATCAAAAGGTTTATGACTAAATTGTCATAACTAAAAAGTTTAGGACTTAATTAGCCGTTGTGTAATAGGTTTAGATTTTTTCAGATAATTTTCCCAGAATAATTTAATACATGGCATTTGATTTGCTCGATAAATGGTCTAGGACCATATATCTCTCTCTAGTAAGAAATCATATTCAAAAATCGCATTTGTCTTCATAAGTAGTTAAGGAAAATTGAGGTCTCTACTTGCCGGTCGCTTGTGCTGCTTGTCCCTCTCCGATCTTTTCTCTAATAAAGACAAAGTAAGGATAGTCGGTGTTTAGGTTTCCGAGACTTTAGTTTGTCTTAGGCCCCGATTTTGTTATACTTAGTGGACGGATTAGATGCTTATATGTTGAAAGTTGAGTGGAGTGTTCATGTATCATTAGATGGAACTCTGAGTCGAGACCATCCACGTGGCCCACTTGAAATAATTAAAGTTCACAAAACTCTGTTACCGAATTAATCCAATATGGACGTGATCTATATTGTACAGTAGATTTCTATGGTGACACAAAATCTTTCACCCCCGAATTTAAGATTCTATCTAAGGCTTCATTTATTTTTGCGAAAAACGAATGATTTGAAAAACATTTTCTAAAAATGATTGCTAGTATCGTTTGAAATAATCAGTCAACGAAATATGTTTTCATCATCGACAATAATTTATATCTAAATATTTTTGTGAACGATAAACATACTTTTCGTTTATTGATTCTTGTAAGTGATACAAATGATTATTTTTAGGAAAATATTTTTCAAAATATTCGTTTTCCACCTAAATTGAGGACCAACATAAAGTTATGGAATTGGATTGATCTACATTGATGGCGGTTCTATATGTGCGTGTCAAAAGCATATCTGTTCTCCGTATATTGACAATTGGGATCAAACCAATTTGAATTACCTTTCACAACATTGTTTAAGTAAAAATCTAGCACTGAGAACCTTTTGTGTTTCCCAATTGCCAGAAGCGACTCCCAAGTCAGTGCACAGATTAATGGGCTTGAAGGGCTTGACACTGTACCATTTAAAGAGCCATCTTCAGGTAATATTCTAAGTCTCTTACAAGACATCATTTCGTCCGTTGCTTTATGTTGTTCATTGATTTGGTAACAATAATCTTAAAAAAAATAAAAGAAAAACAAGGATCTAATATTGTAAAGGTTGAATTCTTTGCAGAAATATAGATTAGGGCAACAAACGCGGAGGCAAAACAGCGACGACAAAGCTGAACCGAGCGATGGTGAGTCCCTCCCTAATTTATAAAGATTTTCTCAGACCACATCAGATGCAACTTATCATTTCAAACTAATATATGTTAAATAATAGATAATTAGGAAAATCGGTTGTTGTCTATTCTTGCCTTTGCAGTTAATTATTTCCACATAAGCTCATTTCATTTACCAAATTTTGTTTAAAATTATTTAGGAATTCCTTATGTTCAATTTAGTCCTTCCCGAATGGCCAGTAGTTCGTTGCAACCTAGTGACCTACAGCCAGGGTATGTCCTTTATTTTAACTCTTTCACACCCTCTCTAAAACTGATAATCTAAACTCGAAGAGCACTGAAAATCAAAGTGGAGATACATAATCTTTCAAATTGCTTTTAGTTGTGTTTCCCCATTATCGTCTAAATAATGGAGCTATCATGCGTCCCAGCAGAGAAATCCCAATTGAGGAGACATTGAAGTGTCAGATGGAAGTTCAAAAGAGACTACAACAGCAACTTGAGGTATGAATATATTATTTTTGGCAATTTAATTTTGTTTAAGGAATATGCATTAAATTGCATTGAAGTATATTAGGGAACACGAACATGGCAACCATACTGTCGATTAAAAGTCGTATCACGGTTAATAGGGTCGAAGTCACTGCAAGATGTATTAATTAGAGATATACCCGAAGACAATCTTCAATAAGCTATTAACCAATCAAGAGAATGCGAGTTTTTATGAATGTTTAGGGGGGTTAAAAGCCTTGGAAAGACCCAAATCATTTCACGCTAAAAATCACTCAAAATCCCAAACGAAAAACAGGTACAGAAGAAGCTGCAGATGAGAATAGAGGCCCAAGGGAAGTACCTGCAAGCAGTACTAGAGAAAGCTCAAAAGAGCCTGTCGATCGATGGGAGCGATCTTGCAAATCTAGAGGTCACCAGAGCCCAAATAGCTGACTTCAATCTGGCCATCTCCAACTTCGTCGACCCCGCGCGTGGAGGAGGAGGTGGTGGTGGAGAGAGGAACAGCAGCAACATCATCAGCATGATGATGGGCATGAAAGAAGAGCTGTACCAGGGAGGAGGCCATCAAAACCATGGCTCAGCATTCCAGATTTATGAAGGAGAGAGACCACAGACTCAGGATGTTGAGGCCAAGAGGCCAGAAGGGTCGTCGATGATTCAATTTGACTTGAATATTAAAGGCGGGCATGACTTTCTTGGAGCAAAATTAGAGCCCAACATGATGATTTAGGTCAGTAAAAGAAAGAATCATGGAATGTCACTCTTTTGTTTATGTAGAAAAGCACAAGCACTTCACTTTTGGTAGCCTCCAATGTTCTATGTAGAGTGGAGATTCATTGTTATACTATATATATATATATACTATAACACACGGACACGACCGTAATCAGCAGTTATATTGTATATTAGCTTGGCTGATTTCTTCTCTGATTTCTCTTTTGGTCAATATATAGATGTCGCTTTACAAGAAAAGTAATTAGCTTTAAAGAATCTTCTTAACTTAGGAAAACTTCTACGGCATCGCACCATAGACCGCCGAGCGAAAATCCCGTCACCTGGCACAACCATGAATTCCGCCACCGGCCAATGTCAGCGTTCGTCACTAGCACAATCATTATCAACACGAGACGATCGATGCACAGTCGAATGGCCACTGAGATGGGGCGGTAGAGTAGGATGGCGATGCCATTTTTATGAACATGGCGAATAGGGATGGTCATGTAATTACCATGTGCATAACCCTAACTATTCCGAGGGGATGGATAATAATCAACCCTGAACTATGGAGTAATCTTGTTTGTACATCAATTGCAACTCACTAGAGGAGTGATCTGAACTCCTTTTTCTCATCACTTAAGGAAAGTGACAATGAATCTCTCTTAATTAACCCATTGCCATTTCATAAGACGCTAATCACTGAACCCATAACTTCATTTTCATTTTATTTTTCAACTTGTTGGGCATTTTATTTCCATATGTTTGGTTGATCACAAAGGGTTGACGACATTGAGCTTGGCTACCGAAAATAAATCAAGGTCAACAAGACAGAGGTATAACTAAAATAGAAGAGACACATATATGGAGTGCTTATTCTTGGAAAAATTGTCCAAAAAATCCTAAAACTATTGCATTTTTGCCAGTTCAGTCATAAACCTTTTAATTGTACCAATTGAGTTATAAACATTTTCACGTTTTGCCAATTGAGTCTATCCGATCAATTTTGGCTGGAAATCGCTGACGTGGACGCCAACTATCATTTATGGCATGGTGGGCGCTGATGTGGATAATTTTTAATAATTTTTAATAATTTTTGAATGTTTGTTGATTTTTTATATTTTTCTTTATATTTTTCCTTTTGTACATTTTTTTATATTTTTTGTTGTTAAGCGTCGCAAGGGGGCCGTGAAGCTGGGCTCGCCGGCTCTTGTCTAGTGGTCGGCAGGGGGCCGTCAGAGAGGGCCTACAACCCCTGTTGGCCAATGGGCAAGAGCCTGCATGTAACGACCCGGTCCGACGAGAGCGAAGAGTGGTCGTCGAGGCCAGAGGGTCTGGACAAGGAGCGGCTCCTAGCAGGCTTCTAGGATGGCGAAGGGGGCATGAATGAATCGAACTGTGCACTAAACAGGAGGAGAGCGATTTTGGAATATATATGTGAAAACTAGAATTAAGTCACAGAGACGCATTTTGACGTAACGGCAAGCTTTGCTTTGGAACTCTAAAAGTTAAGCGAGCCCAAGCCAGAGCACTACTAGGATGGGTAACCTCTTGGGAAAGTGCCTGTCTGTATGCTAAAAGACAAAACCGTGAGGCTCGGTATGGAATGGGCCAAAGCGGATAATATCTCGAGTGAGTTAAATCCAAGGCGTCACACTGCGAGCTTTGCTTCGCAACCCTACCCCATAGCCTGTGAGCTCGTAGGCCCTCTCCTAGTGCCACCGGCAGCCCCTTGCCAACCCTTAACAAAAAAAGAGAAAGAAAAGAAAGTAAAGAATGAAGAAAGAAAACAAAATAAAATGAAAATGAAAATAGTAAAATTTATTAAAATATTATTAAAATTGTTCACGTTAGACCGATGTCAAATGTCCATATCGGCGATTTCAAAAAACAATTTTTTTGACTACCAAAACCCCGAACTTTGCTTTTTGTGACACATTTACCCCAATGTATTTAGTCCATGGGCATTTTTCGTCTTTTCGCTTTTTCTTTTTTTTCCTTCCGTGAGGGGGCCTCGCCGGCGTCAGCCGCCGGGATCCGGCGAGGGCCCTCGCCGGATCCGGCGAGGGCGGCCCTGCGGCGTGGGCGAGGTTCGCCCTCGCCGCGTCAGGCGAGGTTCGGCCTCGCACAGGCGAAGCGAGGCGTCCTCGCCCAGACTCGGGCGAGGTCGACCCTCGCTCGGCCGCCGAGGCGAGTCGACCTCGCCCAGCCGGCGAGGATGCCCTCGCCGCCCCAGCGAGGCGGACCTCGCCCGACGCGCTCGAGGGTCGCCGCCCTGCTACGGGGCGAGCAAGGCGGCCTCGCCGGCCTCGCGGGTCGACCCTCGCCCCGGCCGGCGAGTCGACCTCGCCGAGTCGAGCGAGGCGGCCCTCGCTCGCCCGAGGCGAGGGCGGCCCTCGCCGGCGTCGGCGAGGTCGACCCTCACCGGCGTCGGGCGGGTCGACCTCCTGCCCGAGTCGAGCGAGGACGCCCTCGCTCGCCTGTGCGAGGCCGAACCTCGCCCGACGCCGCGGGAGGTCCGCCCTCGCCAGGGCGACGAGGCGGCCCTCGCCGACTCGAGCGAGGCCGAACCTCGCGCCCGACGCGGCGAGGTCCGCCCTCGCTCCAGGGCGAGCAGGGCGGCCCTCGCCCCGACTCGAGCGAGGTCGACCTCGCCCGACGCCGGCAGTCGACCTCGCCCGAGTCGGGCGAGGCGAACCTCGCCACCCCCCCCCCCCCCCCCCCCCCCCCCCCCCCCCCCCCCCCCCCCCCCCCCCCCCCCCCCCCCCCCCCCCCGGGGCCCCCCCCGGGGGAAAGGAAAAAAAAGAAAAAAAAAGAAAAAGCAGAAAAGACGAAAATGCCCATGGACTAAATACACTTGGGGTAAATGTGTCACAAAAGTTCGGGTATTTGGTGTCAAAAAAAAGTTCCAAGTAAATGTGTCTGGATGAAGCGTGGGGTTTTTGGTGGTTTCCCAAATATTTAAGATTTGATTGGCACAAGTAAAAGGTTTAAAATTAAATTAGCAAAAGTGTAATAAATTTAGGACTTTTTGGATAATTTTCTAGCCTAATTCAGATAACACTGCAGGCAGTCCCACTCCATCCAGTTGCCAGCACAAGATTGTTGGCTCTGCTCACGACTCCTTTGTGTGTACATGTTTTAAAATGCATTGTGCTAATCTAGAGTTGCCATTTGTGAAAGAAAGGCATCAAAAGATGTTAAGAATGGCATTCCCTCCTATTGAGGAGACAGAACCGGCCGACTTTTAAAAATGCCTTGTATAAGGGCTAAGGCAGGGATCGATACTTGTTTGATAACTCCATCAACTTCAACTGGCTAATCATGGTCAAGGCGAAGCACTTCCCTCCATCTATGCTAGTTTAAAGGTATAAAGAAACTTTCCGGTAACATTCTAAAAAACATTGCAACGTTACGAGCGGTGGGTGCCAAACTTCTGTTAGTGCAATAGCTGATATAAAGGCAATGTGAAAGCCAGATGCATTGCATGATAAGTCAAATTGGCCTAAACAATGCATTAGTTTAGATTCAGTTTTCGCAGAAGAAAGTGCAGTAGCAGCAGAAAGTGTTCTCTCTCTTTTACATCCCAATAATTTGATGGATCTAAATAATAGGCGATCAGAAACTTAGTCAAATCCGATTCGAATATGAGACCTTTTAACAGATCGGGAAATCGAGCTTATGTCGTGAGCGTAAATGCATCATAAATATCGACAGTCATCGAGCTACAGTGGTGGGAGAAATCAGTTGTAGTCATCTTCTCATGACACTGTTTTCTGTCTTTTTCCACGCTCAGGAGAAATGGTCGTGAAAATATTGATGGTGATGGCTTAAATGTATCCACCAGTCCAACACTACATGGCCACACAAAAAAGATGCCATTCATATGTACATATCTGTAGACCTTATTATGGTGAAAACCGACAGTGGTTTCCTTAATTAGGAAAAGACTGAAAAGTCCATATTGGACTTGGATTGTTGCCTACTTGTAGGGAGAAGCCCGAATTTTGGTTAGAGAAAGAAGAGCAAGAAATACACGAAAATCAAATCCTAATTGAAGTCGGCAAAAGAAGAGTCTCCCAGATTTTGACTTTATACAATTATGGGGCAAACTGTCGCGAGTCGCATCTAAGAAACGAGTGTTCAAGTCGTTTTCTTTGTATTTCTTTTCAAGATTGTTTGATTGATTCATGAGAAATTGTGAGAGCTTCATATTACGTAAGTGGTTGGGAGTGATTGAAGGTTGGGCAACATCGAAAGTGTTTGAGTGAATCGAGTGATTGTACTTTCCGTCGTATCACTTGATCTATTGTGAAATCTCGTGTTGTTTTTCTAATGAAGCTAGTCACACCGATTGAAATACATAAATGCTATAGGTAGCAAACGGGAGAGTTTGGTGGGTTATAAACGGGTTTGACCCAAATCTATCTATTTTATTCACATTGGCACGTACCCAATATAACCCAACGCAACCAACATTCAACCCAAACCCACCCAAAACCGTAGTCCCTCTTCGAAAAACCTTCAACATCCCATGAGATTATATTTGTTAAACAATTTAGATGAGGAAGAATTGTTACCTCCGCATGAGATGATGGCGAAGCGATTGTCGGGTTTGCAGAGCCGAGCTGGACCATCATCGGAGTGGCCGCAATGATGGACAAGCCACTCCCATTGCCTGGAGCCAGGCTAGCCTCCTCGGCAGCAAAGTTTAGGAGGCGGAGGAGATGCACCTACTTGCAACCGCAAAGAGATAGAGGGAGGGTCTTTAAGTGGGTTGGAAATGGATTCATAGTATCTCATTTAAACTCATTTATTTTGGTCTTTTCATTTTAAAACCCATTAAGGCTAGGCTTTAAATTTAAGATGACCCATGTATGATCCATTTTAGCAAACGTAGTGTTCGATTTTTTTTTCATATTTTGTTTATTGTGGCGTTCCATCGTTCGCTCTTTCCTACACAGGTCGTAGCTTATCGCTGGGCTCAAACGTCGAGATAGGTGGTCTTGATCAATAACTTCTCACCAGGCAATTTTGGGACCACGAACGTGCATTTGTCGTATTCCCAATTTTGAATAGAAGGTGAGCTATCTTAATGAGCAGCCCATGTGTCATCAAATTCGAATCCTAGAGAGGAATTATGAACTGCATCGTGCATGTCTCTGTAGTAAGGACGTGACAATACAGAATGTCACTTCAAGTTTTTGGTGTAAGTAGTTAGTAGTTACGCACGTAACTTCAAACTTATCTCGAATTCGATTGCTCGCACATCTACTGCACAATGGTATTCAACAATCCTTTGCCCACGGGTCTTGCAAAATCCTTGCTTAAGGCCTTCATCTCCTAGTTGGAGGTCGAGTGTTAACATTTGAAATATAATCTGCTTCGTACTTTAATCGCTCAAGTTTTTATAGTGAAATAAAGCACGCCATAAGAAAATTTTGCATGGGTTTCTAGAGCTTTGAGCTTATAGCAGTAATTTTTTGTAGGATGGGCTCGTCTATAACAACTTTTTATTATTAGGGTTCTTGTTGGGAAAATATGACCTAACCAAATATGGGGTTGTTCATACCAAACAAAAAAATACTATGAGATTGAATGAAAGTCAATATTTTTTAGGCGTGCAATCCCTTTCTTTAAAGTAATATCTATCCCGTTACAACGTTGCTTTCTAATCAAAAAGTAAGGTCACTTCGAGAGATATAACAAAGTCACAAAAAATCACAAGAGAAGTAATACACAATTTTTTTCTTTTGAACTTCCTCTTGAATTTCATAAAAGATTCAAAAGGAGAGAGAATTTGAATCGACGGAGAAGAATGAACTTATCAACAATTGAGTGTGATCTTTAGCTAAAACACTGAAGCCTTTCCTTTATAATGATTTCATTCTGTTAAAGAGGCATATCTTAATGAAAGAACGAACATGTTCTTTTCTGTCTTGCGGTTTATCGTCCGAGATAGACTTCAAATGTCAAAGAAGTCTTTCGGATGTGCAACGTGAAACAAAAGGACCAAAAACAATTGCAAAACCAAGATGCACAAGAGAATTTCTTCAGCTAATGTACTAGAGCCCCACTCATATACATGCATGGAAAGGTCCATGAGTAAATGCCCTAGTAATATTAGCTACGCTGAATTGATGGCACTTCTGCTTCTGCCATCAAATTTATCGTTTCTGATGCCCCACTTTCTATAAAAGATCACATGACTGTCGTTTTCTTCTCATAATGCGTCCACGACCTCCTGACTCACTTCGCTCTTCCATGCCAAACAAGAAATAAAAGAACACTTCCAAGTATTTCGCGCATGTGCAAACCTCCCGCACTCCCCATTCTCGGTTCACCATACTTTCAAAACCCTGAAGTTTGTTGTTCAGCAATCATGACTCTCCTTCAACTATAAAATGGTGAAGATATTGAAGATCTCTTTTGTAAGAGAAGGGGGAAAAGAAACAAGAACCATATCGTATTTAGTGACTCAAAACACTTAGTTTTTCTTCATCAAAAGAACAATATGTCATCCGGTCATGTTCTCGTGCTTACAGCCTTTGGCCATGGCCATCTCTTCCCTTGCATGGAGCTATGCAAGCACATAGCCTCGCGGAATTACAAAGCTACCTTCATCATCTTCTCGCATCTGTCCTCTTCCATTCACTCCTCTTTCCATGAGAACCCTCTGATTGAAGTTGTGGAGGTGCCATGTGCTTCCCCAAGGCCTGGCTTACCGGTTCACAAACAGGCTGAGACCTACAATGAGTTGGCACAAGTGCTTGAGGCCTTCCTCTCGAGCCCTCATCTGCAAATGCCAACATGTGCAGTGGTCAATGTGTTCATGCTATTGGGGTGGACCAAGAAAATATTCCAAAGATATGGGATTCCAACTGTTGCCCTTTTCACCTCTGGTGCATGCTCACCCTCCATGGAGTATGCTTCATGGAATGCCCACCCAGAAGACCTCGGGCCTGGGGATGTCCGTTTGCTCCGCGGGCTGCCCCACGAGATGGGCCTGACCCAATTGAACATCAAGAGAAGGCCCTTTGGGCCTATGTTGGCAAAGGGGACGACCACAGCCCCAAAGCCTTCGGAGAATAGTGGGCCGTTTCCGCGGAAGATGGGCCCGCCAGGGCCTGGGGAGAAGCCCGATTGGGTGGAGGACGTGGAGGGAGCTATCGGGCTCGTGTTCAACACGTTCGATGATCTTGAGCACCCATTTCTCGACTATCTGGCAAATCAATTCAAGAAACCGGCCTGGGGAGTGGGCCCGCTCTTGCCCGAGACGTACTGGAAGTCTGACGATGGCTTCTTGGTCACTGACGGTGAAGTCAGGGGGAACGGACAATCCGACATCACCGAGGACAACGTCGCCAGATGGCTAGACTCGAAACCGCGTGGCTCGGTGCTTTACATATCCTTTGGTAGTACTCTGAGCTTAACCCCGGAGGAAACTAGTGGACTGGCAGATGCATTAGCAGAGTCTCCATGGCCATTCATTTGGGTGGTCCAGCCCAATTCAGGCGGGCCTACGCCTGGGCACTTCCCAAATGGGATGGACGACAGAGTGGGCGACCGGGGCTTGATAATAGCCGGATGGGCACCGCAGTTGTTGATCCTGAGCCATCCATCAACTGGTGGCTTCCTATCACATTGTGGGTGGAATTCTATTATTGAGTCCATCTTGAAGGGGGTCCCGTTCCTGGCATGCCCGATTAGAGGCGACCAATACGACAACGCTAGGTGGGTCGCGGAGCACTTGAAGGTTGGGTATAAGGTCTGTGAGGACCCGTCACAGTTTGTCAAGAAGAGTGATTTCGTGAAGGGAATTGAGAGGCTAATGGCGGATAAAGATGTTAAGAACAGAGCTATGGAGCTCCAGTCTCGGTTTGGGCATAGTTTTCCGGCAAGCTCAAGTGCTGCTCTGGATGCTCTGTTAAAAGGAGGCTAGTAATCTTTGAGGCTGTTGAATGTAATCTTTTGATTCTATCAACATAATTGAAATGCTTCGACGGGGCTACCCTTGTCAAGATGCATTAAAGAGAGTCATAATGACTTGCATGGCCGATTTTCATCTTGCTACCATCCACGAACAATGTACTGGAATCCTACTATTGCGTCCGTTTCATCTCTTTTTGGGGCAAAGAAAGTATTATTTTCCAACGGGGGTTTTGAATATTTATTTCGAGCTTATTATATAGCGGTCAATTGAATCATCAACTTTTCGATTTGATTAATCTAGTCCTAAACCTTTAAACGATTTGTCAATGTAGTCATTCCAACCAAAATTGGCCAAAATCACTAATATAACGGTCTAATTAGTGCCGACTGTCCTACGTGATATAACAACTCAACAACCAAAGGCGAAGAGGATAGGGATTACAAGGAGCTTCGACTAGGGGTGATCGATTCCCGAATGGTTTAGTTCCTGCCTAGGAACCAAGATCCTGACCAAAGGAATTGGTTCCTAGTTTCTAAAATCGAGAACCGAACCAACGCCCCTAGAACCGGTCCAGTCCGATTCCCGAATGGGTCAATGAAACTAGTGGCATGTTCTTTTTTTTAATTTACCGTTACATTCTCTTGTTATACCTTCAAAGCATAAACTTTCAATTATTTTTCTCATAAAATGGGCACACCCTTTTGGACTTCGATGTCGTGCAAACCAAGCGACGGGTGGCCGTGGCTGCGCAAGGTGACGCAACATCGGAGCTGCGCGATCCCTTGCTAGCGTCCGTGCAGCTCCTTCATCTCCGCGAAGTCCAAATCCGCAAGGAGAAGATAAATAGTCACGAGGGCAAAACCCAAATATGAAGATAGTGGGGGCAATTTGGGAAAAAATTTCACTTACCTTGGATCCTGCCTTCTGAAATGCCGAAAGCTTAAGCAGGGGACTTGCCTTGGACTTTCGGGTTTGCCAATACTGGCATTCCCCCAAAGTCTCAAAAAATATTTGCCAAACACCCAAATTTTTTTCGAGGGACTTTAGAGACCCAAAATCCCTTAGGAAAGTTGAACCAAACGCAACAGTGAGGTTAATAATTTGTAGATATGGATATGCTCGACAGAGCCGACAATAAGAGGCAAATATCCAACAGCAATAAGATAAAAAAAAAATAATGCAATTTAGGTCATTGCATAATGGATTAACTATGCCTGTAATTTGCAAATGCAAACTTAAAAATTACATTAAGTGTGAACTATAATTCAGGAATATACAAACCAATGGCGTAGAGAAGAATGTGTGTAGTGTGAACATGTTGAACTGTATTAGCAAGGAAAATGGAATGAGGAGGAGATAATCTTGTTGCACCTTGTAATACCTCAGTCATTGGATAATTCGCAATCTAAGCAAAGAACTCAAAGAATTGGAAGTGCCGATCCCCGATTGCTTATCTACAAAAGAAAGGATTGCATGACCGATGTCTGCAAGTCCACAAGTGAATGAGAAGAATCGGAAGCTTCAGACCTTTACAGATCACCATGCCAAGCTTGCTGGGAAGCTCTGTATCCTGCCCAAAATCCTGTGTTAGGATATAGGTCAAAGAAAAGAAATTAGAGCTGTCCGAAAAACAATAAAATGTTAAAGATGCGATAGACTGAAGAATAGCGTACATGCATCTTCAAGTAGAGAAAAAATCTTTGTACAAGTATTTCGGATTGTCAAGGGGTTTCTGATTCCAGCTCTGGAATAATTGCAGAAGACAACTCTATGTGGGAGACGCGTACGGCCCCAATTAGCCGCTCAGGTAATTCATCAGTAGTGTTAGCCTGTTGCATGATATCACATCAAAGGTCAAGATTCCTCAAACAAACATATAGACATGAGAAGTAAGTTAGCAGGACACTTCTACCCAGGAACATAACCCCTTAGCATTTAGCCGGTTTTCTAGGAGGGAAAAACCCATTTTACTATAGACAGATTATTCAACTTTCTAAAAATGATCAAGGATGTAATGCAAAATCATAACGCAGATTGTGACAGCATCAACTGGTAGCTTAGCAAGTCTGTACCCTCATTTTTGTCAGCATCTTTAATCGGCATCCTTCAAACAAAATCCGGCTTTTCTCTTACTTGCCCTTCTAATGCTTAAAATTGATTGTATTTATTTAAGGGAAAAAACCACCAAAAACCCAAACTTTACCATCGTGACACATTTACCCCAAACTTTTTTTGTTACACCAAAACCAAACTTTGCTATTTGTGACACATTTACCCCAATATATTGTAGCCTAGGGTATTTTAGTCTTTTCCCTTTTCTATTTTTTCTGTTTTTTTTTTTTTCCGCGAGGCTGCCCTCGTCGGCGAGGTCTCCGGCGACCTCGCCGGCGCAGGCGAGGGCTGCCTCGCCCCGCCCAGGCGAGGCTGCCCTCGCCGGCGTTGGCGAGGCAGCCCCGCCTCGCCGCGTCGGGCGAAGGACCCTCGCCCGCCCAGCGAGGCTGCCCTCGCCGGCGTTGGGCGAGGGCAGCCCTCGCCTCGCCGGAGTCGGGCGAGGTGAAGGCTGCCCTCGCCTGGGCGGGCGAGAGCTGCCCGCCGGCGTCGGCGAGGGCTTCCCTCGCCCGCCCGGCGAGGGCGGCCTCGCCAGATCCGGCGAGGGCGACCCTCGGCCGACGCCGCGAGGGTCGCCCTCGCCGATCCGGCGACGGCCGCCCTCGGCCGATGCGGCGAGGGCCCCCTCGCCGGCGTCGAGCGAGGGTCGCCCTCGCCCGGGCGAGGCGAGGCAGCCCGCCGACGCCGGCGAGGGCGAGGGCGTCGGCGGGGCTGCCCTCGCCGCCTTAGCGAGGGCGACCTCGCCCGGCCGCGGGCCCTCGCCCCGATCCGGCGTAGGGTCTTCGCCGCATCGAGCGAGGGCGGCCTCGCCCATCCGGGAGAGGGCGACCCTCGCGGCCGAGCGAGGGTCGCCCTCGCCGACGCCGGCGGGCAGCTCCGCCCGCCCAGCGAGGGCAGCCTTCACTGGCCGGGCGGGGCGAGGTCCCTCGCCCGACTCGAGGCGAGGGCTGCTCCTCGCTCAACGCCGGCGAGGCAGCCCTCGCTCTGGGCGGGGCGAGGGTAGCCCTCGGCGCGCGGCGAGGTCGCCGAGACCCTCGCCGGCGGGCAGCCTTGCCGGAAAAAAGAAAAAAAAACAGAAAAAAAATAGAAAAAAGGAAAAAGACTAAAATACCCTAGGCTACAATATATTGGGGTAAATGTGTCACAAATAGCAAAGTTTGGGGTTTTTGGTGTCACAAAAAAAGTTTGGGGTAAATGTGTCACGTATGGTAAAGTTTGGGGTTTTTGGTGGTTTTTTCCTTTATTTAAAGTGACAGTAATAAAAGACAAACGGCATTGGACCAAAAAAGGAAAGCTGCCAAAAGTATCCAAGAGCCAGCCTCGAAATTCCTACAGGGAAGTGTTCAAAACCTTAACTAATCTCCTCAGGTGATGAACTTCTGTCAAACTTTCCCTCTACCTTTCAAGGTTTGGAGTTGATTTAGATTTCTAGCTACAAATATATCCGTCATTAAAAAAAAAAAAAAGCATTATGCCAATTCTCCTGGTAAATAGTGAATCGTCCCAGTTCTCACCCTCCAGGAACGAACTTTGTGCCGTCTAGGCCCTTACTAACAACAGATGCAGACAGGGACATCCAGATCAATATACCAATGACAAATCTGGATACTCTCTCTCTCCTCCAAAAAAAAGATTGATCCTCGGGTCTATCTATGTTATGTATCCAAATTACTCGAATCATTTGGAAAAGATCAAACAAACATAGAACATGCCTGAGCTCAACTGACTATATTTCCCCTTTCCTTTTTTGGCAATCTGTGAGTCACCTCGATCATATTCCCTCATGTTTTATTTTGGGAGAATGTGCACCACTGGAAGATTTAACATTGAGATTGTAAGGATTATAGACAGGAAATTCAGAAGACATAGATGTTTATTTCTGCCAGCAAAGCAAATCTTAAGCAAGAAAAAAAAATTGTCTTTAACTTCTTTAAACTTCACAGACAATGCAACTACTTCCTCAGAGCTCGAGATGGAATCATAACTAGACACTATCTATACAACATCGTGAATATGTCAGTCACGTTTAAGCAAGCTCTAAAATGGCAAGCTGCAAACACATCCCCAACCCCAGCAGAAATACACACCCATGCATTCCCATACAGACAGAGACACAGCAGATGCACTGAAACACGTACATATATGTGTAGTCAGACTTTCAGACTTATAGACAGTTCAGCTCTCCCAAAAAAAAACAAAAGAAAACCAGGCCACAACCCAGAAAGACAAGGATATCCACTCAAAAGAAAAAGAGTACTAAAAGTCCAATTTCCTAGACAGGACATACCTGTACAAGAAATGCCACGTCAAATACCAGCGTTGTGATGACACCAATTACGATCCCCAATACTCCATTAGCAACAGTGGAAGAACCAATGTCAACATCAATCTGCAGAAAGACGAGATGATTTCATATAATATATCAGGTTTCAGAACAATTTACAAAGCAACTTTTAACTAAATAAAGAAAATTCATTACCTCTAAGTACTTAGGTTCACGAATGTAATTGCAATCAACAGCTTTCCCCAACAAACAGGGTGTGCTTCCAACACTCTGTCGCACAATCCATGAACCCTGTCCAATCCACATCAAAACAGACATATTTGACTAAATTGCTACAATAAATAAGAAGGAAACGGCTCTTAACTGACAAAGAGCTCCAGGGTCTTGGTGGCTAAAAAATTCAATTATGAGCCAACAATTATCTGGAAGATTCTTAGACAAATATTTACAAGCACCCATATCCACCAATACCCCATTTCATGGCTAGCATGAGTTTCACAATGCAGAATGAGCCTCAAACAGTATCAGACAAGTTCTGACCATCAATCTTGGCATAAAAGAAACTGGGGCAAGTACCTTGGGAACCAAAGGGATCAACTTCAGCCTACTATTACGGAATTCATCATCCCCATCTACAAACCGCTGCAATAGGGATCCAGGTACCAATTCCTTTGTTATAAAGTAAAACACCATACTGTAATGCGTAGACCCAGGCATCTGTGGGAGCACACAATTAACTTATTTTCCAGAACCTGCGTCCGAACTTTTGAACTGAAAGCATTTAAGAGGAGCAACTTACTTGAAAATTGAAGACCACAGAGAAAAACCCTTTTTCTGAAGCAACCTGCTTGAACAATAAGAGTATGCTCAACTCTAATATAAATGCAGTAAGAAGCCAACAAAATCTAGCTGAATTTATGATATAAACAATAATAGACACATCGCTTATAAGCAGGTAACTGTTACCTACTCACATGTACATAATTCCTCCAATTTATGTAATCAGGTCATATACGCAACCTCCTTGCTATGCAGGTAGGTAGGCTAAACATCTGAACCTCCCCAAAACTCTTAATATGCAAACCTTGTCCATTATGACATTAATTAGGACTATGCAGGGAGGTAGTCTTATAAGAGAACATCCCATGACATTAACCACTGGTGTCAGAAAAATCCTTCGGATACAAAATGCACAATATGTGTAACCAAATTACAAGTGTCAGTATCAATCACATTGACTAATGTTGCAGCAAGCATTTCATTGTTATAGGAAAATCTGAATTACCCAAGACAAGGGACAAACCCCTCCAAAGAATTTGAGCTGATTTAGGACTGTCTTCTAATGTTCAGTTGGATTTGTTGTAACCAAATCTCTGGGTTGATTTGCCGCATAGAGGCAAGAAACAAAATAACCTAATTGAATATCATATTATTTCTCTAGTTACTAATATCGGATACAAATTTAGATATCATATTCTAGGATATATATCCTATTTTTGCCATATGAAATGGACATATACATATCAGAAATCACAGATTCAAGAAAATAGAATACGGCTGGTCTTTGAGCAATACCGAAAGGGCATAAAGTTGTGAACACTCCAATTGACTGACAAATTTAGGAATGTAAACAACAGTTTAGCCATTGGATGGAAAAGTAGCTTACAAGACATCTCATCCTTGGTTTGTTCTTCCAGTTCATAGCGCTAAAACTTTCTTTCAGAAAAAATTAATTTAGTATGCTCACATTGTTGATTGGTGTATGCACCGACTCGATTTGTGATGCCATGTCTGACATTTCATTGTCTGCCTGCTATAAGATCTTTAAAACAGCCAATGCACATTGCAGAAATGAGATTATAATCCCAATAAGATACCAAGATCTCTAAGTGGGATAAGAATGTTATATGGGTACTCAACGTTTGACCTAAATGACCTAGATGTCTCAAGTAAATTCATAAGCATCAATTAAAACTTTTCTGGCAAAAACAAAGAGTTACTAAGGTCCACATTTCCCCATACAAAAACCAAAGAACCCAGCCCTAATCATGGGCTGAGTCAGCGGGAACAAGCATGACAATTGTCAAATGCCAGTCATACATCTTTGATTTGACAGTAAACTCGACAAAGTCAGACGGCAATAAGGGCAGTAGGGAAGTTCGGTAAATGGATCTAGGTAAATTGTCAGTTTATACTCATGCATTGGTTCCATGTTTAGAGGCGACAGAGCACAGTTGTATAAACAAGATAACTCTAGCAGCTTAAATGTAAGGGATAAAGAAGCAAAATAGCTTTACACATACTTGTGCAGCACATCCTTTTCGTCTAGCAACATGGTCCATTCTTTTTTTGTCCTTGAACCAGTCAACAGCAACAAGATCCATCATATGTTTTCCTGCAGGAATCTTCACAGACACTGCTATGAGTGCAAGTAAATTGAAGGCCTCCAAAGTGTTAACCCGTGAAATATAGAAAAGAAGTGAAATTAGTATATAATCAGCAAAATGAATACCTTAGATTTGTCATAGCAGAAGTGCTTGCTGCGAACTTTGAAGTTGTTTCCATCAGAAATACTCCAGCAATCGCGAGCCTTGTCACGATCATCATGCCGCAAATTACCAGTAAAACATGATAAGTCAATTTGGTCTCCCTGTTCTTCGTCCACTGCTTGAATCATGCATAGACTCCAATTAGCCAATCATTTTGCTTTACAGTCAACGCTCTTGGCAAATAAATAATGAAAGTGATAGGCACCATTTTTCTTGATATCACTCTCAAGCCCAGTGAAGCATGCCTGAAAATATTTCTCACATAGAGTTAATGCAGACTTCATGACAGCAGCAATATTCATCTCACTAAACGAGAGCCAACATGAGTACTTCTGACCTCCTGTTCTGTGTCAGCTCCTTGCTCCTCGTCATCATCAGAGTATTCATCCATCATCACAGAATTTCTACCAGAGTTTAATGATTCAAGAGATGGGCCAGAATGAAAAGAAGAATCTTGTAGCTTTCGAGCCTTTGAAGGAACAGAGGCTGAAGTCATGTTAACCATCACTGGGATTCGCGGAATTCTTTCATCTGTTTGGGCAAAACATTCGCGTAGCCCTGATTTCAACAAGAAATGGGACCAATTATTTTAGTCGGAAATGTCAAATTGTTCAAATAAAGAGGTTTATGAATTTATGAAGTGTAATTATTCTACTTCCCAAAAGAAGCAAATAATTCACAAAGAGATTGATTAAAAGCAAGTTGCCAAGTTCTACACGCAACAATAAGTACTAATAAGGAAACTCATTTACATTCAGACTTCTTTAAACGACCTCCTAAGGCATAAACATCAAAGCACACTGTGAATTTAGTATTCACAAAAAACTATCACCAAATCCAAAAGCCCAATAATCTTTTTAAATATGTTTTATCTGGTAGATATTCTAATTTGCCCCATCATTTCACTTGAATTGAACACAAACAGGAGCACAAGGACAAAAGGAAAATTTTGATATACAGTTTCCATTGTTCAGGTGATCAGTGTCCTGATAAGGATATCAATCCACCAAAAATCATACCTAAGCTGTAACAAGCTCAAAATCGTAAGAGGTGAATTATGAGGATGGAGACTTACCAGCGACACTGTTTAACATCTGAAGGAGACAATGTTGCTGAAATGACGGAAAATAACCCACCAACCATCCTTTCAAATCAATCTGCATGAGATGCTGCACTTGAGTTCTTGGTCTCCCATGTCGAGGTTGTAAAGGCGAGATGTTAAATCCTCCACCTGCATGTACAAGAAAATGCCTGACATAAGAAAGTGCAGTACATTTTTCAGTTTAAAGTAAAAAAGCAGTTCATAGTTCATTTCCCACTGCATCAACAAAAAGAACATAAAAACTTACTCTCGACATGTGCACGCACACAGCCAGGCTGCGGACCACAGTTTACATGCTCCCTGGAACGAAATAAAACAACTGCAAAAAGAAATGAATTGGCAAGAATAGTAAAATCACAATATAACAGCTAATGAAATCCAAATAGCAAACACAAGAAGCTGGACCTAGTCCTAGCAGGGAAAACATTTAAACTATAAACAAAGATTTCAAAAAAGCTTATCAGGGGAAGCAATACCATAACTTCCATCATCGTTTCGTCGCCAATAGCGCACGTAACAAAGATCACGAGGCCATACAAACCTGCAAGTGCATTGAAAGAGTCATTATTACAACGAAGTCCGACCGTATCAAGTAGCAAAGACACTTTCTCTACTCAGCCCATGTCCTTGACAGAAGTTATCAAGACTAGGTCAAAGTAGATACATCGTTTGAAATTAACACAAACATCTTGCCTGCCCTGATGGGAAGCAACCAAAGAGCACTACAAGAACTGTAACATAACAAATATCATATCATAAGATGTCGACCCCAAAAACAATAAAATATTGCTATACTCATAAGCTGAAAATTACTCTGATAAATGAAGACTCCACGCATTTCTGTCACATCAATATTCCTAGTTAATTATCAAGAAAAATCTATCGAAGAGATATTAGAAAATAAAAGAACATTTTCACCGTCTCCAAAGAGAACTCACACACTCTATCAAGGGAGGTCATCATTTCAGTTGAACATTTTCAACTTAAATACATTTCATAGCAGTGTAAACACTCCGATGTCCTTCACCATATTTACTAAGAATCCTCAATTCCTTTCTCCTGGCGAAATTGATCTCTTGTATACCACTTACATTCTATATAGAGAAAGTTTGGGGCATCGTTCAGACAGACTTTAACACCGAACCCGTAGAAGAATAGTGATTGAGGTTGCAGCCTTTTACGGTTGTTCACAGAAGATATTCAATGAAAAAGATAAAATTCAACCTCGGTGGTCTATTAGCAACAATACATGGTTTGGTAGTTTTTTCTTTCTTGTCTTTTTCAATATTACTAGATGGTATTGTGGATACTCAAATATAAGCTCCATATAAACAGCTAGCTAGCCCAGCTGAACAAACGATCCAGCACAAGAGCATTCTAATCTCCCTTCTGTTTTTGAATATCAAAAGAGGACTCGAACTTCTTGATATGAGAAATGGAATTTGGAATGGACAGCAGCCTTTCAAGATGCTTGGCAAATTACTAAAACTACTCGCCACATTAAAAAAGCTGCGGCAATGACCAGCTTATGTAATATGGAAGAGAAATAGATAACATGTCATATAGTTTGAGATTTCTTTCAAACCATACGTACAAAGATGTTTAAATATATTTCTCATTATCTACGATGAAACTGCGCCGCATAACCAGTACAGGTGAAGGGACTACTTATGGATCCTCATGTCAAAGCAAGAGCAAGACAGAAAGCGTTGATATGACTCGACTCAACTCTATCTTGTAAGGATTCAACCCACAATCAATTAAGCAATAAAAAGGAAATAACAAGAATACCAACAAAGGCATTAAAAAGGAGGAGATTATCGTTTAGATAGAAAATTACGTAGAGAACCAATCTAGTTGAAGTCTATGGTACAGTATTGCTGTATGTCCATCCACTTCCTCAACTAAGCTACCAGTGTGGAAGGTGCTATCCCACCTGCATAAGGGCAAAAATAAGAACAAGAACTTGATAGCAGCGATTAACAGAAATAAAGCTCAAAATAAAGACCAATAGAATAAAGGATAAAGATCAAAGTCACAGAGCCATGCCTAGGTAACTTACCATTGCTATTGATTCACACTGTGATGATTTTCTAATAGTCAAAATAACAGCTCAAGTTTATTCAAGATAAATTATATTTCTCTACTAATATTCATGTCCTATGAATGGCTCCCTCACCAGCAAGTTGACACGAGTAAAACTTACATCAGATTTTTCTTCTCTTGGTGATCTCGCACATTTTGAAGAAGTCAAAATTATTTGGCAGAAATTTGAAACACTAAAGAGAGTGCAGTCTCCTATTTTGATCAGGTTTGCGCTGTGCACAACTTACGACCAACAGCAATACAGGGAACAGATAGTAAACTTATTATCATGCTTTCCCTCTAACAGCAGTTATTTGCTACAATATGGAAAAAAGCCATTCAGAGCAATTGGATTTCAGGTCCAATAGATACCCTTGAGGACTGTAAAAGAATGGAACAACATCTTCGGACAATTAACCAACCAAAGTTTTCTTCCATTTATTAGATGGCTGGATCAAGATACATGAAGCAAAGACCACAAACTAAACTTGATAAAAACGAATAGAAGCTAGGAATATGGAACCTAG
Source organism: Syzygium oleosum (assembly GCF_021117445.2). Taxonomy (NCBI): domain Eukaryota; kingdom Viridiplantae; phylum Streptophyta; class Magnoliopsida; order Myrtales; family Myrtaceae; genus Syzygium; species Syzygium oleosum. The sequence continues at coordinate 8,624,802 of NW_026607499.1, read as the reverse complement.
GTTTCTCACTTAACTGGGCAAAATTTAGTTTCTAGGTCATCAATGCTGTACAAAAACTCGTGTAAAAAATGGTCCACAACATTAACAGCTGCTCACTCAGAATGAAAGGCTCAGTGTCTCGAGCGTAAATTCTCGTCATAGAAAATGAAACAGTGAAGCTATAATGTCCTTAACATAATGACGATCTAATGAGGAGAAAAACCTACTCGAATCTGGTGCTATCCATGCTCATTACAAGCCCAAATATTTCTTCACAAGAAGCCTCTACGACTCCTACAGCCTTCATTGCTCTACTACAACTCCTTGGCTGCAAAAAGACATTCTAAATCAAGAATGTGACCTAAAACAGCATATAGCACATATGAAATTTACATGGATAAAAAAAAGAAGCAATTTCACACCAAGGTTTCTATAGGAGGAGAAAAAGGACAGGTTCATACAAGGTAGTCGATTTCAAGAAGCTCTTCAAAAATGCGAAGACCTGCCAACATCCCAACAAAGAACACAGAGGAGACATTTCAAATAAGGCAGCGAACCATAACAATGGTGTGTGGGAGCAAAGGGGCACATGCAAGCAAGCAGGCAAACACATACGAATATATATGGATACAGTTTGAACATTTACCATTTTCACATTGAAGAAGACGCCAATGCTTTCTAGAAAATGCTTGATTATTGTTATCCTGGTTTGATAATTCTGAATCAAGTTCCTGTGTCCAGTCAAAGACCAACTCTGGAGGACCTGTTGAATTCACAAAGAAGGTTAGATATATCTGAAAATTAACAAAGAAACTATATAGCAAGCAAAGAAAATTGACCATTTCCAATTGTCGTCCTTCGTGACAAATTAGGACGAGCATCATCTTCGTCTTCCTGTGCACTATACCTAAATAATATATAACAGGAAGTGCAAGAACAACACAAATTAATCAAGACTCGGCAATCTAAAGTTCAGTACACAACTATTAAGTGACCATATAATTGATGATAACAAAAAAATGAATGAATGGCGTCACAAAAAATAATCTATTTGCAGCCTGCAAGATCAAGTCCAATTCAACCATTATTGGCCATATATATATGAAACTAATTAGTTCTCAGATTAATCTCCCTTGGGAAAACACTTTAAGAGATGCTACATCGAATTGTTGAAAAGTAACTAATGCCCTATTGTTTCTTTATACCTCAAATGAGCCTCCCTGACAAGATAAGATGATATGAGGTGGAAAGAAAGAAGTTCTTTTGACCGGAGTCCCTTTGATGGCAAAAAGTGCAATTTTCTAGTCTAGTGAATATATGCATCCAAAAGAATTAGTGCAGAAAACGTGACAGATGAGAATATCAAGAACCTCAAAAATAATAAAGCATGGGAGGTAGTAATCTCACTAAATGCAGTAAACTAGTGTGTGTCACGAAATTTGTTTCACATTTCAAGATAATAGACGTCAGCAGAATCCTATTCACAACAATCCTTCCAGCATCCACAAGAGCATCCACCTAAGCATGACAATCCAAGCACTAAAAGGAAACCAATCACTTACTGGCTTTCATGGTCCGATGAAGAAGCAGTCCTCCCATTACCCATCCCAGATTTATATTCAAAAGAGGTATATTTATTACCATTTGCCACTTGTGACTCCTGGTGCTGCACAGATCGACATTGTGTGAGTCAAACATGCATAGCCAATCCAATGCAACAAGCAGATGAGCAAAGAGCAATATCGAATCTTGATATTACATGGATTTTAAAGAAACTCTGGCATTAGGCACACATTTATGTGTCTCATATATTAATTTCAAATATTCTAGAACAATAGGGCCTAAATTAAAGCGTGTAAAGGGAAAAGTATTCCCACAGAAGGGCAAGAGCATAGAAAAGAATGGGCTTTGCCCAAACAAAGTTTTTCACCTATTCATTCTCTTCCAGCTTTTTTGCCTCTTCTACAAAGCTAAGGCCCGAGAATGATGGATTTATCACCAGCTATATAATTATCCTAACCCAAAACTAATAAGCTTCGCAAAATGTCAAAGAACTCATCTCTGAAAAGGAATGCATATACACTTCACAGAATTTGGGAAACTCTTATCGCATAGAGAACTAAAGAATGAGTTTTGCAGAATGTAAACCTAACCTCTGAAAGGATTTTCATTCTAGTATGACATCATCACTTGTTAACTAGCTCTGAAAATAAAAACCCAACGAAAAGGAGCAATCCACGACCATGGTCCAAGACCAACGACTGACCTGATCAATAACTGACTCAATTTTCTCCTTCCAGATCAATGCCTCCTGAATGTTGAATGCTGCCATCTGAAACAAAAGCATTGAACAGACTGGATAACCACACTTCACTAATAGTTCCCACTAATGCTATATATTACACCACACTCTTAAATAAAGCTGAAATTTTGGTGACATAACACGCATTACACAGTTGCCAAAGAAATTAATCAAGCTAAGATTCTAAAATGCATACCGCCAAAAAAATGAAGTGCATCCTACGTAAGGTTGATTAGCAACGTGCATAACATGCACCATCAAATTTATGCTGTAAGCTTTATGCAGTTCTCAAACATTCAAAATGTACAACACAAGGACAGAGTTCACGAAATTGTTTAATGCTCGTAAACCTTACAAGGAAAGACGCATTGGCAATGTATGTTTAATCACTTGTAGTAAAAAGAAAATAAGTTTTTCAGTATAATTCTTGATTTTGACACCTGCTGAAATTTTAAAAAATACATAATGACAGATTAACGAAACTAATAGTTGATTAAGTGAGTAATGCTGCTTAAATCAATTTAAGAATTTGTTACTAAATCATACAATCCTCAATTTGACTCCATATATTTTTTAAAATATATAAGCCTTCAAATCCACAATTCAGACCTTCAAAGAATACTGAAAAATGAGTTGCCAAGACCATGCACGAGAGAAAGTATAAAGAAGCACTTGACCTATGATAGAAAGGTCCTTCTTAATCTGTGTCATTTCATATAGATGTAACCAATTAAAAACATTGTTAATTGTTACTGAAGTTAAATAGAAAGATATATCTCCTTAGAAAAGTAAAATGCTTACCGTAATACGATGGTGCTTCTCTTTCATGTTGTAAACAGACAATACATAAACCATCTGTAAAGAAAGACCACAAAAATGAAAACTATTACATTGCAAATTCCATAGGTACATTGAAGAACATTTCATATATCAGCATATTTGGCACATGAATATGCACCACTCATTAAAATCACACCTTCCCCTAACCAACGCCACCCAACCCCTGCCCAAACCCCCAAATTCCTCCCTTTCCAAAAAGATGTACAGAATGATAACAAGAAGTAATGACACCTATTTAACGATATTTATCGACAGGCTCACTAGAATAGGACATCCAATCGTGTATGAGCACTTATGTATTTTGTCAGTAAAAATTAAATTATATCAATTATACAAAACGATGGCCACTTGTCCTAAAGATGATAATTCATTGACAATATTCACTTATGCCATACTAAAGGTACCTTTAACAAAATAATTAGCAGCAGAATGACTGAATCCGTATGAAAGGAACCCAAATCAAAATTATGAATAGATCTGTTCTGGTATATCCATTATATAGCGGAACAGTTTCTTTTAATTAAATTTTCTTTTCAAAAAAACAGAAAACATAGCGCAACATCTAAAAGAAGAGGACAACCACAGTGATCCATAGTATTGTAATGTCGCTCATTTGGCAATCTATACATTACAATATCCAGTAACTTTGATAAAAATAAACTTATTTAAACTGATATGCCATGTTTCCAATATAGTCAACGAGAAAGACTTCACAAAAGCAATGACAAGGAAATGCAGATGCTTCTTTACCGAGTCCCATTGTAAACAACTGTCTCCCTGACCGGCATTCCACAATGAACCAAACACATAAAAAGGAAGAAGCCTCAGGAATTGGCACTCAATTGGAAATGTTCTTACTCGAGCTTGTGACATACTCAGTCCAATACACTATAAAGTTCGATTTATTCTCAAGATCACAAATCCCTTCACAGTGAAAGGACCTAACATTACTGGTTAACACAAAATCTCCCCCCGTTAAACACGAAGAGCCCTAGTGACTCCAACTGGAGCTCAGAATATTGACCTATATAAATGCCTTAAGGTGTCAGTCAATGTGGTGTTAAGGTGGCTTTTCCTTGATATTTCCATAGAGGAAGATGCAGAGTTGTATTCATAACTCAGCAGGTGATTACGTAGTGGTCAGGTGAACGCTCATGAAGTATGGACAAGACATAAGTCCAGTGGAAGATTTTCAAAGATTCAGATGTTCAGAAGCACTGGACAATTTGGCAATGTCCTTAGTGAAAAACATACACCAATATTATCTGTTAGGAGCATTAACCCTATCAGACAAAAGCTCAATTGCCACTTTAGGCCCCAATCAATGAGCTACCACAAAACAATTTTTTGCACCGGCAGTTAATCTATCAACACATCCCACAGCGATATTGCACAATTATAACTCCTCGATAATATTTAAAAGCTTGGATCAATACAAACATAGTGCATTCACACTGGCATTAAAATCGTAGTATTGACACAAGTTACGGTTCTATACATAAAAAAAATAAGCACAACAATAAATTTTTTAGAATATGTATTGGTGTACCGTAGGTTAAGTTGCCCTGAAGCCATTAGAAGGGTAATATTGTCGTTTATGGAGTTGTTGTGTAATATAAATACTAAAGGAGGTGACCCTAGGGTTTACGCTTCTTGTTAACATTGAATCCTCTTGCCCCTCCTCCTCTCAATCTCTCTCTTTCTCCAAAGATCTTCCAAGCTGATCACTTAGATGGCACCAACGGATTGCCTAGAGATCAGGTCCCCATTTCCCAGAAAAAGTTTGCATTTTCACTAAGGTGATAGCATGCGCAAGTATGCATTTTCACACCCAGTGTTGACACTTTTTCAGTGTGCCATTCATGTCCTGTTTCCTATAAAGCAAATCCATGTTGAGATATTCCCATGTCCCACTAACAAAAATTAAACAGCCTATCACTTCACCGCAAATTTCTAAGAGGACCAACGAAGATTTCATTTAATTCTAAGGCTATCGCTACCGATGATTTCCTTCACATTCTATTCTACATTTCAGAGAGTGTGGCCCAAGATAGAGTAGAGTGCACTAGCGTATGAAAGATCCTCATAGCACCAATGTACTGAACAAAGGCCAATTTATCTTTGTTCTTGCAGTTATTTTTTCTACAATAGAATATGCCTAAGCGTGTAGTTGTAATGATGGCTCTGTCTTTTTCTTTTTCTTTCTCTTTCTTTGGAACAGCACACAACACAGATCATGTTTCTCATTTTAAAGGTTACCTACAGGCTTGCAGCATATTCACAAATGTAAGGGATGGATAGCAATTGAATGAACGAGCCAACTCACGTGCCCATGCTGGTTCTTCAAGCCTCGATCCTCCACCCTACAGTTCCCATCAATCAGCAACGTCTTGATCGGAACCTAATAAAACAAAACAAGCACTCCCTGCTCAAAACAACATTCCATGTCTACCGGAGAAACCAATACATACTTGAACAGAAGTGAAATACTGAAAAATCGTTAATGTGCCCAAAAAGGAACTCCAAGACTTCCCAGAGAGTCTCCAATCCTCTTGACCTACGCACTTCTAAATAAACGCCAGTAGAAATTCTCTCAACTAGCTGCTCCTATTTCTCACACTGACAACTAACGAGGATGTTACATGTGCAGTGTCTCTGTATCCATCATCCCATGCCTGCTTTCTCAAGCGGACAAAACCAAAACAATACCAGTCACGAGATTAACAGCTCAACGCCATTGCAACACAGACACAGAGAGAGAGAGAGAGAGAAGGGAAAAAGAAGAAGAAGAAGAAGAAGAAGAAGAAGAAGAAAAACCTGATTATCCTGAGGCTTCCTCTTGTAATAAGCGAGCAAGCGAGGCTCCAGCACGAAGTACCGCATGTGAATATACGACCTGCCGATCTTCCTCCGCCCATATCTCACCATCCAACCTTCATACACCACCTTCGACATCGCTCCCCCAACCCAGAAGAGAAAGAAGGAATTCCCGAAACCCCGGAATTCCAACCCTCAATCCGAACTCTATCACCTCGAATGCCAAGCCCCTCGGGTCAGCAGCCAATCAAGCGACCCCGATCGCTCATTCGCGAACCGGAACCGCCGAATACGCAGGACCAATCACCCCGCGCCTCAATGACGGAGAGCGGAGGAGGAGGAGGAGGAGGAGGAAAGACGGAGACGACGAATCCGAGGACTCCGGCATGAACCGAGCTCGTAGACGGAGCTAAGGAGAGAAACGGCAAGATGCCACCCCGCCCCCGACACCGACGGCCGACGCCGCACCGGAGATCGATCTCAGGCGAACCGGTGCATGCGCATCGGAGGCAAAACAAGAGCGCGACGGACCCCGAAGGAGGGCGTTGCCGAGACGGAATTCGCCACGGAGAGAGAGAGTGAGATTGATGCGGGGTGGGGTGCGGTGCGGTGCGGTGCGGTGCGGTGCCGGGGGGGATTAATAAAATGGAAAAGCTTGGGAAGATGGACAACTGTTTTCGTGTCTGCATGAAAGGGAAAAAGACTCGTGGCCGAGTGGTTTGGAGAAGAGTAAGCGATTTCGCCAAAAGGGATGTCACTGCTACTAAGGTTTTGGAAGAAGAAAAGCGTGGCAGAAAGAGAGTGGCTACTGCTCCTTTTCTTTAGGTACCGGCCACCCCCGAGCACGTCCAAAAATCACATTCATTCGCCTGAAATGCATCCCCCTCCCCGTCCCACTTTTTGGATCAAGATCATCGTGGTGGTCCGTTACCCGTTTTCACGTGTCCCCTTCGCTGTCGCATGCCGGTGTTGCATTTCGACCCCAACTAATGATTTACAAATTGCGTTCGTGTACATCAAGAGCACATAAATATTGCGCGAGGACTAGGAGGGTTGCAAAACGAGAATGTGAAGAGGGGTAAATGTACCTACGAACAACCAAAATTAACAAAAAAATTTCACGGTGTAATCCGTACCATACGATGTTACGAGGTCGAGAGAGATCTGTACAGGTACGTCGGCGACAAGATGCTTTGGGAGCTGGTGACGTGGAAGGTCGCCATTGACGGGGGTACAAATGTTCGGGGATTGTGAATGCCCCGTGACGCTTACCTTTTCTTCCCGCGTCTTCAGCGCGTTCCTCTTTTCTCTTTCTTTTTCTTTTCCTTTTTTTTTTTTTGTCTTTTTCGCCCTTTTCCTCGGCCCGACACCTTTTTCTAGAATTTCCAAAAAGATAATGAAAAAGGTTAAAAAGATTATAAAAAAAAAAAGGTGGTAATAAGTGGAAGCTCTCGTTTTTTGCACGTCGTGGGAATTTTCTGGGTCATCATGGAACAGGCTGAATCCACGAGGAGCCCGAACACAAAAAAGGCGAATCCTTCATAAAAAAATATTTGAGAGGTTAATTAACAATACAGAATAAAAAAAAATTTATTTTGCCTGGACATAATTTGAGAAAAGCAATCCTATGAAATTGACAAAACTTTTATGTTAAGATGTTTAACGAGTGGTGCACCCTGCTGGTGTGACTTGCTCGCGAAATCTTTTCAAAAATCATTGAGCTATATGTGAAGTTCGAAGATGATACCGCTCGCACAAATCCGTCCACCTCAAAGAAGGATTAGCGGGGCCTCCTAATGAGCCCAAGTGCATTGATAATTGGGATTAGGTGAGCTAATCGGTCCTATCAACCAGTCAAATCCTTAATCACCTCTAGTTGGAATCCTTGAAAACGTTAGCATATTTACGCATTTCGTGCAGTTGTTAGTAAAAGAAATGCAATCAGTCATGGATTGGTTTAAGTTTCTTGTAATTTGCAAGTTTCTTAATAAGTGTGTCTCTTAGGGTAACCTTTTCTGACACGAAAATAAGAACGCGAATCAAGCACAAATCCAATTTATCAAGAGAAATTCGAAGTCAACACAACACAACTTTAACTCAAAACCGACACAAATCAACACGGTTTCACTCATTTTCAAGTTAAAAAAAAAGAACACTTTGCAATTGTAGCCATATCGAGACTTAAGCTAACTAAGAATATAAAACAAACGATATCAACACTGATGTAAAAGTCATTGCTCTGAAAAATGTGGTGATATTAATTACATACGACATAAGAAAGATCATTACATAGAAATTGCAAAGTCTTCCATATTTATTCGCCTACCAAGCATTATATCAACAAAATTCATTGCATTAGGTCTTGTAAATAAGGACAAATGTACTTTCCAATTTTTGAAATTATTTTCGTCTCATGTTTTAGTTGATGAGACGAGTAAATAGATTTTCAATGCACGTGAGCCACGAAAAAAGAAAAAAAAAAACAAACAAACATAAACAAATCACTCCTTGCTTGAAGGATTTAATCGATCATTAATTGCACATAATTCTCACATAATCATCGAGAACATCTTGCGAACACGAGGGGGGGGCAACACTTTCTCAAGTGAAAATCACCGCGCCGTCCCTCCAATCTCTGCTTCATAATCTCTGATACTTGCAGTTCCAGCTGAGACACTGCATTGCCACCCTCAAATGGTACCATGAGAAATGGCCGATCCTCCTCTCTCAGGTCGCTGGTTTTCTCATCGAGATCTTACTCTCGCTCCTTGCCTGAGAGGACCCCGTTTTTCCCGCCAACGCAAGAACTTCTCTCCCGTGCGTCTCCAGACTCTCTGCCCTCGGCCCTGCAGCGCTATATCAACTCCGACAACCCTTCTCACGGCCAAAAGATCCATGCCCACATTCTCAAAACCGGGCTGAACCCCAACACGAACGTCTCCATCAAGCTTCTCATTCTGCATCTGAAAAGCGGTTGCCTCGGCTATGCCCGCGCGGTGTTCGATGAAATGCCGCAGCGAACTCTTTCCGCGTTTAATTACATGATTGGCGGGTGCGTCAAGCGGGGGAAAGTTGGAGAGTCTTTCGAATTGGTGCGCAGAATGGTTTCTGTTGGCGAGAGGCCTGATGGGTATACTTTTTCCATGATCTTGAAGGCGTCTACTCAGGCCCAGGATGCGGATTTGCCATATAAAATTACTGGGGTCGTTCACGCCCAGATACTGAGACTAGACACTGAACCGGATGATGTTCTATACACGGCGCTAGTTGACTCATATGTTAAGCATGGAAAGGTTGGTTACGCCAGGGCCGTGTTCGATACGATGTTGGAACAGAATGTTGTTTGTTCAACCTCGATGATTACTGGATATATGAATCAAGGGTCGTTTGAGGATGCGGAAGAGATTTTCAGGAAGACAATTGAGAAAGATGCCGTGGTTTTCAATGCCATGATTGAAGGTTACAGCAAGTCGAGTGAATTTGCAAAGAGATCGCTTGAGATTTACATTGAGATGCAAAGGTTGGAATTTCGGCCTAATATATCTACTTTTGCCAGTGTAATCGGGTCTTGTTCCTTAATGGCAGCATATGAAGTCGGTCAACAAATGCAAAGTCAACTTGTAAAAACTGGTCTTATCCTTGATGTAAAAATGGGCAGTGCTCTTATAGACATGTATTCCAAATGCGGGAAAGTTGAGGATGCATGCAGAGTATTTGAATGTATGCCCAACCGGAATGTCTTTACATGGTCTTCCATGATAGATGGATATGGAAAGAATGGAGATCCCCATAAAGCTCTTGTTCTTTTCAGTGCAATGCGTGAGCAGCGAATTGAGCCCAATTCCGTGACATTCCTCGGTGCACTCTCTGCTTGCGCCCATGCTGGCTTAGTAGCTAAAGGCCATGAAATTTTCTCGAGTATGAAGAGGGATTACTTGCTGAAACCGGGTATGGAGCATTATGCCTGCATGGTTGATCTCTTAGGACGTGCAGGGAGTTTGAACTGGGCATGGGAGTTTGCGATGAAAATGCCTGAAAAGCCCAACTCTGATGTTTGGGCCGCTTTGCTTAGTTCATGTAGGTTGCATGGTGATATTGAGATGGCAAGTGTAGCGGCCAACGAACTATTTAAGCTGAATGCCGAGGGTCGGCCCGGGGCATATGTCGCTTTGTCTAATACATTGGCACATGCAGGAAAATGGGACAGTGTAACTGAACTGAGGAAGTTAATGAAGGCAAGAGGGATATCTAAAGACACTGCTTGCAGTTGGGTTGAGGCTAATTATGGGTAATGAGAGTTCTACTTGTTGGAGATTTGTTGATCTAGTCAACAGGTAAACATGTCCATTTTATGGTCTTTTTACGTGTGAGAAGCATGTTCTACGGTGCAGATTTTCGTTTTCATCACGCTTGAACTCAGATTATCATCTTAGATGATTTCCAAGCCATACGATGTCGATGAAGAGATGTCGGGGAGGCTAAACCTGATAAAGGAGCCTACGACTCAGGTGTTGACATATCAGGGCAAACCAGCTGCAAGCTGATATGGTCATGGTGTGATTCGACGCGAATGCTGGAAAAGTGATTGTCCAAGTGACAAGCACTCGATCAGCAGTATCAGGTTGATCCTCTGCTGCAATCCGCCGGAACGAATATACGCTGGGCTATCTTACTGCATTGGATGCTGCTTTGGTTTGATACTTGCTAGTGAGAGCTTCTGGAAATAGACCATTGCAACCTTTACATCAAAGTTAGTCATTCCGTAATTTCTTACCAAATTTTCTCTGTCTAGTAGTGAATGCTAGTAGTGCCACAATCTCCTTTTTGCTGTTTGAGAAGCATATTAGACCTATATCTTTTCCCTCGTTGATGACCTTGTCTTGTTTGTTGTTCTGTTGTCCTATTCTGTCGTCATAGCAGCTGTCGAACTTAGTTCATGTGAATTTTTTTAACATGATTCTAATTGACGTTTCTTGAAGAATGCATCTCTTAGAGTATCCTTGGCAAGTTCAAGAAGCAATGACAAGCCTTAGAACCTTATAAATGCTAGTGCGCTTGAGATTAGAGTTTGGGACTTGCTGAACAGATTTGACCTCGTTGTATGGCACGTTCCGACAGCATGTTCGAGGTGTCTGATATGGTATTTTTCTTGAAGCTATTCATGGATGAAACTTACGGAATGATGCCACTAGTGAGGCATCATTACGTAGTTTTGTCAGCTGTAGGTACAGACTAGGCTAAAGAGACATAGGAAGAGATAACAAATAATGGCTGCTTTTCAAGCTGAGGAAGGGTAATCTCTGAAAATAAGAGATAACTGTGAACCTCGACTTTTCACTTTTTCTCTATGTACCAAAGAGCAGGAGGTCCGCGTACGGAGTCAGTTTTGTGATAGGACAGCTATCTTGTAATGTTTCTTCAGGTTGGTCCAAAGGGGAAGACATTTCTTTTGTATTAGTGTATAATTTGGACGAGAATTGTGTTGAGGAGAACTCAAGCAGGATCCAATAGTGGATGAATTGCTTAGGGTTTGAGAGAGGGTCTACATCTCTTCTTTATCTCTGTCGATCTTTTTGCCAAGAAATATAATTGTTTAAATATAGGTTTGGGGTTATTATCAGTGTAAAGTCGATGTCGAAGATAGTCTTTGATTGTTTAGTAACTGGGATGGACTTTGTAAACTAGATCGTCTGATTGAATGTTGCTTTGAGGTTGACACTTGATGCTTGATGAGTGTAGTTATCTGTCGAGATGAAGTGAGCGGATCTATAGTTGTGATGTATATGAGGTTGACCTTGGAGAAGTGTTGTTATTGTACTGAAGTTTTGGGCTTTCAAAACTTGTTAATGGATATAGTCAAATTGAGCTATTTGAATCTAATACCTATTTAATGTCCCACACAATACATGTGTGTGTGAGTATGGGTGCCTTTCTTTGGTAAGAAAACAATATGTTCGCTCGCAGGATTGTTGTCCAGGCTGTTCAGATGTAGGATGAATATTTAGCCAAAACAAATTTGTTGGATGAGTTTATTAGATGTCACTAGACCTTGCAAAGGATGAACAAAGAATTACTAAATATAAGCTCACAAAATCAAAGATTCTGTACTGTAGTCATCCATCTTAAGTCATGTGACTATGCATCTCATTGTTTTTGGGTAGGTTCTCTGAATAACTGCTTGATGAAGACTTGTTTCTACCACTTTGCTTGATGTGGAAACACATGTGAGAGATTCTATGGAGGCCTCCCTAAAATGTCATGTTAACTTTAACGGTTTTCAGCGTGAGGATCAGCAAGGCAATTCTATTCTTCGGAATATATACCTACTCTTGCCTTTTCAGGTTGTAATTATTAACTAGCATTTGGAACATATCGGTATTATGACACCAGGAGAATGGAGGAACAACTTAAGGCAAAGACTGAGCCAATCAAGAGGCAGGAGGGACTGATCCAAGGGTCTGGGAAATAGTTAAAGGGCCAATTGGACAAACTCAACGGCCAACAGTGGAACTGGAGAAGGGATGAGACTCTGCAGCACCCCTGTTCTACTCTTCAAACTTTTGGGTTTGGCAGAAGATAATTTATAAGAAGTGCCTCACATCGGTTTCTAACATGGTTCAAGCATAATTTATAAAGAATGCTTTTAGCTTGAGTTTTCTGAGTTGGATTCTTTGGACATGATGGTCACATTTGCCGCTTCACTTTAGTTATTCAACCCTTCATTGGGGTGGGTTCCTTGTTTACTTTGATTCCTCCGTTTGTTCCATGCGCAAGATTGTTCCTACTTTTTTTGTAGTATTCCTCCGACCTGTTTGCTTTGCACTTGAGATGAAGGGCAAAGTGTACTGTGTCGATTTTTCATCTGGTTTAAGTCACTTCTGTTTATGTACTCCTTCCTAATAACTTTAGCTTTTGAATTGGAACCTTTTAATGTGATTTTCTCCTAGCAATAACTGTTATTTCGGCCAGTGCTGTTCGATATGTCGAAAATTTTTGGAGAAGTTAAAAGGTAACCTCGCTCTCCTAGACATAATTTTTCATGACGAACTCATGTGCAAGAACGGAAAGACAGGGCAATTTTGAAAACATTACATTCTTGCAGGGCTTTCAAACAACAGTTCAAATGCATGATTATGTTGTCCTTCTTATTAGTCCAAGCTCTTCCGTGTTGCTGGGTGCCAAATTGCCATCGGAAGTCTATGATGAATAACTTTTGGCTGCTAAAAGTGCGAAGCTGCTGAAACTGGGAAACGTACCCTGACAATCTTTCTCATCACTAATATGGAAAGAAAGAACCAATTCCCATTAATTTATTCTGGTGAACCAATAAATTTATCTTGGTCCAGTATACAATTCGAAACGCAACCCACTTCCCACGTCTTATCTATATCACAACACGTGAAAAGATGCTCTTGTTATATTTATAATATGATTCCACGTTTAAGGATATAATTTTTGAAATAAAATTTATCCGTTGGGTTATGACCCATATTTTTTCTTTTAAGTGACGGTTATCTACATGTAATTTTTTTCATGCTTCGTACCCGTTCGGTGACAACCGCCCTTTTCGATAACCGCCTTGATGGGAAGCGGTTTATAAAGACGAACGTTCATTCTGTAAGGGTAGACATAAGGTCTAACGCAAATCCTCTCATTCGGTAATACACCATCAATATACGAGGGGATTGGGTTAGTAGGGTGCGCCCGTAATCGCTGTCGAATTGACGTTGAACTACCGTGGATTTCCAACGAACGTAAAGTTGAACAATGGCTGGAGGTCAGTTTATTTTCGATCATGTTTTCCGCATTTGATTCTAATTGTGCTTGAATTTTGTTCTTTAATGCATGATTAGAATCCTTCAGTTTTATTCTCACAGCTCTTTTTCACAGACCCAAATCAGCGCATAACTTCACTGCGAATCGCAGTCCATGTTTCCTATCTCCTCGAATCAGATGCACTTTCAGATTCTTGGTTATTGGACTGATCGAGTTCATGATCCCTACAGATCACTTCCTCGACCTTAGAAAAGAGAGGCCGGACGTATGACGAATGCTATTCATGCTTAGCATCACATTCCAGGGAACACGACATGCCCAACACGACAACGTTGTAAAGACATTTGCCTCACGACAGAACTTTTGCCTTGCACGCACTCCCTGTTGCATCCGACTCGTAGCGAAATCCCATTCCCATTATCAACCGGTGTTTCTCCCGTCGTCTATGAAAGAAAACTTCGCACAATCCCATTTCTTTTCATCAGTGAACTATATGTACGGGCATCATCCACGTTAGTTAAGTTTGCACGCGAACGACGCCCGTCACCCATGATCCGCTGACTAGAGGCACGATTGAGGGATTCTATGGATGAGCGCGCACCCCAATTAGCGGTCGCAAATTGTGTGTATGGACGGACAATTTCGACTGAGACCTTAATAGAAAATTGCATCACCTTGCCAAGGGAAAAGCATAAAAGAAACGTCAACGTCAGCACCGGCCGTGCCATATACGATCTCCAACGTCCATGTTGGCAATTTATAAGCTAAATTAGTCATGTTGACTCAATTGACAAAACGTGAAAATGTATAAGATTAAATTAATCCGATTAAAAGGTTTAGAACTAAATTAGTACCAACGGAATAGATTTACAATTTTTTTTTTAGTACGTTTTTTCCACTGTCAGGAACGGGAAGACGATCAAACCAAAACCTCTTTGCAAGGCGGAGGTGAGGCAGCACAACTTAAGATATGCCAAAACCGTGGGCACATTTAACAAATTCCGAGGATCAGATCCTCGAATTTCCAATTGACCGTCGGATCACAGGAAAGTAGATCTAGGCCGTTCCCCGAAACACCCTCGAAGCGATCGGGAGATGCTGCACCTTGTGTGGGTCCCCCGAGAACTAAGGGGAAAACCGCCACACGAATGTCGTCGATCTTTCGCTGCATGTCCATCATTCTGGACCTAAACGTGAAGCGGGGCCCCGCCTACATCGATCACGAAAGAGGAAACCAGAAAAACGACGGATCGAACGGCTACGATCAACGGCGGGCCCACCATCCCAATGGCATATTAAAACGACATCTTTGATCAAGTCAAACTTCTAGAGATCCTCCCCATTTCTTAAATTATTCAGCTCCTTTCCATTTTCCAATTTTTTATATTTTTATTTTTTCAAGAATCTTGTTCTTAAAATCTACTTCCGGAGAAATCATTATCCAGCTGGAATGAGCCTGGCTTGTATTATTTGAAAATCAAATGATGCTTCTTTTTTTTTTTCATGGATAGCTTCTCTTTTAAGTTCCGTTCATTTCGCGAAAAACGATTAATTTTAAAAATATTTTTCTAAAAATAAATCGCTCATATTATTTAAAATGATTAATTAATGAAAATATTTTCAACATCGATAGTAATTTACGTCTATATAACCTTGTGGGCAATGAAAAAAATTATTTTTTTTTGTAAAATAAACTGATGCTTGTATTATTATTATTTTTTTGGGTGGTTGGGGGAGCACATGGAAAAATAAAGAGACAATGCCGTCTTTCTTTTTCTTCCTCTTCCTCTCGTTCAGAACAAGGACCGGATCCCCACCACCACCACCACCAGTACCGCCATCATTACACACACACACTCTCTCTCTCTCTCTATCTCTATCTCCATCTTTTGTGCAACTTTCTTTTCTTTTCTTTTTCTTTCTTTTTGTTCTCTGCGATTCGTTTTTCTTGCCGGTTCTTGTGATTCGGAGGGAGGGTGATGATGGCGCGGCTTTTCGGGTCGCAATCATGAGCCGATCAAAGGAAGGCTTTCTCGGAGGAGGGAGGGAAAGAAAGACGAAAGAAAGGAAAGCGAACTTGGGTAATATATGGTTGGGTTGGGTGCTTCGAGAACTGCCCCAACTCCAATCACGCCTTCTCTGTAACTGACAAGTACGTTCCCTTCTCTCATGGTTCTTTCACATATATATATAATCTCTTCGCTACCCTTTTTCTCTCTTTACCCCCTCTTCTCTATGCAAAACACCCCCCATCAGCACCCCAGATTTCTTGGGAATGTATGCATCGTTGACTCGTACTCTTCTTTGTGCTTACCACTCCCTCTCTGCCTCTGAAGTATAAAAAGAGCCAAAAAAGATTACCTTGTCTTCTTGTTATTCTTCGCTCAGATGGGTCGAAGAAGAAAATCAATGGGTACGGATCGGTAGCTTGAGTCCTCCTCCTAATCTCTCGGGGTCGATGGTTTTTGGGTGCAAGTTTCAGCGTCTTAAAAAAACAGAAGATCCGTAGAGAAAAAGGAATGAATTGACAAAAAGGTGGGGGCTGGAAAGTTTCCGTTTTTCTTTTACTGAAAAAAATGCCGGTCGTGGTTGAGCAATTTGACTTTGTAAGGGCCCATTGTTTTCTCTTTGGGGCTTCTTCTTGTCTCTCTCTCCTTTCCTGGAAATATCAATAAAGACACATAGATTCAGAATTGCAATTAGCGGTTTTGGATCCTCAGTTGATTTCCGGTGTTAGTACTAGTGGTAGTTGTTGTGCTGGTACAATTGAAGAACTCCGGCGGGTTAAAGTTTGAATTTTTATTACGTCTGTTATCATTTCATTTCTGGGGGGGGAAGAAAAACGTCCATCTAGATGCAACAATATCTTGTTTTGCCCATTAGGTTAGCTTCGTTCTGTCAAAGAAGCCGGAAAAAGTCAAACCATTTAACAACGATAGTTGTGCTACAGGAGTTGACACGTTTCCTTTGACTACCTTGCTTTTTGACCCAGAAGCCTCCAATTCTAACAGCAGGAGAGAATTTGCAGAAACTGCTTCTATCCTTCGCCGTAGTGTCATCCACTGGAGGGCTCGCTGTCGACATTAAAGGAGGCTTGCCTGATTGCTCATCACAGATTCAATTCAGATAAACAGAGAGGTGGATATAGCTTGTGTTTGTAGATAACAGAGAAGTTATGGGTTCTTTCAAGGGTCATGCTCTCCCGGGGACTCTCTTTCTTGTGGTCGGTTTGTGGCATGTGTGGAGTTCTGTGTTCAGGCACGTGTCGAACCCAAAGGCCTTTCGGGTTCGGGTGTGGAGCCCGGTGCCTGGATTCGAGGGGAGGCTGAAACATTTGGAGCTATATGTCATTACAGTCGGTGCTTTCATTGATTTGTGTATTGAGCTTCTGTATTCTCCCCACCTCAAGTTGTTTGTTAATGGAGTCTTGAACCCAGCACACATGAACGATTTTGAGCATTCGGGAATGCTCCTCATGTTCTTCATCTTCGGGCTCGTCACTCTGCTCTCAGAGAAAACCAGGTTGGTTCCTGGCTCGTTACTCTCAACGGGTCTTTTATGTTTTTCTTTTTCTCTTTATGTTTGTTCCGGGTGGTGGTGTTATATGCACGGTTGAACTTTTTAGAAGCCTTTCTCTGATATGGAGTTGTGAAGTGGTTTCCGTTGTTGCATTAATGCTGAACAAATATAAGCACTGCTGAGTCCACACAATTTGTAACTGGGTAACAGTTCAGAGCCACTGAGTTTTGGTTGATGCAGTACCAATGCTCAGCATCTCTCCTGGAGGAACATCTAGATAATGGATGTGTGGTTGTCTAAATACACAGTTTGATTTTTTAGTATGTCATTTATTACTCTACTCAGAGGACCCGAGGGAGAAGAAGGAAACTAATTCTTGATGGACTTTTCTTTGTCTGAATATATAAAAATGAATTCTGCTGATGCTCTCAATGTGGTGGAGAGTATCAATTAGAAAATTGAAACAGTGGAAGCAGGAATTTTAAGACATGGTGATTTTTTCTTTACATCCTATGCATGATATGCTCGTTTTGTCTTTATACTTTCTACGCGCTGGTCTCTGCAGAGTTTTTCCTTCTGTGGGTACTTTTGTATCACATACTGTGGATAGAGTGTGTTCTCTTATTTTTCTTAAACTTTGGATAGAGTGTGTTAATCCCTCTTTCGGGTTGTATGATGACTTTAGAAGTTTCAGTTGCATAAAGGAATATGGTCATAAAGTTCACGGCATTGCCTTGAAAAATAATTAGATGGACTTTTAAGAGATCCGTTACTGTAATTCACAGAGTGCGGGTCCATATGTTTCCATTACCCAGACATGAGATCTCGTCTTTTCTTCTATTCTGTTCTAAAGTCTTGGTTTGGGGAAAAGGAATTAGAGTAGTGAGAACAGTTCTGATCGAATGATAATCTATTTGATTTGAGTAGGCAAAAACTAAAGCCTTTAAAAACTCTTGCTCTCAGTCTGAGCTGAGAGGTTGGTGTTTCTCATTTTTAGGACATCAATCGATGTTTCTATGAGATTTTTTTTTTTTGGTCAGATTTCTATGAGAATTAATACTCAGTTAGAATGAACCTTTTACATTTACAAACTACTCCTAATATAGCTGATGACCCTTAGTCGTTTATGAACATCGCTTCATCGTTTAGGCCAAGGTTGGTCCACTCGGCTGAGGTGACCTTTGTTTCCCTTCGCATCTGTAGCCTATGAAGCAGAAAGATAACACTTTACTCCTTGAGTTTATTCTCAGTAGGTTTCTTTCACTCAACATTCTATTTTTAAGTTCCAAGCTTCATGCCCTCGGACATTTTCGTGATGCTCTTAATAACCAACGAATGGCAAGTGCTCATCAAGAATGATATAGAATTGTAGTTGCAATTCACCATTGTCTTGAGATGAGGCAATTGCTTGCCTTCTAAAGTGAGGCTTCAGAACGAAGTTTCTTTTCTTTTTTTTCCTTCTTCTTTTGGTTTTTTTTCTGGGTAGGCTTTGGCTGAAAATTGTCAACATTGCAGAATCCAGATTGCTGCGAAAATGCTAGAAGTATTTTTCACACTTTCTTCACGGACTAGTTTTATGACGCATCCTCTTTCACTTGGGAATCGTTAGATTGTTACTAAGCAGAAGCTGACAATTGAATATTTAGAGCAAGCTTCTACACAAATTTAACAAGATGAGAGCTTTATGTTTCACTCTTTAATGCCGAAATAGTCCGGCTTTGCAGCATTTTCAGTCTAACACAGCTTGACCATTTTAGAAACTTGATATTCGCACAGCAATGCCATTTGACCTGTCCATTTAGGGACAGGGTCTACTTTGAGTATCCTTAGTTAATTTTTTCTTTGGTAGGGTTAATGAAAATCTAGGTCTGCACTAATCATGTGATTCTACAAAGAATTTCTTTTTTTGAAAAAAAAAAAAAGAGGAACTTTTTGGGTTGGGAATACCTATGAGTACCATTAGTGCATGGTGAGTTCAAGGCTCGTTGTTTACTCGATGTGGAGTCATAACTTAGTAAATCTTCAGATACCTTTAGCTGGTTAGTTGCTGATTGCTCAAGGATTACTGCTGAAGCTTACCAGTGAGTTTGCTGTATTGTGGTGCTGCAGATACTTCACAAACGTCGCTAGTAGTACTATTGCATCAGCATATACGTGACCGACACTGTTCATATGACTTCTCTGCTTTGGGTGTTATAGTTAACAGACTCTTGAGTTTTTGATGCATTTGCTCCCACCTTTGTTTGCCGAGCAACCCAGAACTTAACTTTTGCTGTTGCCAATCTTCCTACACTTGCAGCCTCCTTCCTTTACCAGAAGGAGCACTGTGCTTGATTGCCGCCACGGCATTCTGCGCGGAGTACCTCCTATTCTACTTCCACTCCACGACGCACAAGGGCCTGGAGGGTTATTATCACCTCCTCCTCGTCCTGCTTATAGGACTATGCGTCGCGTCCACCATTGCCGGGGCCCTCCTACCGAACAGTTTCCCCATTGATCTCTGCAGCGGCATGGCCATAACCTTGCAAGGACTCTGGTTCTACCAAACGGCCTTCACTCTATATGGACCCTCGATGCCCGACGGTTGCCAGCTCAAGGGCAACGGCATTGTGTGCAACTCAGTGGAAAGCGAGGCACGTGGTGAGTATCTTGCCAACTTCCAGCTTTTCAGTCTCGTCCTGGGTGTGCTGGCTTTGGTGGTTGGTTGTTACGGCTTTGCGGCTAGACAGTTTGGGCATTCCGAGCTTAGGAGCTTGCATGTATCTCCAGAAGAATAGACTGAGAGCACACTAGTGCAAATTTCGTATCCTTTTGTACTTTTTCTAGTTTATTCATTTGTAGTGCGTCAGAGGAATAAGGGGGCATTTGGATGGCTCCGGCAGATTTTGTGGTACATATTGATCGGAATTGCGCGTCCATATAAACAAACTACAAGAGAATAGTATAAAGTTTTTTCTCGAGTTCTCGGAAAACCTCCAAAGATCTACTAGGCAGATGTTTTGTTGAAGTGGGTAAATTCTCTTCGAGTTTTTTCCTCTAGTATTCATCTTGGAAGGTGGATGATCATCTCATCACGGCCTGTCGCATAACGTATTCGAAAGATGCTTCATCATTTACCAGGAAGCCTTTCAGAGTTTCAGAATCGTGTAGTTAATCTGAGGGGTGTCGTGCTTACAATCCCGACGGCATTCCCATATGCCCACATCAATGTACTACCGACAGATTGAGGGAACAAAAATGGAATGGGTTAAGAAGGATAAACCACAGAAATAGTAATAAAACTGCTAATTTATTAATTCGCATGTTAAGCTTGAACCTATACAGCAGGAGAGAGAGAGAGAGTTCCTACGCAAATCGGACCTATTGACATATCCCTAAGCTAGCAATACACTTAGATATCTAGAGAAAATATAAGGGGGAACTTATCCCTAAAAACCGACCATCAAACTCGAGAGACTCGAACTCTGGCATTCCAAGCCTGTTTTCTAAGATCTGGGGAAAGAAACCTCTACGAAATCCTCGACGATTCATGTACTGTCATGCCTCCACAATAAGCCCTTTCCTAAGTAGCGCCCTTTACAAGAGCTGAATGAGGAACTGGGATCAAGCATTAATCATATATCAATATGCATAATCTAGAAAAACTCATGTTTGAAGAACTGGCAAATTGGTGATAGAAATTCGGAGTTGTATCAAGTCATTAAACCAAGTTCTGATCTATAGCTAACAGGACAGGGAGTTCAAAAACAGAACTTTTCTAATAGTGCTAAGTGTTTGCTGCAGCATTTGCTGTTTCCTTGACTAGAGCATTGCCAGAAGCAACTCTGAGAAATGCAAATTATGCACCTGTCTCCTGCCTGCACAATCTTACCATAGAATTACACCATTTGACATGGGAAACGTTTCTGACATAATCAATAAATTACAAATGAGTTCGGTAACAGCACTTCTTTTAGGCAGCTCAGGATCAATAGTAATACAGAGCATCTTCGCATTTCCATTTGCTTTGTTGGCTCTCTTAAGAGCCTCATGTTTAGACTGTTCTCAGAACATCTACATCAGAATGCCATGCTCTGGGAAAGATTAAGAGTCACTTCCACAGTTTTAACTGGGCACAACTTACAGCAGACAACCCATGACGGTAATTAACTAATAACACAAATTACAGCACTTGCGTTAAAGATCAAGTGCAAAGCAGCAGTTTGTCCTTATTCATCTAAAAAGCCTAGCTCTGCTTTGTCATTGGGCGGCAGACTGCATTCAGTATGGAACAATTATGGACTCTATCAGCTCTTGAAGTGGAGCCAGCTCCTTCTTGTCAATCAGCCCAAATTCCTGCACAAGTAACAGTACCATTATCTTCAGGATACTTTCCACTGTTTCGCCGCACAACACATGTTAACTATTCAATAGGATGCTGTGCTGCCGAACTATGGACTTATTTTCACCATTTCCTAAATTGATAGCCAAATGAGTTTCACTTCCTCAAGGAAGCACCATCACAGAAGGCCATATTCATTATTCAGTATTCGAGCAGTCAAACAAACATGAAACCACGTCTCATAGTCTATGCAGGCACATGGAAACCCTAGCTCCACAAGTCTACATGATCAGATGGAAAGAAAATGGCCGGTCCATTTTCCAAAATCTAGTAACACCAATGCTCACCTAATATGATCCTCATAAGAGATACGAAAAAAACAAAATAGAGGGCTAAGGGCAAACTGTGCAGATATTGCATGAGTTGAAATAGTAAAAAGCAAACAGATAAACAAGCAAAATATAAAGCACCAAAAAGTTCATATGGAATCTCACATGTTCAAAAAAGATCATACCTAACTCATTCACTGACTTAGTAAGTACTGTTTCCTATGGACCCAATTTCCTACATATATAGACACCCAGGATCTACAAAATCACAAAAAGTTTGTAACTTTGATATATTACTCTTCTCCTGCACCGTGTCAATTAGACCACAAACATTTGATGAGGTGTAAGACTAACATGTAACTATCGATTACAAGATATTCCTAACGAATCTCAAATATAATAAGTTATAAAAGATAACACACTGCAGTAGCTTGAACTTGTCGCTCCTTAAGAGAAGAGAAAGTAATATTAGATCAATTAATCCTAATTCTCTAAACCACATATTTACAACTTCTATGTCTCCCAACCAAACATTTTAAGGACCTTGAAGTCCAGTATACAGCAGGACTCCACATATGGAAACACTAGAATTTCCATGGAAAAAACTTATCTACTACCAAAATTTTCAACAATGTTCCCTTATTAGGCCATTTTCTCTAAACTTTTCTAGTCCTTAGAGAGATTAGATTTAGTTTACAAATTCAATACACAGGGCCCACTAGAGTAGACATTCCACAATGGAAATTAACTTTCCACAATATAATTGCCATCATATAAAGAAAAGACGTATCAGCTAAAGCCTAAATCCCTGTAAACCCAAGCTGGATGCTCAATGCTGTCATCGAGAGATCGGTTCCAAAGTTATTCAGTGCCTAATTCAGTCTCGTTCTTTATTTAGTTTTTCTTTTCCTTGCTCCTTCGTCCTATGTTGGTAGTACTTTCCGAATGCTCCCAGTGTACCTAAACTGTACCTTACCCATTTCAACAGGTACCGTTTATCCTAAAATGCAAAGTCGCACGATCAGATGTGAATCAGATTTGACTGGGCTGTGGAGTATATGGACACCATGTAGAGACATCAAAACCAAATTCTTTACAACGCCATAGAATTGAGTGGTATTCTATATGTGAAAGGAACTTACACAGGTGAACAAGATAAAATGTTTGAAGCATGTGTTAAGGTGGGCCTCCTCCTTAAGGCTAACAATTTTCTGAAAATGCGAGTGATATATGTGGGCATACACACGGAACAGCCGCTTGAAAATTGTCTTCACCACCTCTTTGAAGTTAGGAGGAAATGGGGCACCTATGAAGAATTATGAAGAAGAAAGCAAAGTAAATAGTATGCAAGAGACATCAACATAATTCTTTTCCTTTAAACTGCAACATTTCCAACTCATGTGAGAACCAATTAAAACTGAGGGGAAACTATGAGGATGAGCATTACCAAGCTTCTGAGGAAATATGGATTCATCATCTAGCTGGGCCTCAATCCAATCCATGAGATATTCAACATATTTTGGAGCTGAAACCTCGATTGGCTTCTTGATTTGCACACCATCAGCCCACCTATACTCGTACCTGTGAAAATGCTTATCAATATATGCATGGTGTCATCTGCAAAGTTTTAAACTAGAAATAACTGCAAAATAAAAGCCACATCACTACTAGCAACACCAATCAATATCTGCCCATAACATGGAAGTCACACAATGTTTACAATGTCCATTAGGGCTATTTAAGGTCAGAGAATTGTGAGATATCCAATCAATAACACTGCATGCAACTATTGCATGTCCATGGTACACCAGCTAAACAGATTACGTTTGGTTAATGAAGAAGCAAAAAGAACAATACATTTTTTGATAGATGCAAAAGGGACAATATACAATTAGGACATCAAGATAGATGAGGGTCCTAAGAGACAGATTTTCAACCACAGTCAAGTTTCAAACAACCATAAGCTTACTAGTGAGAGTTACAAATTGGCAGCAGATTTCCTACTTTGGCAAGGCAGAGAATATTACAGCAATATATAGCAGATACTATGATACTTCAGTTCAGAAAAGATCCCCATCAAAGGTGCAAAACTGAGAAGGCAACATCCTCCTAAAATGTTTTTGATGACCCCTAAAAGTTGCCAACAGCATAGCTGCACAGTTATTTGGTTCCTAATAACTTGCATCGCTATATCACTCAATTTTAACTGCATTCATGTATTAATTTCTACGCAAACAGAAAAAAACAAGAATTCATTTTATAATTCTCCATTGTGATATTCAAATGATAATTGTCATTGAAAGCAGTTAAATTTCCACCTGCTACAGCTCTGTCAATTATACATGAAGGAAAGGAAGTTTCTTTTTCCTGAGTCCCCTGAAAGCACTAACACATGAAGCACATGATGCTCAAACTCTTAACCTATGTAGCACGGACAAGTTCAGGAGGCCGACGTGTTAGTGTCACGTGGTCAACAGGTGTCGGAAATCCGACACGCGGTCAACGTGCCAGACACGCCGCTAACACGTGAGTCCGGAATCCCGACACGTGATTCCGACACGCACGGGGTCAATTTTATAAATTTTCAAAAAATTAGGGATCAAAATGTAAATTTATAAAAAAAAATAAAAAAGAAAGAAAAGGGTGAAAGAAAACCCTAGTCTTTTGTTCTCATCTTCACGGTGCCTTCACTCGCGCTTTGTACTCCCTCCTCCTCTCGATTCGCGATCTCTCTTCTTCGCTCGAACCAACGACATCCGCCGAGGAGGAGGCCTTGAAGAGGAACACTAATTGCATCTATTTCCTCACCATTTCTCATCTTCTTCCTTCGCATCCTCCAAGCTCCAAACCCCCAAATCCCCACCCTCAGACTCTGAACCCACGACCACCCTCCTCCGTTTCATGGACCAAGAACCCCTCTAGCAGACGGCTCCTCCTCCTCTCCCTCCCGACGCGCGCCATTATTTTTTTTATTATTTATTTTTCCAAGACACGAAGTAAATTCTAGGCCTTTTATTATTATTAATTTATTTGTGGATTTAAATCAAATTTAAAAATAATAATTTATCATGTATATAGAAATATATATATTTAATATACAACGTGTCCCAATGTGTCGGAATTCTCTATGTTTTGAGAAATGATGTATCGCATGTCTTTTCGTGTCGTGTGTCGCATGTCAGTGTCGGTTCTACATAGCTCTTAACACATCCACACAATAGACAGATAACAAGAAATACTAAACTAGGATTTTCCAAATTTGTCAGAATACGGTTAAGAATCATGACTTGCTGAGGCACACCCAGAGCTGCTAGCCTTGTTATGTCTTTCACAACTCAACAAATGTAGATCAAGCAAGAAAAGATCATTTACAGTAACTTACTTGGGTCCTGCAGTCATAGTAGGACAGTTTTCAGGAGTACAAAACTCTGTCAGGGTACCATAGAGCAGATTCACCTGGTTGAAGAAATCCACGGCTGTAATTGAAACACACAACCAGCTCATTTAGCTCGGATCCATAAAGGAAAATAATTGCTGGAGGAAGTTTAGCTGCATGAATGTTAATAATCCTAGTGCAAGTGCACACATACGTGTGCTCCCACGCGGATGCAGGCACATGCGATGTGAAGAGAGAGCAAAATTAGGTTAGAAAAGAAACACACTGTTGACAGCAAGCCACTCATTCAGATCTTCTCCAGGAGGAAGTCTCACTGCCTCCCTCAGGTTTCCACTCCCGAGAGTAGCATCAATATGCTTCCTAAGTTGCGCCCCCTGCATTGTGCAAAAAAAAAAAAAAAGAATCAGATGAGAGCTTGTAGAGCAATCACAGCTGTTTATATACAAACACCAGAGAAGCCAGAAAGAGAAGGTATCAATGGTCACTCTGTACCATAAGTGTTACACGTCAGTTCTGGTCCAAAATGCCTGGTCCACCAACTAAACTAGGAAACAACAATGGACCTTCTTCGTTGGAACAGATAAGCTGCTATAAATCATTTTTCATATTCTAAGTTGTGATGAACGAGAATCTCGTGAAATATCATATTAGCAATCATTTCCCTTAAAGCTAAACTAGGAAAACGACAATTGACCTTCTTCCTTGGAAAACAGATAAGCTGCTATAATTCATTTTCCACAATTTAGGTTGTGATGAACGAGAAACTCGTGAAATACCATAATAGCAATCATTTCTCCGAAAGCTTCAACTAAAGCATTCATACATCTTTCTCTCCTCTACTTTTCAGTCCTTTTGAGTGTAATGATTCACACATCTCTCAACTTATTTCCGTGCTAAAAAAACACTTTTAACACATTTAAAAATGATCTCTAGGTCTTAAAATGTCAAGCCATAGGTTTGTAGGTAAGACCATCAATTGCAGCAAGAAAACCATTTTTGAGTACAAACACAATCAAAGAACACCATTTGAAACTAAGAAAAAAATTTACAAATAGCCCAAAATAGAAAGTCCAGCGGTACTAAATGAGTTGCACAATCATAATGTATGTGCTAGTTATGTATCCTTCTTAGTTGATATTAAACACATCCATTTATTAGATGTTTGGCACCTCATCTAACAAGGACCGGGTACAAACTAGACACGTGGCCATGTGAAGGACTTACTTCAGACGAGCATGGTTATGTGCAAAATTATTAGGTAAATACCTAAAAAAATAATGGTCTTTCAGTTTCCACCCCGCCAAGTTATACATTATTCATATTTCCCTACTATTAGAAAATCCAGTTCCTTTTCCGCTAAATTAATGTTAATGTTGTGTCTTTGCCATTCCTACATAATGACTAGAAGTGCCAATATAGACGCTAACATGCAGTCCAACATGCAGTAATTCATCTCCGGAAAGGATCATTGACCATTGACAACCATGTTATTAAAAGGTAAAAATATCCTTAAATTCTCAACTGAATTTAGCTTATTATGGGGTGAAGACATTTTGATCACTAAAATTGGAAGGGTAATGCTCCAAATTTTAGATATCATATCATTATGTGGTGATGATGAGGTCCAACAACGGACCAAGGGAGGGGGCTGGTGGTCGCCCCCGCCGCCTTAGCTGCTAGACGTGCATTAAAAATTACCTGGTGATAATTTTCAGGTACATTTTTTCTAACTAAATAATCTTAAGGTCGTAACATGTAAAACCGACTCCTCTGTTCATCTTCATCCATGTCACACAAAAAACCATAGGGAAACAAGAACAGTGACCTTGTCACAAGCGCATAAATAGAGTAATATGCAAAAAAAATGCTTTTAAAATTGTTGTAGATGCTCCTCGAAGTGAAGACAGAAATTATAAGAGTCGCAAAGAAATAGGGAAAAGAGGGGCACTTATCAGCTAAGAAATGACCAGAAGGATAGGTAAACAGATGGAACCAACCTTACTCCCTGAGGGCGCACTCTTTTTAGGCCGGAATGTTCTTTGATTTCTGTGAAGCATTACATTAGCAAGGCACAAATCAATTTTAAAGGACAAAGTATTCTAGGTAGAGAGGAAGTATTTCAAGGGAAAACCAGAAAAAAAAACAAATAAACAATGATTTCTACAGTACAGAAATGACATGTAAAACTGAGGCCAAATTAGACGAAAAAAGTAGTATACGGAAACTAATCACACATATTGCACAAGCTTGACATTTAGCCCATCTTTCTAACACTTGACCCTAATACCCTAGTAAATTCACTTCCAAAACCTTCCTTTCACCACTTAGAGGCACCAGAGTCTATCTAACCCAAGCACTAAAATCATTCATGGAAAGAAGATAATCCTTTTCCTGAAAACCTCCTATTAATAATTTCCCTTGCCTCCGCCAAGGTTAATACATTTAATGTTGGACATATGGATAACCTTTATCTCTATAAAATCTTGACGTAAGAAAACTCTTTTCAAAGTTCAATTTCATATAAGATTATCATAACATGTCGTTCAAACTATTATTTCACTATGTCAGAAGCTACAAGACACTTAATAATTCGATAAGGCCTATATAGAGCAATATTACAAGAACCACAATTTAAGTGTAAAACTATGATCCAAAACCAAGAGCAAAACATGGCCAAACATCCTACGGTGGTTTCAGAAAATGACTACACCAGCACTTTTGAGGTTCGGATGTGTTAAGTTAGCAAGATAAGCTATATTTACCTCCAGAGACTAATCCATTGTCGAAATCTGATGGATTCAGAATGTTTCAGACACAACTATGATACTAAAATAATCAAATGATTCTTATCTTTTTAAGTCCAGAATTTTGATTATGGAAAACGACACCATTGGTCCCTGAACTTTGGCCCAATGTCTAATGTGGCCCCTAAACTTTTAATTTGTTTGATGTGGTCCCTGAACTTTTAAATTGTTCATTGTGATGCCTGGACTTTTGGTACATGTTCAATTTAATCCTTAGACTATATGAAAATGTTCAATATTATCTCTGAACTGAAATTAATGGAAGGACAACATTGAACATTTTCATATAGTTTAGAAACTAAATTGAACATGTACCAAAAGTCCATGGACCACAATGAACAAATTATAAGTTCAGGAACCACATTGCACATTTAGGAAAAGTTCAGGCACCACATTAAACAAATTAAAAGTTCAAGACCCACTTTGTACATTCGGCCAAAGTTTAGGGACCATTTATGTCATTATCCCTTTTAATTTAAGCCCTAACATCGATAATTAAAAGCTAACTTGTCACAATATCCTCAACTAAGCATTATTCCACTCACTAGAGTCACCATATAGAGTCATGGACTATATTCCATTTCATCATTTCTCATGCCTCATGCAGCTTCATATATTCTATCTCTTGTTGTATCCATTCCTGAACCTACTTTAATGTGGGCGGATTTGATCAAATCACATATGATTACGACCATCCTAATGCTACTGTCTCCAAACAAAATAAGTACCTATCTACTGCAAAATACTAATACTATGTTTGGGAAAGGGAGCAGATGAAAATTAGTGTGGCAAATCCCTAAAAAATTATATTTTCCCTCATTTCCCTTCTCACAAAAATTTAAAAATTATCCATATTTTCCACTTATTTTTCATTCTCCCTTTTCTCTCATCTCCTAAATACAGCATAAGGGAAACAAGGAAAATTTATTTTTCCAAAACTCAACAACTAGTCATCCCTCAGTCTATTAATACTGTCAATTTATAAGGAAGATCCATATGGACATGAGTCATGCATAATTCAAATATCTAAGGTGCGTATATTACATGTCGTCTTACAATCCTACCCAATTTTACATGAGCCAATATCATCAATTACATCTTCTCACCAAAATATCAAGAACACCAGTTCCACAAGAACAAGAGCAGCTTCATGAAGTACACTAGTGGAAGCAAGACAGATTTCATTTCCCAAAGTCAGTCAATAAAAATTATTCACTCCTAAAGATCACATTGCCATTGCCTATATAAGAAGAATGCCTATGTAAATGCATCCTTCATCTCTTTCTCCAGGGAAAAAATACTACGTGAGTCATGCCAAAGTTTAGTAATACAATAGCATCTAAATATCCAACAGGCAAGACTGATTCGAACTGACTGCTTTACCACAAATAAAGTGGCGGTTTGCCTTTGGTTCCTTAAAAATTATCAAAACCTACTTATTAAAAGTATTCAAGCTCCACATGGACACCAATATTGACAAGTCCTATCTATATCGGCGATGTGTGGAGTATAATCTAGAAAGGGAATGCAATACAGATAAAGGTCTACATTAACGGTAATGTTAACATCCTCTCCAGAATTTGATGGACAGTCAACTCCAAGAGGCTAGACATAGAAAGAAATTATCAACACAATCGTGCATCTGAATTATTTGACCGGAGCTATCATAGACAAGATTCTGAGAATTTGCTAGCCATCCAAAGTTTCCATTCTCCATTGCCTACGAAGGCCTCCTCAAGAAGTAGAGTACCATACAAAGTGGCGGTATTGTCTAATCAATTGGAGATATTATAAATAAATTTACCATGCACTATGGTAAAGTTGATATATACGGGACTTGAAAAATCTTCCATCTCTTTATGATTTCTCTTTATTTCTTTTGTCATTGTCAACTATAAATCTCAACGACGTGATTCGATGAAAAGCTCAACTATGAAGAAGAACCATAAGTTACTTCCTCTAGGATGACTCTGGCGTGTGCAAACAAAGAGAACCGATAATAAGACGGTCTTTTTTCATTAACTTCTCCATTTTTATTTGTTGATAATTGAGATCCTGATCAATCAATACACAAACTGTAAAGAAAAAATGATCAACTGAAAGATCAAGCTCACGTTAGACAGAGCTTAAGTAAAAGTGAACTGACTTAAATGTAGAGAAAGCAAGCTGCTCTTGCTTCTGGAAATTCTTTAAGCTTATAAGGTAGGAAACACTGTTGATAATTTATTTTGGAAGGCAACAGGAGATTACACTTAGCCATAGTTTAGAAGATATCGCTAGAGGACGAGTATATGTTGAGACTGTGCAATCATATCGAACTTATTAGCTAGATCATCAACATCGCAACTTTTGATATCCTCCAAAAGCCTGAAAAATCACGTCCAGCCTTAATAATCTCGGTAAAAGTAGTAATGTCATAAATGCTTGCCGTAATATTGTGTACATACAAATTATAAGGGTTCAAGTACTCTTTTGGTATGGTTCTAACAATTCCCTATTGACAACAATTTGATGCTTTTTAATTCCAACGGGTCCAAATAACTCAAGCAAGCCGCACACCATTTGGTACTTTATACTTGTAAGTTATAAGTTGTAACTAAAGCAGAAAACAAAGGACGTTTAAAAGGCAGCTGAAGTTTAAGCCGTTTGCAAGTAAGCAATTGTCGGGTCAATAGTACTAGAAGGAGAAAATAATGACAAGAGAAGGAAGGCTCAGTAAACTCGTTCCATTTAGTACTTTATAGTTTATACAAAGTTGTAACGTGAAGTGGAAAAAAAAGGACCTCCAAAAGGTATCTAAGGATTGAGCCGTTTTGCAAGGAAAGAATTCGGTGGTCAGGTCAATAGTACTAGAAGGAGGGAAACGAGCAAAGAAGATAAGGAATTCATGTAACGAACAAGAAGCAAGACACTGCTCGGGAAAATATATCCCTCGAACGATCATATTAAGAAGGAATGCTTAGTCATACTAGACAGTTCCCAGAAGGCAAGACTCTTACTCCCTCTAGACCAAAAGTATTTCATTTAATTCACTCACAAAAAAGGGTGAATCAAGAACGAACGCTTATCAGCATTACACCAGCTCCTTTGCAATCGTGACATTGCTGGATGGAGGAATAGAGCCACGGTTTACGAATTGACAACAATGCCATGCGGCCGCTGAACAAAATTCTTTCTTGATTATATGATGAAGGATGATCTAATTCTACAGAAGCAGACAGAGCTATCAACAAAACAATCCAACCTCACCAGCCCATTGACCAGGCAGAGTCGCTAAAAAGGACTGACCCAACTGAAACAACCACCACCCATCTCCTCATCGTTCATTGCACAGTTGCAACATCCTCAAAGCCCCGAGCATCAAACTCATCCAGCCGGCGACAAACAAAACCACCCCCACTCAAAACACACTGCGCGCGCGCGCGCGCATCCGCACGGCGCAAACCCAGTTCGATCGCGTTCACTATACGGAGCTGAACAGCAACAGCAACAGCAGCAGCAGCATACGGCGAAACGAGACGTTTTTCTTAGAAAATCAAGAACCTAGATTCCGCAATCACGGCCAGAACGGGCCGACGAAACGCCCGATTCCGTTCGCTTGATACTAGCGCCAAATAGGCGGAAAAGCGGGAACGGATCCCGATCAGAAACGGCCCGTTACGCAATCTTTCAAACGCGCGAATCGCAGCAAAGCAAAGAAACCGAACAAGAAAGCATCGCGCCGAAACCGGCTTGGTTAGCGGCGCGAAATCGAGATCGAAATCCGGAAGGAAGGATGGTCACTGACCTTCCCAGCCCGAAGAGGCTCATGGCGCTTCTTGGTTTCCCCTCTCTGCGTGCGCGCAAGGAGAAGAGAGAGAGAGAGAGAGAGCGAGAGAGAGAGTTGTGTCTTTTGTTCTTCAGGCGGTGGCGACTTAGCGTAATTATGGGACTGAAAAAAAAAGGCCTTTTGACTTAGGAGCTTCCTATGATTGTTCTCCTCTCCATTTTTCTCTTTTCCTTTTTCTAATTCGTATCATATTTCGACATGAAACTTACCCGTTGAGACCGATTTCCAAACCTATCCTTCGTGCTCTAGAACCTAGAACCTGCCCTGTAACTGGTTCGAGAGCCAATTCCAGGATCTATCTAAGTTCCACCTGTAATCTTAATCGAACCATTACGATACCATTAGCTTATAAGATCCACTTACCACAACTCATATTTAGACACATGATGAATATGACACATTGACAAGGTAAAAGTCTCGGTCATGGATATCTCAAAAAATGGAAGCTCATACTAGTTATTCTATATTACACACTCATCATCAAATGTCGTAGAATAAGAAAAACACAAATACTTGTTCCACGTTCTAGGTACCCATCGAAAGCGGTTCTCCAATTTTTTGAACTTGAAACTTACCCTGCATATCGTGAAACCAGCAACCATGCTCTTCCTTAGTTTATTTCGCGAAAAATGAATACATCGTAAAACATTTTTTTTTAAATAATTGCTTGTATCTCTCGAAATAATTAGTCAATGAAAAATATTTTCAAAATCAATTACAATTAATGTCTAAACATTTTCACGAATGATGAAAATATTTTTCGTTATTCCATTTTTATAAATGATATAAGCGATCTTTTTAGGATGATAATTCAAATTATTTATTTTTCATGAAATAAACGAAATCTTAAACTATTTTTTTCCTTTTTTGGGGGTAATTGCATGTTCAGGAGAAAAACAATTTTCTTTGCTATTAAACAGGCCTGCAAGGCCGGTCTGGCTTCGTGTCACGTAGAAGTTAAAAAGGAGGCGATTTCACGAGGAGTCTTCTACTTTGCTGAATTGTGCCTTTAATAAAAAAAAATGCATGCAAAATTACGCTAAGGCTACGCATGGCAATTATTCTGTACCCGATAATAGATTCTAGTCATAAATGATTTTTTTTTATTCTGTGCCCGGAAACAATTTCCAAGCATTTGAAGGCGTTTGGTAACTGCCCAAAATTTATATTCTTAGAATAGAAAAAGAACAGAAATATATTTGGTAACTACACAAAATTTCATTTTATTAATAATATTTTGAATTTTTTAATATTTCTTTCTTTTTTTTTCTTTCTTTCCCTTCTTTTCCTTGGCCAAGGCTAGTCGCTGGCGCCGGCGACCGGCCACAAGCCAGGGCCGGCGAGGGCGTCGCCGCCCTCGCCGCCGGCCTCGCCTTGGCTAGGCGAGGCCCGACCTTGCCCAAATCTGGCGAGGCCAACCTCGTCGTCGCCATGGTCCGTCGCCTGGGTGGTGATAGCGAGGTCGGCCTCGCCTTGGCTGGGCAAGGCCTCGCCGGCCCTGGCCTGTGACCGATTGCCAGTGGCTTGTGGTCGGTCGCCGGCGGGCGGCGGGCCGAAGAACAACAACAAACCAAAAAAAAGAAGAAAATGAAAAAGAATAAGAAATGGAAAAATTGTTCCAGAATCAAGAAGCTACTTTTTTTTGCTTCTTGATTCTGTTCCAAAACTGATTCTAGGACCAATTTTTTGCAAAATTGTGTCCGGGCACAAAAAATTTAACAAATGGATTTCTGCTCTCAAACTGATTCTGAGAACAAAAGAACATAATTTTTTACTATTTGGCAAGTTGCCAAACAGGCCCTAATTAGATAATAATATCTCATGATCAGAATGAGTTGGGAGTTTGGCTTGGGATTTCACAAAGATTCTTCTTCTTTTCTCTATTTTTCCATTTTGTTACCTCGCATCATTGTCATAGGTTAAGCACGGATTTAATCTATTGAGTTTCGGTGCAAGTACGACTTTTGATCTCTTGATTTTCATCTTGTTCGAGCAAGACCTCTAACCTCTTAGATGTATATGGTTTGATCCTCTAAATATTATTTTGTGCAATAAAATCCTATTTCTTTCTCGATCAGTGCAATCAAATCATTCGTTTAACTGTATTATTTATGTGAAAGAAAATGATATTCAAACGAATGGAAAAAACAAGAAAAAATAAATCATTATTTGACAATATTAGTTATAACAGCAAAACAAAGCACGTGATTGCACAAATAAAGAAAGTTAAAGGATTTGATTGCACAACACAAAACTCAAAGGACCAAAGCGTGCAAATTCAGAAAAATTAGCGGACTTGATTGCAAAATACAAAAATGAGAAGACCAAGTTAATAAACAGTAAAAGTGAGAGAACTATATCTGCACGCACCTTTATTGGATAGGCTTAAGCATGAGATCTCACACTCTTGAAAGATAAGATCTCATCGTTCTAGGCGAATGCCTCGAGAGTAAATTCGTCAAACAAGATGGGTTAGGTTAACTTGAAAATGGTATGACCTAAATAGACTCATATTTAGTGATTAATATCTGACCCGACTTACATTGCTAAAACACTTTCATAACCAAATTTAGAAAAACTTATACTCAAACTGAGGTAAGAATGCAGAGTGAACACGATCGAGTGAGGGTGAGAGAAAATGAAGAGAGAGTCATAAAGGTGGATTGGGTTTAGATAATTTTTTTTAATCGAAAAGGTTTAGGTAAGTTATAAATCCATTTAACACCCATATTATCTTGGACATCCAATTACAACCCATTTACTAAAATAACTAGCCTATATAACAATTCAGCTAATTATATATGAATATATGATATATTTTGACAGATTTATTCGGGAAACGGTGCTTATTTACATACTTTCATAAGAAGCCCATTTTAAGACGTGTGACATTTAAGGACTTGATTTTACAGTACCCAAAACATTTTCACGAGAAATAATGTGCCCAAATACACCAAATGTTTTTCATGCCTTGAGAGAAATTCTTCAAACAAATTAAGGTTATGTTAATTTAGAGGTTAAATTGAGTCGATGTATATAGCTCATCATTTAGCAGGAGGAGGGGAGCAAGCCCATTAAAAGCCCCATTTCTCTTTTATTACTATTTTCCTTTAATTTCAACTCCAGGTGAAAGACAAATTTCAATTGTAATAACACAAAAAGAAGGGGGGGAAAAGAAAATGGTAAGAGAGAGACAACACAATCTCAAGACAATGGAAGCTCACTGTCCTCCCAAATTCCCAAACATGGCCATCAACCCTCCACCCACTCTCTCCACCTCCAAGGTGAGCAACTGCAACTGCAAGCAACCCACCGCCTGCCCCTCTCTCTCTCTCTCTCTCTCTCTCTCGCTCTCGCTCATACCCACCATCGATAAACGTTGAATGGGTCATTCGTGCCACTAAAGTTTGCTCTTTTTTTTTTTAATTTCCTTTTTGGGTTTGAACAGTGACTTGAGGGTAGACCCAGAGGAGGAAGCGAAGGCAGGAGAAGAAGGGGCCCTTTTTAAATCTTGAAGAGGGCTGAGGTGAGTGGGAAGATCTAAGCTGAAAGGCTGAAAGGGGAGCTGAAGGGGTGGTGACATGAGCGGCGATGCGTCTGTCGGCGGCGGCGGCGGCGGCGGGGGAGGGGGAGGAGGGGGGTGGCCGCCGTTCACGGTGGCGCAGTGGCAGGAGCTGGAGCACCAAGCCCTCATCTTCAAGTACCTGAAGGCGGGACTTTCTGTGCCTCCTGAGCTTCTCGCCCCCATCCACCGAAGCCTGGAGGCCATGTCTGCTAGGTTACTTCATTACCCCAGCTGTAAGCTCATTTTAACCCTTCTTATTTTTTGACATTTTGATCTTTCTAATCTGTTTCTATGGTATGTTGACTGTGTGTGTTCAAACCTTTACACGTGAGTCTCTTCGTGAGTTCTGATGTTTTGCTCATAAATAATCAAAATGATGGGCTATTCCTCAATTCCGAGGTGGGAATGTAAAACTCAAGTTTTGATTCTGATGTTCGCGCTTTAGTTGGGTACACGATGATAAGGCCATGAATTACCGGAAGAATTTCTTTCCAAGTTTCCATCGTGCTTCTGGATTTAATTTCAAATGGGTCTTCATCCTTTGTATTTGCAAGGAGGAACTCATATCTGATGTGTTTTCCTTACATGACTTTGCTTTTAAACGGCTTCATGTCTTTCAATTGGTTTATGAGTTCGTGTTACTGCTGTAGCAGATGGTAGAACACATAAAGTTCTAAGCTTTATATCAAATGCCCATCAACACTTGAAGTTAAGTTTGTACGACAACTTTGTGTAGGGGATTGTCCCTTTTGGGGGGTCAGAAGTTTATTTTTCTGTTTTTCCCTATCTCGTTTTTCGCTATCTCGCCTAAACTATTTACAAGATTTGCCTGTTACATCCATCATGCTGGATGTATGATTAATAAGCAGATGGTGTATATATTTGACCTTGGGGCCTGTTGTAAAGTAATCAGAGTTTTGAAGATAGTAACTGTGAAGGCAGTCATTTCCAGTTTGCGCCATCACATGATTTTGCTTGAATGACCTGCTCACTCTTTTTTGAGACTGTTTTTCTGGTCAATTGGCATGCTATTCACAGCTTTCAATGTTGCAGTTGGTTATTACTCCTACTACGGGAAGAAAATAGACCCTGAGCCAGGTAGATGTCGAAGGACAGATGGTAAGAAGTGGAGGTGCTCTAAAGATGCACACCCCGACTCTAAGTACTGTGAGCGGCACATGAACCGTGGCCGCTACCGTTCAAGAAAGCCTGTGGAATCACAAACTGTCTCTCAGTCTCTGTCAACTGCTACATTAGACGTTGCTACTGGGAGCTCTAGTGGTGGCAGAAGCTTCCAGAACCTGCCTTCACAGTCCCTGAGTAATCCTGTGAACTTGTGCTTTGGAAGTGGCCTCTCGCAGTTGCAGGTGGAGAGTTCACCATATGGGAATTTTAACAAGTACAGGTACGCTGTTCCATGTTCGAAACAACGTAATTTAAGGTGACCTTTTGAGCTCTTGTGAGCTTCCTTGTGATTTTTTTAAAGCAGGATGGATAATCTGGTCTTGGGACTTAAATGATTCGTGTAAATGTCTTTTGAAGCTTTACCTCTATAGTTAAGCATGGAGTTGAATATCATGGCAATTGCATGTAATTTTTGTGCACGGCATTCCTTTATTGAGGTTCCAGTTTGCTTAGTTGAGGTTCCAGTTTGCCAGGGGAAACATCGCTTCATTCAGGTTCTCGACTTTTAGATCCCTTGATAACGAATATGTAAACTTGGCATTCTTCTTAGTTGACCAAAGAAAGTGGAATTACGGCAGCCGTTCTATTCTTGCTTGTCCTAAATCAGTCTCAAGAGTAGAGTACTATGTTTCTTTCCGTGAAGCATGCCATGACCCAGCGGATCTAAAATAGATTATCTTTTGTATAAGTTAACAAAAATCATTGTTATAAAATGGATGTCAGATATTTTGCTAGCCAAGTTCCATATCCAGATAATAAATGGCTAAGAAACAAGAGTGATGGTTCTGCTTTACTATTGCAAGAGTAGCACCTCCTGACGATAGCCTTCTCTTTTTCAAAGCCTCCAAGGAAGGGAGAAGTTTGGTGGGGGGTTATTGTACTCTCATTTGTTTGCTTTAGTATATTTAAGAAAATCTCCTGAAGTAATTACATGTACAGCTACTTGATTAGCAGGATTGGAAAATGAGACCAATCAAGTGAATAGGATACATGGGCTCTCCCTTGCCTAAGGTCCCTGCATAATTGAAAGAATCTTGTTGGCAATGAGATTCAACCATAATACGATTGTGGAGCCTGCTGTCTGTGGCACAAACATGACAATCCACAGAGATTATTGTGTGCCTTTTTTCTGCATATAATTGCGGATCAATATTGAGCATCTGAAGTTGATGCTTCTACCTACCACCTTAGAAAGTGACAAGGGCCAAATTTTAGATGAGATCTCTTCGTTATTTCTTCCTAGTTTAGATGCAAATTTATTTCGTGTTTCATTGTTTTTCATTATTTCCCCTGATTATTATTCTCTTTTTGTTGCGGATGGGGTCACTGTTGCTCTTCAATTCATTTCTCTGCAAGTATTTCGTAAAGTTCATTTGTACGTGACACATTGCGAGCCCCTTCAAATGTCAGTTCTGTTTATGCCAATCTGTTACTTCTAAAAGCCAGTAATCATGTACTTTTTTTTTACATTGAAAGTGAACTCAAGCCTGGAGGAGATGCACACAAATCCATGATGGGAGCGCCTGGGACTATAAAGATGGGCTCTCTTTTAGACACCCATCATGCAGCGTCTCAAGGACCTGCTGACCTCTTATCAGAAACGGGGAACAGCTCTCCTCTTCAAGAATTCGGCCGCTTGCCTTCTGAAGCAACGTCAAAGCAACAGAAACAACACTATTTCTTTGGCATGGATTTCAGCTCGCCGGGTCCAGTGAAGCAGGAGCAGCAACCGGTTCAGCTCTTCTTTGATGACTGGTCGGAGACCAGAGAGAAGAGGTTCTTCTTTGATGGTCAAAGGTCTGACATGGTTTCGTTCTCCTCTGCTCAGTCGCATCCATCCGGGTACTCAGACAGCAATCTCTCGGATTTGTCAAGAAGAAATGCATAATTGCCTATTTGTAAGTCCTCTTTCATCTGTAACTATTATCTTTTCGTAGCCATCTCTTCATACCATCTTTTCTCCCGTTTCAACTATTCTGTGAGCTGTTCAAGAAAGAGTAGAATAATTATAACCGAATTCACTTTTTGTCCAGATCCTTTTTCTGCAAGTATGTGTCGCACTTACAATGATGGAATGGTATCTCAGCAACTCCTGCTTGGGTCAGATCAGAATGTGTATTTTAATGTTATTCAGCTCTGACAATGATGTCTCATCAACAATGTTGAACCAATGTTTTGGATGTTGAATTTTGCGCTCAAGTAGTGTCCCTAGAATAAACCATGTGTCTTATGTAGACTGGAGATTTCATACTTCCAGTACAACAAGAGCTGATAAATCTCAGAATCTGTGATCTTAACGATGTTGCACTTTGATGGTGATGTTTGTATTCTTGAATCTGTATCTTATCTTGACGTATTTGGTTTCATTGTCTAATGACCTAATAGCGTCAAATGAAGCACCAATCCCATCTGGGCCTTATTTTACCTTAAGGTATGGGGCTATTAGGACTTTCCCTACTAGTTTGTGCACTTGGGAAATTTGGAGGGTTTTTTGGCTTTGCCTCAATGTCCTTTGCTCATAGAAGGACTATAAACCTCCCTGCATGCCGCATGTATGTACCTCAGAGGCTATCTGGAAATGTATTAGAACTTCCAGTAATGAAAACATGAGAAGTTGTCTAGACATTGCGTGAGAATGGAGATTTTGTGCTACAGGTGAAATCTTGTATGCATCTTTATGTTGTTCAATGCTGATCGGAAATGTATTAATAATTGAATGGTATTTCGAGTGTGCAATTTTGCGCGATCTTGGTTCATGTCTAGAGAGTTAGAACATGATAATGTGGAGATTTTGCATAAAGATATCATTGTTCATGATAGGAAGTTCGCTTAGGCATTTTGAGAAGTTAGCTGTGTGGCTTGCTCAAACTCTCCTGCTGGTTCTAACTCTTACTTTGAGTTGTCATTGAGAATTTGACTGTGATGAATGGTGATGTTTTAGATAACGGAATCATAGTGCTAACACACCATTCAAATGCTCGCATTATTAGAGCTGGATGGTCGGATGCGACCGTTTCCACAAGGACTTGAGATGGAGTCAAATCTGAATAGCCATGCGATAATGACATGCTCTCTGGTGATGGGAGTTTGGAAATCTACTCCCATCGGTTTCACTCGATTCCAGGGGATAGGAAGATATTGTCTCGATCTTGCGATCCGAAGCTCTGGGCAACAAGGAAGGGGGAAAAGCTAAAGATACGAAGTCATCCTGATCCTTAACAAGTATGTAGAAACGATTCGATGGACTCGCACGAAAATCGATCCTCAGCAAATTAAGGTATTTAGGTCTAGTGTTTTTTCATGACATGCCATGCCACCCTCATTCAACAACTGCTTACCACCTTCCGTGTAATATATCGCGGCTTTCACAATGGAGGTTGGCTACGCCAACTATTCTCAGCTCAATCTCATTGTCAATCTTCATGTCCGTGTCGATGGCAACTTGTTTAAAGTTAATAACCCTTCCAAGAAGAAGCCAAGCCACAAGAAAAATTGCTGAGTCAACCTGACTCGTTTGATTTCACCCAATATTTACCGAGTTCAATTGGCAGACAGAGAGAGAGAGAGAGAGAGAGATTCACAAAGGGTATTACTGAGTAAGGCTGGCTTTACTTGTTGAAGCTATTAACCTTGCCTCAAAGAGGTGGTCTGGATAAATGAGAGCACCTGAAATAAATGTCAAGGTGTCTGTCTCTTCCCTTCGAAACATCGACAATTACCAATTAGTGTCGTCGTTCCTCTTCCACCGTTCCTTGTGTCCCATCAACTCATTGAATCTCAAGGATATGCATCATAATTGAAAGCTCAACCAAAGCTTTGCCTTCGAAATTTTCTGCACTTTCGCTACCAACACATACAATCTTGCCGCACTCTTCACTTCAGTTGCCACCCACCAACAACATGTATAGTTCACACTATGCTAAAATGAATCTTGTGACCATGAGCCTACAACAGAGTACAAGACAATAATTAATTTTTTATCCATCCATCATCAACCAACATTATGTATATGCATCTCAGCCATTGAAATAATTTATGCTGCGGTAGGAACAATTAGATCCTAGATCATATACTTAAAGGAAAACGAGTGCAACACTATCTAGCTTGTCTCTTACTTGTTTTGATTATACCAATCAAATAATACTGATTTTCTAAAAAGAAATAAAACCAAGAAGGCAAAAGTAGATCGTTGTGTGGAAAAAGGAAACAAGAAGTTGATCCGTTAATCTGTAACCCAAAATGAGAGAAGTCGCTTGTACTTTAGATGCTAACCATTTCCACAGTATGTATGATTTTCTGCTGGGAGATCTCTATGATATCAATCCTTCAAACCTGCAGGTGACATAGATGAATCACTTTGTAATCTTCTAACCAACTATAAAAAATTGTGAAAAGGATGATAAACGTCAAGTCGTTTAATGTCAGATCCGTCCACAGCATAGAAGTAGTTAACATCTAGCAAGTCTCGACATGTAAAAAATCCAAGCAGTTGTGTTTTCCTTGTATCGGAATCAGTTTCAGTTTCATTTTGCTTAAAGTATCCTCCCATCTCCTGTAAGGCAAGGCAGCCAGTTAGATCAAGTTCCTTTTTGTCAACTGGTGAACTCTCAACCCTGTATTCCGACATCAGCTGCACATCCATACCTGAATGCAGTTCAACTCAACAAAACAGCTAGGTAACTGTGCTGTCTATGTGTGCAATCCATGATTTAACCAAAAGCACTTCTATTGTGCAACTGGCCACAGTTTGTCTTGCCGTAGGAAACGTAGGAAACAAATGAGAAATATAGAACTGCAAGCCAAGGAAAGCAATAGAACTGGAGATAGTTGAAATATAATTTTCCAAGGTGTGGCACTGCAAGATATTAAAGTAGTTAAGGAGCAAGCCCTTGATCTCAATAAGCTACAAGAATGCCTTCTTTTATACATACCCTTACGAGGATGAACAAGTCGACTGCCAAATGCTCCGAGACATTTCCAAACATCCCCAGATTGTAACGGAAAATTCATGTCAAACAAGTTGGCTGTCGGTTGAAGAAAATGTTTTCTCCTAAAGCTAGACAGCTTTCTGCCAGCTTCTGTAGGGAAGAACGAGACATGTGGTGCAATATTCCAGCCACCACCACCAATGCTTTTCCTTGAAATAAGACCACCAAATTGGCCGAGCTCTGAAGAATTACTTCTGACTGCCGTAACTACTGCACAAATGGATGCAATAACAAAGTTTCAGATAGAGAAATTAGAAAACCACCATTCTCTGGACACTCCACTGATCCATAACTAAGCATTAGAGATCGCAAGTTCAAGACAAGCGAATTGCTTCAACATATAACATTCATGCCACAGCCACCACTTTAGTCTACATACGCCGAATATTAGAGCTTAACCAATGCGCATGATAGCAGTTACAAATTGAAAACCTGTACCATTGTACGGCACTTCAAAGAGGTAATTGGCAGGAAGACCAATGCCAAAGCCAGCCACAGTGAAGCCCACGCTAAACCCAACACCACAGCCAGCTCCAACATAGCCAACCACCTCAGGGCCAAAACCAGGACCCCATCCAACACCACATCCTAAACCAAATCCCATGCCCCAAAAGGCTCCGAAAGTTGGATGCACAGGGTTCCATCTTTCATATCTTCTGAACAACCCTTTGATGATCATTCCTACCTGCAAGTAAAAATGATTTCGTTCATGAGAACTCATTATAAAACAACATTAAGGTGACACGGCAATCGCTTGAAAGGTTGGACAATTTGGTGTTCCATATTGCGACAGCAAATGTCAGGTCTCAAATCTCCACATATAGTCTTTCTTCCACCAGATGCTAAGGATAAAAAAATAAGCAATAAAGGTGGGCAAAAAATATTCGCCGAACTGCAATTGGACTCTTGTATTTCTCATATATCGTGCGAACTTGACAAGCATGACTGAGGCAGTTTTTGTAGACATTGTAAATATACTCCAAACTCCAAAATCGCCGATCTTCAGCTCGCAGATGCTCTACTACGTCCTCAACCGAACTTTTCCAGAGAGATAGATGTCCTGCTCAATGCTTTTAAAAGCAAAAACTTCTGGTAGAAGTGAATTCAGAAAAGAATCCGTCGACGTAAACGAATGGCAAAAATACTCAAGACAGATTCCAAGCAGTGCTGAGTTTTTAATAACCAACAAGTTACGAGGCGGGATAGGCTCTTCCATTCACAAGTACTCTCCATCACAATGAAACGTCCCACCCTTGAACTGAAATTTGACCCTAGTCCAAGATTTGAGAATCATCGTCATCACCATTCCTCTCAATGTGAAATCCGCTAGAATACTACCAAGCAATTCAAACATCCAGCTGACAAACCAATTGAATTCTTGTCATTCATTAACAAGAACCCAAGAGTTCATTCCCACGAAGCTCAACTACAGTGCCGAAACACCACTGACTCAAATTCGAGCATCAGAGAAACGAAGACGAACAAGAAAGAATCATCCTTGAACTGAATGAAACGTAACACAATGAAACATACCACTCCTGTCATTCATTAACAAGAACCCACAAGTACTCCCTAACACAATGAAACGTACCACCCTTGAACTGAATGCTGATCCTCCTCCAAGATTCGAGAACCATCATCACCGTCACCATTTCACCATTCCTCTCAATGCCAAGATCCGCTAGAATATTACCAACCATTTCAAACACCCAGCTGAGAAACCATTTGAATTCTTGTCTTTCATTAACAAGAACCCAAAAGGCCATTACCATGAAGCTTATAACTACTTGCGCCGAAACGCCATCGACTCAAATTCGAGCAGCAGAGAAACAAAGACGAACAAGAAAGAATCATCCTTGAACTGAATGAAACGTACCACCCTTGTTATTCATTAACAAGATCCCACAAGTACTCCCTAACACAATGAAAGGTACCACCCTTGAACTGAATGTTAACCCTCCTCCAAGATCTGAGAATCATCATCACCGTCACCAATTCACCATTCCTCTCAAAGCAAAAATCCGCCAGAATATTACCAACCCATTCAAACATCCAGCTGAGAAACCAATTGCTTGTAACTACTTGCGCCGAAACACCATCGACTCAAATTCGAGCATCAGAGAAACGAAGACGAACAAGAAAGAATCGTCCTTGAACTGAATGAAACGTACCACCCTTGTTATTCATTAGCAATAACCCACAAGTACTCCCTAACAATGAAACGTACCACCCTTGAACTGAATGTTGATCCTCCTCCAAGATTCGAGAACCATCATCATCGTCACAATTTCATCATTTCTCTCAATGCCAAAATCCGCTAGAATATTACCAACCAATTCAAATACCCAGCTGAGAAACCAATTGAATTCTTGCCATTCATTAACAAGAACGCAAAAGCACATTACCATGAAGCTTACAACTACATGCGCCGAAACACGATCGA
Source organism: Syzygium oleosum (assembly GCF_021117445.2). Classification (NCBI taxonomy): domain Eukaryota; kingdom Viridiplantae; phylum Streptophyta; class Magnoliopsida; order Myrtales; family Myrtaceae; genus Syzygium; species Syzygium oleosum. Next base: position 8,580,708 of record NW_026607499.1, on the reverse strand, counting down.
CTCAAATTCGAAGCATCAGAGAAACGAAGACAGAACGAGAAAGAATCAAACGAGGACGACGCCAAACACGATCGACACATACATGGACGTGAACGAGGATCAGAGACTTACTTATTCCGGGGGACACATTACAGAAAATTAATCCGTAAACACATGGCGTTTGATTACCATCAAAGGGTCCCTCTTCTTCGAAACGAGCTTCAGCGAGCTACTACTGCCCGATGGATACGAAGGTATGGAATGGAATGGAAGGGCCACGGCTCACAGGAAATGGATAAAATAATCCCCTCCTATAAAAAAATATGATTTTCGCGATTTGATAATTATTCGAATTAACCCAAGATGGGCCTGGGTGTTATCTTGGGTGGGCCCAGACTTCATCCACGAACTTGGGCCCAAAAAAATGTGTTGATCCAACGGCGTACCGAGTTCCGAGCGAGCTTCGCCTAATAATCATGAGCGTTCATTTGGTTATTTGTTGATAAAAGAAAGGGTTAATACCACGAAAAATCCAAAACTGGTACACCCGTGATAATTTTACCTCAAACTAATTTTTTGACCACAAAAAACCCCAAACTGATATACACGTGACAAATTTACCCCAAACTAATATTTTAACCATTAAAAATCTCAAACTTGTACATTTGTGACAAATTTACCCTCCTTTAGTATCCGTTAAATTGGATTAATACAAACAAAATCACAAAT